>NC_069502.1:978501145-978846229 GCF_027579735.1 Bombina bombina
GCCTATAAATCAGTTTGAAGTAAGTTTGTGCTTGATTTTTATGATTTCTTCTATGATAAGCGCTTCTAAACATTCTGAAGTCCAATTCCTCTCAGAGTACAGTGTTTGTCAGAGGGACGTGAAGAGAATATTGCCTGTTGATTTTTTATGGTTTCACTCCTGGTAAATCTTTTTAAGGGTTCTCTGTTATCGGTCGTAGGGATTCATCTCCTACCTCCCTTTTCAGATCGACGATATACTCTTATACCATTACCTCTGCTGATAGTTTTCAGTACTGGTTTGGCTGTCTGCTATATGTGGATGGTGTCTTCGGTAAGTATATATCATTATTTAAGACACTCAGCTTTGTTTGGAGCTTTATGTATTAATATAAAGTTTTAAATATATGTATTTACTTATATATGCCATGAGTCAGGTCTATGTGTATTTCCCTTTGCAGTCTAACAGTTTCAGTATGAGAATCATGTTTAAGGAAGGTATTTAAAAAAAAAAAAAATTCTTAACTGGGGTTTAGTGGTTTTTTTTCTCCTACATTGGTGTGTCCGGTCCACGGCTTCATCCTTACTTCTGGGATATTCTCTTCCCCTACAGGAAATGGCAAAGAGAGCACACAGCAAGAGCTGTCCATATAGTCCCCCCTCTGGCTCCGCCCCCCAGTCATTCTCTTTGCCTGCTCTGAACAAGTAGCATCTCCACGGGGATGGTAAAGAGTATGTGGTGTTAGTTGTAGTTTTATTTCTTCTATCAAGAGTTTGTTATTTTAAAATAGTGCCGGTTTGTACTGTTTACTCTACAACAGAAAGTGATGAAGAGTTCTGTTAAAAGAGGAGTATGATTTTAGCAACAGTAACTAAAATCCATTGCTGTTCCCACGCAGGACTGTTGAAACCAGAGAACTTCAGTTGGGGGGAACAGTTTGCAGACTTTTCTGCTCCAGGTATGACTAGTCTCTTTTCTAACAAGACATAGTAATGCTAGAAGACTGTCATTTTCCCTTATGGGATCAATAAGCCATTTTCTTAGACTCATAACAGAATGAAGGCTTATAAATGGGCTTTATACTGGTTGACACTATTGTGGGCTAAATCGATTGATTTATATATATTATCTATATGACTTTTGGAGTGTTTTGTGACTTTGAAACACATTTGGGAACGTTTTTATTACGCCTGGCAGTTGTTTAGACACCTAATCTAGTCAGGAAGCCCCTTCACTCTGGTATGCAGAGGGAGGAGGCCTCATTTTCGCGCCTCAGTTGCGCAGTTACTTTTGGAAGCAGTGCATGCAGCTTCATGTGAGAGGGTCCTGTGGCCATAAAAACGATTTCAAGATGGCTTATTTCTGTGGTGAATAACCCCCAAGGAAGGTAAAAGCCGCAGCAAAGGCTGTGGCAGGGACTGTAGTGGGTTAAACTGGTAAATTGAACAATTAGCTCCGGTTTGCTCATTTAAGGGGTTAGAGACTTGAAATTTGGTGTGCACTTTCAAAGCATTAAGACACTAGGGTGCAAATTTTGTAAAGATCGGATATTTCCTTCATAGTTTTTCAAACAGTCAGAAATAAAGTGTGTTCTTTTTATTATCTAAGAGACAGTAACGGTTTTGTTTAAAAACGGTTTTATTGCATTAATAGCCTGCCAAAGTCTGTCTAACATGTCTATACCTTCAGATAGCATATGTTCTGTGTGTATGGAGGTCAAGGTGGTTCCCCCTTTAAATGTATGTTCAAATTGTGCCATGGCGTCCAAACAAAGTAAGGACAGTACTGTCACATTTAATAAGGTTGCCCAAGATGATTCTTCAAATGAAGGTAGTGGGGATAGTCATCCTCTCCTTCTGTGTCAACACCAGTTTTGCCCGCGCAGGCAACACCTAGTACATCTAGCGCGCCAATGCTTGTTACTATGCAGCAATTAACTGCAGTAATGGATAATTCTATAGCAAATCTTTTATCCAAACTGCCAGCATTTCCCAGAAAGCGTGATTGCTCAGTTTTAAATACAGAGGATGAGCAAGTGGGCGCTGACGATAATTTATCTGTTATACCCTCACACCAGTCTGAATTGGCAGTGAGGGAGGGTCTGTCTGAGGGAGAAATTTCTGATTCAGGAAAAGTTTCTCAGCAGGCATAACCTGATATCATGGCATTTAAATTTAAGTTTGAACATCTCCGCGCCCTGCTTAAGGAGGTGCTAACTACTCTTGATGATTGTGATTCTTTGGTGATTCCAGAGAAATTGTGCAAAATGGACAAATTCCTAGAGGTCCCTGTGCACGCTGATGCCTTTCCGATACCCAAGAGGGTGGCGCACATAGTGACCAAGGAGTGGGAGAAGCCAGGTATACCTTTTTGTCCCACCTCCTATATTTAAGAAAATGTTCCCCATTGTCGACCCCAGAAGGGACGCATGGCAAACAGTCCCTAAGGTTGAGGGGGCAGTTTCTACGTTGGCCAAGCGCACAACTATTCCCATTGAGGACAGTTGTGCTTTCAAAGATCCTATGGATAAAAAATTGGAAGGATTGCTTAAAAAGATATTTGTTCAGCAAGGTTTCCTTCTCCAACCAATTTCGTGCATTATTCCTGTCACCACGGCGGCGTCTTTTTGGTTCGAGGAACTAGAAAATTCGCTCCATAAGGAGACTCCATATGAGGAAGTCATGGACAGAATTCACGCACTAAAGTTGGCTAATTCCTTTATTTTAGATGCCGCTTTTCAATTGGCTAAATTAGCGGCGAAAAATTCAGGTTTTGCTATAGTGGCGCGCAGAGCGCTTTGGCTAAAATCTTGGTCGGCGGATGTGTCGTCCAAGACAAAACTGCTTAATATTCCTTTCAAGGGTAAGACCCTTTTTGGGCCAGAATTGAAGGAGATTATTTCAGACATCACTGGGGGAAAGGGCTATGCCCTCCCACAGGATAGTCCTTTCAAGGCCAAGAACAAATCTAATTTTCGTTCCTTTCGCAATTTCAGGAACGGACCGTCTCCTAACTCTGCAGCCTCTAGACAAGAGGGTAACGCTTCCCAGCCTAAACCAGCATGGAAACCAATGCAAGGCTGGAACAAGGGTAAACAGGCCAAGAAGCCTGCTGCTGCTACCAAGACAGCATGAAGGGGTAGCCCTCGATCCGGGACCGGATCTAGTAGGGGGCAGACTTTCTCTCTTTGCTCAGGCTTGGGCAAGAGATGTTCCGGATCCCTGGGCACTAGAAATAGTCTCTCAGGGATATCTTCTAGAGTTCAAGGAACTTCCTCCAAGGGGAAGGTTCCACATGTCTCGCTTATCTTCAGACCAGATAAAGAGACAGGCATTCTTACATTGCGTAGGAGACCTATTAAAGATGGGAGTGATACACCCAGTTCCAACAGCGGAACAAGGTCTGGGGTTTTACTCAAACCTGTTCGTAGTTCCCAAAAAAGAGGGAACTTTCAGGCCAATTCTGGATTTAAAAATTCTAAACAAATTCCTCAGAGTTCCATCATTCAAAATGGAAACCATTCGAACGATTTTACCAACAATCCAGGAGGGTCAATACATGACTACCGTGGACTTAAAGGATGCGTACCTACATATTCCTATCCACAAAGATCATCATCAGTTCCTAAGGTTCGCCTTTCTGGACAAACATTACCAGTTCGTGGCTCTTCCGTTCGGTTTAGCCACTGTTCCAAGAATTTTCACAAAGGTGCTAGGGTCCCTACTAGCGGTTCTAAGACCGAGGGGCATTGCAGTGGCACCTTACTTAGACGACATCCTAATCCAAGCGTCGTCCCCTTCCAGATCAAGGGCTCATACAGACATTGTATTAGCTTTTCTAAGGTCTCACGGGTGGAAGTGAACGTAGAAAAGAGTTCCCTGTCCCCGTCTACAAGGGTTCCCTTTCTGGGAACAATAATAGATTCTGTAGAAATGAAGATTTTTCTGACAGAGGTCAGAAAATTAAAACTTCTAAACGCTTGTCAAGTTCTTCAATCTATTCCTCAGCCTTCCATAGCTCAGTGCATGGAGGTAATAGGACTAATGGTTGCAGCAATGGACGTGGTTCCTTCTGCTCGAATTCATCTAAGACCATTGCAACTGTGCATGCTCAAACAGTGGAATGGGGATTATGCAGACTTGTCTCCCCAGATTCAAGTAGACCAGGTAACCAGAGACTCACTCCGCTGGTGGTTGACTCAGGATCACCTGTCTCAGGGAATGAGTTTCCGCAGACCAGAGTGGGTCATCGTCATGACCGACGCCAGTCTCTTAGGCTGGGGCGCGGTCTGGGACTCCCTGAAAGCTCAGGGTCTATGGTCTCGGGAAGAGTCCCTTCTCCCGATAAACATTTTGGAACTGAGAGTGATATTCAATGCGCTCCTGGCCTGGCCTCACCTAGCGAAGGCCAGATTCATAAGATTTCAGTCGGACAACATGACGACTGTAGCGTACATCAATCATCAGGGGGAACAAAGAGTTCCTTAGCGATGACAGAGGTATCCAAGATCATCAGATGGGCGGAGGATCACTCCTGCCACCTATCTGCAATCCACATCCCAGGGGTAGACAACTGGGAGGCGGATTATTTGAGTCGTCAGACTTTCCATCCGGGGGAGTGGGAACTCCACCCGGAGGTCTTTGCCCAGTTAACTCAACTATGGGGCACTCCAGATATGGATCTGATGGCGTCTCGTCAGCACTTCAAAGTTCCTCGATATGGGTCCAGATCCAGGGATCCCAGGGCGACACTAGTGGATGCATTAGTGGCGCCTTGGTCGTTCAATCTAGCTTATGTGTTTCCACCGTTCCCTCTCCTTCCCAGGCTGGTAGCCAGGATCAAACAGGAGAAGGCCTCGGTGATCCTAATAGCTCCTGCATGGCCACGCAGGACTTGGTATGCAGACCTGGTGAATATGTCATCGGTTCCACCATGGAAGCTACCTTTGAGACAGGATCTTCTAGTACAAGGTCCATTCGAACATCCAAATCTAGTCTCTCTGCAACTGACTGCTTGAAAATTGAACGCTTGATTCTATCTAAGCGTGGGTTTTCAGATTCAGTTATAGATACTCTGGTTCAAGCCAGAAAGCCTGTGACTAGGAAGATTTACCATAAGATATGGCACAAATATATCCGTTGGTGCGAATCCAAGGGTTTTTCTTGGAGTAAAATCAAAATTCCTAGGATTCTTTCCTTTCTCCAAGAGGGTTTGGAGAAAGGTCTGTCAGCTAGTTCTCTAAAGGGACAGATATCTGCTCTGTCTGTCTTGTTGCACAAACGTCTGGCAGCCGTGCCAGATGTACAAGCGTTTGTACAGGCGTTAGTAAGAATCAAGCCTGTTTACAGACCTATGACTCCTCCATGGAGTCTAAACTTAGTTCTTTCAGTTCTTCAAGGGGTTCCGTTTGAACCTTTGCATTCCATAGATATTAAGTTACTATCTTGGAAAGTTCTGTTTTTAGTTGCTATTTCTTCTGCTAGAAGAGTTTCTGAATTATCTGCTTTGCAGTGTACTTCCCCCTATCTGGTATTTCATGCAGATAAGGTAGTTTTACGTACCAAACCTGGAATATTAACCAGGAAATAGTTGTTCCTTCCCTATGTCCGAATCCAGTTTCAAAGAAGGAACGTTTGTTACACAACCTAGATGTGGTCCGTGCTTTAAAATTCTATTTAGAAGCAACAAAGGATTTCAGACAAGCATCATCTTTGTTTGTCGTTTATTCTGGTAAGAGGAGAGGGCAGAAAGCTACTGCTACCTCTCTTTCTTTTTGGCTGAAAAGCATCATCCGATTGGCTTATGAGACTGCCGGACGGCAGCCTCCTGAACGAATTACAGCTCACTCTACTAGAGCTGTGGCTTCCACATGGGCCTTCAAGAACGAGGCTTCTGTTGATCAGATCTGTAAGGCAGCGACTTGGTCTTCTCTGCATACTTTTGCCAAATTTTACAAATTCGATACTTATGCTTCTTCGGAGGCTGTTTTTGGGAGAAAGATTTTGCAAGCCGTGGTGCCTTCCGTTTAGGTAACCTGACTTGTTCCCTCCCTTCATCCGTGTCCTAAAGCTTTGGTATTGGTTCCCACAAGTAAGGATGAAGCCGTGGACCGGACACACCAATGTAGGAGAAAACAGAATTTATGTTTACCTGATAAATTTCTTTCTCCTATGGTGTGTCAGGTCCACGGCCCGCCCTGGCTTTTAGTCAGGTTTGAACATTTTCATTCCATACACTACAGTCACCACGGCACCCTATAGTTTCTCCTTTTTCTCCTAACCGTCGGTCGAATGACTGGGGGGCGGAGCCAGAGGGGGGACTATATGGACAGCTCTTGCTGTGTGCTCTCTTTGCCATTTCCTGTAGGGGAAGAGAATATCCCACAAGTAAGGATGAAGCCGTGGACCGGACACACCGTAGGAGAAAGAAATTTATCAGGTAAACATAAATTCTGTTTTTCTTTCCAATTTGACTTGTTTTTTACTTAAAATTTGCGGGCAAATCTAGGCTCGCGAGGGCGCAAAATGCTGTTATTTATTGCGCCATTCTTGGCGCTAAATTTTTTTGTCGCAAGTTTAATCATTTCCTGCGTCTTTATTGACATTAGTTTGGCGCAAAGACGCACTTGTCATGACGCGAGTTGCGTCATTTCCGGATGTTATTTGGCGCCAAAAATGTTTCACTTTGCATTGTGCGTCATACTTGGTTATATTACCCCACTTCCTTTATGCCCCCTGCTCTCTTTATATTCTAGAGGGCTATGCTGTTTGCTTTTCTGCTTATTTAGCATATGCATTTTTCCCATTCCTGAAACTGCTATATGAGGAAATTGGATATTTTGTTTAAATGTTATTTCTCTTGTAAGGTGTATCCAGTCCACGGATTCATCCATTACTTGTGGGATATTCTCCTTCCCAACAGGAAGCTGCAAGAGGATCACCCACAGCAGAGCTGTCTATATAGCTCCTCCCCTAACTGCCACCTCCCAGTCATTCTCTTGCAGCTCTCGACAAGGGAAGCAGCTAGAGAGATGTGGTGCATTAATGTAGTTTATCTTCAATCAAAAGTTTGTTATTTTCAAATGGTACCGGAGTTGTACTATTTTAGCCTCAGGCAGAAAGTTGAAGAAGAGTCTGCCTGTGGTCTTTGATGATCTTAGCAGGGTGTAACTAAGATCCATTGCTGTTCTCACACATAACTGAAGAGATGGGTAACTTCAGCTGGGGGAATAGCGTGCAGGGTCTCCTGCTCTGAGGTATGTTAAGTTTTACATTTTTCTAGAGAAATGATAAGCTAGAAAATGCTGACAATACCGGATTTATTTAAGGTAAGCCTGATTACAGTGATTTAATAACGACTTGTATCATGCTTGCTGTAAAGGGTAATATTTTTATTATTTACTCACATTACTGAATAGATATAACGTTTGCTTGAGGTGTATAAACGTTTATTTCATATTGGTGATAAAACTTTATTCTGGGGCCCAGTTTTTCCACATGGCTGACTAGATTTTGCCTAGGGATAGTTTTTTAAGGCCCTCTCACTGTGAGTACAGGTTGGGAGGGGCCTATTTTCCATTAGTTTTTGCAGCTTGAGACATCCAGCTTCCCTGAAGGAGTCCCCTGAGCATATAGGACCTCTCTAAGGGGTTTTTGTGCCTTCCAAAGTTGTTGTATGGGCAGGTAGGGCCACAGTAGAGCTGTGGCAGTTTGTTGTGACTGTTTAAAAACGTTTATATCGTTTTTTGATCCGGTTTTGAAACTAAGGGGTTAATCACCCATTTGCAAGTGGGTGCAATGCTCTTTCAGCCTATTATACACACTTTAAAAATTTCGTAAGATTTACTGCTTTTTTCACTGTTTTAGCAGTTTTTGCGATTGTTTTTTTCTCTTAAAGGCACAGTACCGTTTTTATTTTTTGCTTGTTCACAGTTATTAAAGTGTTTTCCAAGCTTGCTGGTCTCATTACTAGTCTGTTTAAACATATCTGACATAGAGGAAACTCATTGTTCATTATGTTTAGAAGCCATTGTGGAACCCCCTCTTAGAATGTGTACCAAATGCACTGATTTTACTATAGATTACAAAGACCATATTCTGGCTTTAAAAAATGTATCACCAGAAGAAATTGACAAGGAGGAAGTTATGCCGTCTAATTCTCCCCACGTGTCAGATCCTATAAATCCCGTTCACGGGACGCCAAATACATCTAGCGCGCCCATTGCGTATACCTTGCAAGACATGGTGGCAGTTATGAATCATACCCTTACAGAGGTATTATCTAAACTGCCAGGATTGCAAGGAAAGCGAGACAGCTCTAGGACTAGAATAAATACAGAGCTCTCTGACGCTTTAGTAGCTATCTCTGATACACCCTCACAATATAATGAAGCTGAAGCAGGGGAGCTTCAATCTGTGGGTGATTTTTCTGATTCAGGGAAGATACTTCAATCTGATTCTGATATGTCTACATTTAAATTTAAGCTTGAACACCTCCGCGTATTGCTCAGGGAAGTTTTAGCAACTCTGGACGACTGTGACACTATTGTAGTCCCAGAGAAATTATGTAGATTGGATAAATACTATGCAGTACCTACTTACACTGATGTTTTTCCAATCCCTAAAAGGTTTTCTGAAATTATTACTAAGGAATGGGATAGACCAGGTGTACCGTTCTCTCCCCCTCCTGTTTTTTAAAAAGATGTTTCCTATAGACGCTGCTACACGGGACTTATGGCAGACGGTCCCTAAGGTGGAGGGAGCAGTTTCTACTCTAGCTAAGCGTACCACTATCCCTGTCGAGGACAGTTGTGCTTTTCTAGATCCAATGGATAAAAAATTAGAGGGTTACCTTAAGAAAATTTTTATTCAACAAGGTTTTATTCTCCAGCCTCTTGCATGCATTGCCCCAGTCACTGCTGCCGCGGCTTTCTGGTTTGAGTCCCTAGAGGAGGCTCTACAGGTTAAAACCCCCTTGGAAGATATTATTGACAAGCTTAGGGCCCTTAAGCTAGCCAATTCATTTGTTTCTGACGCCGTTGTTCATTTAAAAAAGCTAATGGCTAAAAATTCAGGTTTTGCTATTCAGGCGCGTAGGGCGCTATGGCTTAAATCCTGGTCAGCTGACGTGACTTCTAAACTTCTCAACATTCCCTTCAAAGGACAGATCCTATTCGGGCCTGGACTGAAGGAGATCATTTCTGACATCACTGGAGGAAAAGGTCACGCCCTTCCTCAAGACAGGTCCAACAAATTAAGGACCAAACAGTATAGTTTTCGGCCCTTTCGAAACTTCAAGAGTGGCGCAGCTTCAACTTCCTCTAACACAAAACAAGAGGGAACTTTTGCCCAGTCTAAGCCGGTCTGGAGACCTAACCAGGCTTGGAACAAGGGGAAACAGGCCAAGAAGCCTGCTGCTGCCTCTAAGACAGCATGAAGGAGCAGCCCCCGATCCGGAAACGGATCTAGTAGGGGGCAGACTCTCTCTCTTCGCCCAGGCTTGGGCAAGAGATGTCCAGGATCCCTGGGCATTGGAAATTGTGTCCAAGGGTTATCTTCTGGAATTCAAAACCTCTCCCCCAAAAGGGAGATTTCATCTCTCACGTTTATCTGCAAACCAGATAAAGAGAGAAACATTCTTACATTGTGTTCAAGACCTCCTAGTTATGGGAGTGATCCACCCAGTTCCGCAGGAGGAACAGGGACAGGGCTTTTATTCAAATCTGTTGTTCCCAAGAAAGAGGGAACATTCAGACCTATCTTAGATCTCAAGATCTTAAACAAATTTCTCAGAGTCCCATCCTTCAAGATGGAAACTATTCTAACCATCCTTCCTATGATCCAGGAGGGTCAATACAGGCACTACCAGCTTGTGGCTCTATCCTTCGGGTTGGCCACGGCACCAAGAATCTTTACAAAGGTTCTAGGGTCCCTTCTAGCGGTCCTAAGGCCGCGGGCTATAGCAGTAGCCCCTTACTCAGACGACATTCTGATACAGGCGTCGACATTTCAAGTTGCCAGGTCTCACACGGACATTGTTCTGGCATTTCTGAGGTCGCATGGGTGGAAAGTGAACGAAGAAAAAAGTTCTCTATCCCCTCTCACAAGAGTTTCCTTCCTAGGAACTCTGATAGATTCTGTAGAAATGAAGATTTACCTGACAGAGGCCAGGTTGTCAAAACTTCTAAATTCCTGCCGTGTTCTTTATTCTACTTCTCGCCCTTCAGTGGCTCAGTGTATGGAAGTAATCGGCTTAATGGTAGCGGTAATGGACATAGTGCCGTTTGCCCGCCTACATCTCAGACCACTGCAACTCTGCATGCTCAGTCAGTGGAATGGGGATTACACAGATTTGTTCCCTCTACTAAATCTGGATCAAGAGACCAGGGATTCTCTTCTCTGGTGGTTATCTCGGGTCCATCTGTCCAAGCGTATGACCTTCCGCAGGCCAGATTGGACAATAGTAACGACAGATGCCAGCCTTCTGGGCTGGGGTGCAGTCTGGAACTCCCTGAAGGCTCAGGGCTTGTGGACTCAGGAGGAGACACTCCTTCTGATAAACATTCTGGAACTAAGAGCGATATTCAATGCTCTTCAGGCTTGGCCTCAGCTAGCTGCGGTCAGGTTCATCAGATTTCAGTCGGACAACCTCACGACTGTAGCTTACATCAACCATCAAGGGGGAACAAGGAGTTCCCTAGCAATGTTGAAGGTTTCAAAAATAATTCTATGGGCAGAGGTTCACTCTTGCCATCTATCAGCTATCCATATCCCAGGAGTAGAGAACTGGGAGGCGGATTTTCTAAGTCGGCAGACTTTTCATCCGGGGGAGTGGGAACTCCATCCGGAGGTGTTTGCACAGTTGATTCAACTTTGGGGCAAACCAGAACTGGATCTCATGGCGTCTCGTCAGAACGCCAAGCTTCCTTGTTACGGGTTCAGGTCCAGGGATAGATGCTCTAGCAGCGCCTTGGTCTTTCAACCTGGCTTATGTGTTTCCACCGTTTCCTCTGCTCCCTCGTCTGATTGCCAAGATCAAGCAGGAGAGAGCTTCAGTGATTTTGATAGCTCCTGCGTGGCCACGCAGGACTTGGTATGCAGATCTGGTGGACATGTCATCCTTTCCACCTTGGACTCTGCCGCTGAGGCAGGACCTTCTACTTCAAGGTCCCTTCAAACATCCAAATCTAATTTCTCTGCGTCTGACTGCTTGGAGATTGAACGCTTGATTTTGTCAAAACGTGGTTTTTCCGAGTCGGTCATTGATACCTTAATTCAGGCTCGAAAGCCTATCACCAGGAAAATCTATCATAAGATATGGTGTAAATATCTTCATTGGTGTGAATCCAAGGGTTACTCATGGAGTAAAGTCAGGATTCCCAGGATATTGTCTTTTCTCCAAGAAGGATTGGAGAAGGGATTGTCAGCTAGTTCCTTAAAGGGACAGATTTCTGCTCTGTCTATTCTTTTGCACAAGCGTCTGGCGGATGTTCCAGACGTTCAGGCGTTTTGTCAGGCTTTAGTTAGAATCAAGCCTGTGTTTAAACCTGTTGCTCCGCCATGGAGTTTAAATTTAGTTCTTAAAGTTCTTCAAGGGGTTCCGTTTGAACCTCTGCATTCCATAGATATCAAGCTTTTATCTTGGAAAGTTCTGTTCTTGGTAGCTATCTCTTCGGCTCGAAGAGTTTCAGAGTTATTTGCCTTGCAGTGTGATTCCCCTTATCTGATCTTCCATGCAGATAAGGTAGTTTTGCGTACCAAACCTGGGTTTCTTCCTAAGGTGGTATCCAATAAGAATATCAATCAAGAGATTGTTGTTCCGTCACTGTGTCCTAATCCTTCTTCAAAGAAGGAACATCTATTACGTGGTTCGTGCTTTAAAGTTTTATTTACAAGCTACTAAAGATTTTCGTCAAACATCTGCATTGTTTGTTGTCTACTCTGGACAGAGGAAAGGCCAAAAGGCTTCAGCAACTTCTCTTTATTTTTGGTTAAGAAGTATAATCCGCTTATCTTATGAGACTGCTGGCCAGCAGCCTCCTGTAAGAATTACAGCTCATTCCACTAGGGCGGTGGCTTCCACATGGGCCTTTAAAAATGAGGCTTCTGTTGAACAGATTTGTAAGGCGGCGACTTGGTCTTCGCTTCATACTTTTTCTAAATTCTACAAATTTGATACTTTTGCTTCTTCGGGGGCTATTTTTGGGAGAAAGGTCTTACAGGCACTGGTGCCTTCCGTTTAAGCGCCTGCCTTGTCCCTCCCTTCATCCGTGTCCTATAGCTTTGGTATTGGTATCCCACAAGTAATGGATGAATCCGTGGACTGGATACACCTTACAAGAGAAAACAAAATTTATGCTTACCTGATAAATTTATTTCTCTTGTGGTGTATCCAGTCCACGGTCCGCCCTGTCATTTTAAGGCAGGTGTTTTTTAATTTTTAAACTACAGTCACCACTGCACCCTATAGTTTCTCCTTTCTCTTGCTTGTCTTCGGTCGAATGACTGGGAGGTGGCAGTTAGGGGAGGAGCTATATAGACAGCTCTGCTGTGGGTGATCCTCTTGCAGCTTCCTGTTGGGAAGTGGAATATCCCACAAGTAATGGATGAATCCGTGGACTGGATACACCACAAGAGAAATAAATTTATCAGGTAAGCATAAATTTTTTTTTTTTCTTTTACGTTTTGCAAGATCTGTCTGATCCTATCTCAGAAGCTACTGTAGGAACCATGCTGCCTGAACACCGTTCTACCAAAGCTAAGTGTATCTGTTGTAAGCAGGCTGAGATTATATTTCCGGCTATTTTATGCAACAGTTGTCATGATAAGCTTTTGCATGCCGATAATGTTTCTATTAGTACTAGTACAGCATCTGTTGTTCCCTCAACATCTAATGTACATGATATCCCTGTTGATATGAAAAATGATATTGCTGATGCAATATAGAAGGCTATGTCGGCGTTTCCACCTTCTAATAAACGTAAAAGGTCTTTTAAACTTCTTATATAACTGATTAAATTTGTGATGACCGACAACATACTGAAATATCCTCCTCTGAAGAGGATCGCTCTGGTTCAGAAGATCCTACTTCAGACATTGAAATTGATAAATCTTCTTATCTTTTTTAGATTGAATATACCTGTATTCGGTTGTGGAGTCTGATCCTCTTGATAACAAACGTTTAAATTCTGTTTTTAAACCTTCTGTGGTTTGCTTCTGAGATTTTTTTCTGTTCCAGATGTGGTTTCTGGTGTGATTGCTAAAGAATGGTCTAAGTCTGGTGCTTCTTTTAATCCTTCTTCAAGGTTTAAGAAGTTATATCCTTTACCAGTGGCTAATTTGGAGTTTTGGGAAAAAGTCCCTAAGGTTGATGGGGCTATTTCTACTCTTGCCAGACGTACTACTATTCCTATGGAAGATAGTACTTCTTTTAAGGATCCTTTATATAGGAAGATTGAATCTTATCTAAGGAAAGCTTATATACATTCTGGCTATATTCTCAGACCTGCCATTTCTATGGCTGATGTTGCGGCTGCATCAACTTATTGGTTGGATAGCTTAGCACATCAGGAAACAGATCCTGATTTGTCTAGCATTGTTCGTTTGCTTAAACATGCTAATCATTTTATCTGTGATGCTATTTTTGAAATCATCAAGATTAATGTTAAATTTATGTCATATGTCTATGTCTGTCTAGAAGAGCTTTATGGCTAAAATCATAGAATGCTGACATGGTATCTAGATTACTATCTCTATCTTTATTATCTTTGTCTATTATTTCCATTAGGGGGAAGGGAGTTTTTTTGC
The DNA here is from genome assembly GCF_027579735.1 of Bombina bombina. Lineage (NCBI taxonomy): Eukaryota > Metazoa > Chordata > Amphibia > Anura > Bombinatoridae > Bombina > Bombina bombina. Next base: position 978,514,930 of record NC_069502.1, read on the forward strand.
CCCAAAATAAAAAGTCTAAGGGTAATTCTAAAGCTTCTAATCAGTTTTGTTCCTTTCGTCAGAATAGAGAACAGAAAACCACTCCTTCCCCTAAGGACTCTGGCTCCAATTGAAAGCCATCTTGAAGTTGGAATAAATCCAAGCCTTATAAGAAGCCAAAGCCAGCCCCCAAGACTGCATGAAGGTGAGGCCCTAAATCTAGTTCAACTGGTGGGGGGCAGATTGAAATTATTTCAAAACATTTGGGCAGATTCTGTTCAGAATCAGTGGATTCAGAGCATTATTTCTCAAGGGTATCGAATAGGTTTCAGAGTAAGACCTCCTGTGAGAAGATTATTTCTCACGTTCCAACAAATCCTATGAAAGCTCAGGCTTTTCTGAAGTGTGTTTTAGATCTGGAGCTTTCAGGGGTGATTATACCAGGTCCACTTCAGGAACAGGGTCTGACTTTTTATTCAAATCTATTCATTGTCCCAAAGAAAGAAAATTCATTCAGACCAGTTCTGGGTTTGACGTTTTTGAATCGTTTTGTAAGGGTCCCAACTTTCAAGATAGTGACTATAAGGACTATTCTGACTTTTGTTCAGCAAGGTCATTACATGTCCACAATAGACTTACAGAACGCTTATCTTCACATTCCGATTCATCCAGATCACTATCGGTTTTTGAGATTCTCTTTTCTAGACAAGCATTACTAATTTGTCGCTCTTCCATTTGGCCTAGCGACAGCTCCAAGAATCTTTTTGAAGGTTCTCGGTGCCCTGTAATCAGAGAGCAGTGTATTGTGGTGTTTCCTTATTTGGACAATATCTTGGTACTGGCTCAATCTTTTCATTTAGCAGAATCTCACACGAATCAACTAGTGTTGTTTCTTCAAAGACATGGTTGGAGGATCAATTTACCAAAGAGTTTCTTGATTCCTCAGACAAGGGTCACCTTTTTAGGTTTCCTGATAGATTCAGTGTCCAGACAAGAGACGAAATTGGTTTCAGCCTATCGAAACCTTCAGTCTCGATCATTCCCTTCAGTGGCTTTGTGCATGGAAGTTTTAGGTCTCATGACTGCAGCATTGGACGCGAACCCCTTTGCTCGTTTTTATATGAGACCTCTGCAGCTTTGCATGCTGAATCAATGGTGCAGGGATTATACTCGAATATCACAATTGATATTCTTAAATCCCAGCATTCTACTCTCTCTGACTTGGTGGTTAGACCATCATCGGATTATTCAAGGGGCCTCTTTTGTTCGTCCTTCCTGGACTGTAGTCTCAACAGATGCGAGTCAGGTTGGGGAGCTGTCTGGGGGTCTCTGACAGCACAAGGGGTTTGGAATCCTCTAGAGGCGAGGTTTCCAATCAATATCTTAGAACTCTGCGTATTTTCAGGGCTCTTCAGGCTTAGCCTCTATTAAGAGAGAACTTTTCATTCACTTTCAGACAGTCAATATCACAACTGTGGCAAATGTCAATCATCAGGGAGGGACTCGCAGGCCTTTAGCAATGAAAAAAGTATCACAGATATTTTCTTGGGCGGAATCCAACTCTTGTCTAATTTCTGCGATTCATATCCCAGGTGTAGACAATTGGGAAGCAGGTTATCTCAGCCGTCAAACTTTGCATCCGGGGGAGTGGTATCTCCGTCCAGATGTGTTTTTTCAGATTATACAGATGTGGGGTCTTCCAGAAATAGATCTGATGGCTTCCCATCTAAACAGGAAACTTCCCAGATACCTTTGCAGCTCCAGGGATCCTCAGGCGGAGATGGTGGATGCGTTAGCAGTTCCTTGGTCTTACCAACTTGCTTATATTTTTCCGCCTCTGGTGGTTCTTCAAAGGGTGATCTCCAAGATCATAATGGAACAATCGCATGTGTTTCTGATAGCACCAGCATGGCCTCACAGGTTTTGGTATGTGGATCTTGTCCGGATGTCCAGTTGCCAACCTTTGTCATTTCCTTTAAGGCCAGACCTTCTGTCTCAAGGGCCGTTTTTCCATCAGGATCTCAAATCACTAAATTTGAAGGTATGGAAATTGAACGTTTAGTGCTTAGTCATAGTAGTTTCTCTGACTCAGTGATCAATACTATGTTGCAGGCTCGTTAGTCTGTTACAAGGAAGATTTATTATCAGGTGTAAAAAAACCTATATTTCATGATGTTCTTCTCATAAATTCTCTTGGCATTCTTTTAGAATTCCTAGAATTTTACAGTTTCTTCAGGACGGTTTGGATAAAGGTTTGTCCACAAGTACTTTGAAGGGACAAATTTCTGCTCTTTCCGTTTTATTTCATAGAAAGATTGATAAACTTCCTGATATTCACTGTTTTGTTCAGGCTTTGGTCCTAATCAAGCCTGTTATGAAGTCTATTTCTCCTCCATGGAGTCTTAATTTGGTTTTGAAGGCTTTGCAGGCTCCTCCATTTGAGCCTATGCATTTTTTGGATATTAAACTACTTTCTTGGAAAGTGTTGTTCCTTTTGGCTATCTCTTCTGCTAGAAGAGTTTCTAAATTGTCTGCTCTCTCTTGTGATTTTCCTTATCTGATTTTCCATCAGGATAAAGCTGTTTTGCGGACTTCGTTTAAATTTCTTGTCTTTTCTGGTTCTAAAAAAAAAAACTTTTCACTTACTATATCTAATAGCAACCCTCAAATGTTCGTTTGGGCTAGGCAAGGGAATGACAGAGAGCAAACATGCAGCACCGCAACAGTAAACAGTGAATCGATAAAACAAGAAAAGATTCACTGTTTACATGAGGCTGCTGTCAGCTCCTTTAGGATATATGTTGCATGGCTTGAATTTAAAGAACACCTTTGGGCTATTTTAAAGAGATAGGTGGAGCACATGTCTCTGAATAATGGCAGAACATCTCCAGAAATTTGTGAAACTTTGGTATCCGCCATGCTGAGTTGGATTGATTCTGCCATTAAAAACAAAGGTGGGCATATGAAGTATTAAAAAAAAAATAAAAAAATATTTGAATCTCAGTAAAAAGATGGCTACTGTTGCATTGAGTTTCTACTGTGGGATGGGTATTTTTAATATAGTAAATCTAATCTGTTAGTTTTTAATTTTACATAATACCAAAAAGTTTGTAATTAAGACCAAATACCCTACTTAGAAGTAATGCTATATTTATTTATTTATTTTATATATATATATATATATATATATATATATATATATATATATATATATATATATATACACACACACACACGCTCCTCTATTTTCTATTTTGTGTGTGTGTGTGTGTATATACAGTGTGTGTGTGTATATATATGTATATATATATATATATACACATACACACACACACACAGTGCTTGTTTTAAAACCTGGATATTTTAACTTTCTATAGCACCCTGGCAGAATTGAAATTTACTGTTCATGGGAGTGCACTTATTTCAGTGTATTATTTATATAGTGTATGTGTGTGTGTGTATATATATATATATATATATATATATATATATATATATATATATATATATATATATATATATATATATATATATATATATATATGTGTGTGTGTGTGTGTGCAAAAGTTTAGGCACCCCTGACAATTTCCATGATTTTCATTTATAAATAATTGGATGTTTGGATCAGCAATTTCATTTTGATTTATCAAATAACTGAAGGATACAGTCATATTTCAGTAGTAAAATGAGGTTTATTGGATTAACAGAAAATGTGCAATATGCATCGAAACGAAATTACAGGTGCATAAATTTGGGCACCCTTGTCATTTTGTTTATTTGAATACCTGTAACTACCTAGCACTGATTAATTGGAACACACAATTAGTTTGGTGAACCCATTAAGCCTTGAACTTCATAGACAAGTGCATCCAATCATGAGAAAAGATATTTAAGGTGGCCAATTGCAAGTTGTTGTTCTCTTTGACTCTCCTCTGAAGAGTGACCACATGGGGCCTCAAAACTTTCAAATTACCTGAAAGCAAAGATTGTTTAACATTATAGTTTAGGGGAAGGCTACAAAAAGCTATAGCAGAGATTTAAGCTGTCAGTGTCCACTGTGAGGAACATAGTGAGGAAATGGAAGACCACAGGTACAGTTCTTGTTAAAGGGACAGTCTAGTATAAACTAAACTTTCATTATTCAGATAGGACTTTTAATTTTAATCAACTTTCCAATTTACTTTTATCATCAAATTTGCTTTTTGCTCTTGGTATTCTTAGCTTAAACTAAACATTGGTTGGCTCATATGCTAATTTCTAAGCCTTTGAGGGCTGCCTCTTTTTAAATCTCTTATAAACACAAAGAGACAGAAAGTACACGTGGGCCATATAGATAACACTGTGTACAGGCACAGGGAGTTATTTAAGATCTAGCACAACACAATGCTAAATGCAAGACAATAGATAATAAACAGTCACAGTCATGTGATCAGGGGGCTGGAAGAAGGTTCCTAGATACAAGGTAATCACAGAGGTAAAAAGTATATTAATATAACTGTGTTGGTTATGCAAAACTGGGGAATGGGTAATAAAGGGATTATCTATCTTTTAAAACAATAACAATTCTATGGTAGACTGTCCCTTTAAGGCCAGAAGTAAAATATTGGAGAGGCAAAGGATGGTGAGAACGGTCAAAAACAGCCCACAGACCACCTCCAAAGACCTACAACATCATCTTGCTGCAGATGGTGTCACTGTGCATCGTTCAACAATTCAGCGTATGGGAGAGTGATGCGGAAGAAGTCTTTTCTGCACACAAGCCACAAACAGAGTCGCTTGAGGTATGCAAATTCACATTTGGACAAGCCAGCTTCATTTTGGAAGAAGGTGCTGTGGACGGATGAAACAAAGATTGAGTTATTTGGTCATAACAAGGGACTTTATGCATGGCAGCAAAATAACACAGCATTCCAAGACAAACACTTGCTACCCACAGTAAAATTTGTGGATGTTCCATCATGCAGTGGGGCTGTGTGGCCAGTGCCGGTACTGGGAATCTTGTTAAAGTTGAGGGTCGCATGGATTCCACTCAATATCAGCAGATACTTGAGAATAATGTTGAGGAATCAGTCACATAGTTGAAGTTACGCCGAGGTTGGATATTTTAACAAGACAACGACCCAAAACACTGCTCAAAATCTATCTTGCATTTATGCAGAGGAACAAGTACAATGTTCTGGAATGGCCATCCTAGTTCCCAGACTTGAATATCATTGAAAATCTGTGCGGTGATTTGAAGCGGGCTTTCCATGCTCGGCAACCACCAAACCTAACTGAACTCTATATGTTTTGCAAGGAGGAATGGTCCACAATACCAGAATCCAGACACTCATTACAGGCTGTAGGAAGCATCTAGAGGCTGTTATTTTTGCTAAAGAAGGCTCTACTAAATGTTGATGCAATATTTCTGTTGGGGTGCCCAAATTTATGCACCTGTCTAATTTAGTTTTGATGCATATTGCACATTTTCTGGTTATCCAATAAACCTAATTTCACTACTGAAATCTCAATGTGTCCTTCAGTTATTTATTTTGAAAGAATTTTTATTAATTTTCTTTTTTTTTTTTTTTTGTAACAAGTTTAGGTATGTACAATCAAGTCAATCAAATACAGTTTATAAGGTTGCAGTGGTGTTCTTCATTTACATTTGGTAAACTAAGACCTATATGTGTGGTGTTCATTCATCTTCAATAAAGAATATAAACATTATTAACAGTTGTTAGACAATAATAAGATCAATTCCTATCTTCATTGTGGTTATGGTAGGTAGTTATCAAACAATCTGTCCCGGCTCTCTCCTAAGTGTGTGTTAGTCTGTCGGTTTATTCTAACGGGGTTCCCTGCCTCTCTGTCTTTTAGCTTCATGGTACATTATGTATGGTTCCCACTGAATAATGAACTCGTCTCTGGTATTCAGATTCTCAGCTGCCAAGCTGGCCATTTCATAGTGATAAGTTATTTTTTTTTTCAATAAAATTGAAACCTGGGGGTGTGAATTTCCAGTATTGTGCGATACCCATCCTAACGACTGTGCAGATAGTTTTTACTAATTTTTGATGCTGCTTTAGAATATTGGGGATCGGGAAGTGTAGCAAGGCTTGTTCAGGAGATAAAATGATATGTCTATGGAAGAGATCACTGAGTAACTGTGAGGCCTTCTCCCAAATTTCTTTTACTCTATCACACTCCCACCACATATGGAGATACGTTCCCCTATCGTTGCAGCCTCTATAGCAAAGATTCAAAGAGGGTTTCTCTGAACCTCCAAATCTAGACGGGTAAATATACCATTTAAATGCAACTTTAAGGAAGTTCTCTTTCAACAAAGCATTATGTGAGAAGGAGAGGCCTTTGGCCAGGTTAGTAGTCCAAGTCTCTAGGGACCAAGTCTTGTTTAGGTCTTGTTCCCACTTCAGTATATGTGGAGGTTTAGTCTCTCTAAGTTTGCTGTTAAATGTTGGATATAGTGTTGAAATTGTTCTATGCATCGGTTCCTTAGCTAAGCATAATGATTCGAAAATACTGTTCATTGGTAGTTTGGAAAGGTCTGTTACTGCTTTAGTTCTAGATTTTAACTGCAGGTAATGATACCATATGTTTTTGTCATTGGGGTCAATGTCTCTGTATTGTTCGAATGAGAGGAAACCTTCGTCAGTATATACGTCTGCAATTCTGTACAGACCTTTGTTGGCCCATTTTCTTTGTATGTGTGGGTCTATCGTAGTTTGCGGTAAAACTAAAGGTATAAGTTTAGATTTTTCCTGGATTAGGGGGAATCTAGCGGTCAGTTTATTCCATAAAAAGATCGTGTGAGACAGTGCTACATATTTACACAGTGAGGGGTGAGTATTCTTTTTGGGAGTCCACAAAAGACTAGAGATCTGGTCGGTTTTAGCGATCTGTGATTCAATCTGTGTCCATAAGGGTTGTCTGGTATTATTAAACCAGTGTATCGTTTGGGCCATACGGGCTGAATAATAATAGGATGCCAAATCTGGGAGTCCTAACCCTCCGTCTCTCCGATGTGTACTCATGATTTTTTTGTTTATCCTGGCACGCTTTCCTTGCCATACAAAACGCAGTATGTCTCTTTGGAGTGCATTAAGTTCGGATATAGGGACAGAGATCGGAAGGGACCGAAACAGGTACAATAGTTTCGGGAGCAAGGTCATTTTTGTTGAGACTATTCTGCCGTAAAAGGAGATCTTAAGCTTTAGCCATTTCGTTATTAAGTTCCTAATATGGGTGAACATTGGTAAGTAATTTGCTTGATATAAAGTATAAATGTCGCTTGTGAGATTGATTCCCAAATACTTCAATATTCTGTGGGACCAAGTGAAAGAAAAATTAATTTCTAAAAGCTTTTTTGTGTGTTGGGGTAAATTGATCCCGAGGGCTTCACATTTATCCCCATTTATTTTGTATCCAGATAATATGCCGTAATGTTGGAGCATTGCATATAAAGGGGGGAGAGAAAGGAGGGGTTTGGTCAGTGATAATATGATATCATCCGCGAATAGTGAAATTTTATATTCATTACCTCCAATGCGGAGTCCAGAGATATTGGGGTCGTTTCTAATTTGAATAGCTAATGGCTCAATACAAAGGGCAAATAAAAGTGGGGATAAAGGGCACCCCTGTCTCGTCCCGTTTCTAATTTGTATAGGTTTGGATTGGTACCCTGAGAGTTTCACAAATGCTGAGGGTTGGGAATATAGTGTTGTGAGGGCATCAAGAAAGGCTCCCGTGATACCGGTTTGCCTTAGGACTGCGAACATGTACTCCCAAATGATTCTGTCAAACGCCTTCTCTGCATCCAAAGAGAGGAACAGAGAAGGCGTTTTTTCAGTAGTGGCCAAATTGATCAGATCAATAATTTTGCGGGTGTTGTCTGGGGCTTCCCTATTTCTAATAAAGCCAACCTGGTCTGGATGAATCAGCCTTTCGAGGATGGGATTAAGCCTATTGGCCAGAATTTTTGTGAGGATTTTTAAATCCTGGTTTATTAATGATATGGGTCGGTAATTTTGGCAGTGGAGCCTATTCTTCCCTGGTTTTGGGATGACTGCTATTCTGGCCATTAACATTTCACTGGGGATTTCCTTTTTATGCATTATAGAATTAAAAACCTGGGAGAGTAGGGGAACTAACTCATCCAGGAACAATTTGTAAAAAATTCCTGAATAGCCATCCGGGCCAGGCGTCTTAGAATTCTTTAGGCTTTTAATGGTGTGTTTTATCTCAATCTCGGAAATAGGAGCGTTTAGGCTGGATTTTTCATCTTCTGTAATCATTGGGAGTGAGTTTGCTTCTAGAAAATCATTTAATTTCTCAGACCTATCTGTCGTACCATGGTGTGTAGGAAGGTTGTAAAGATTATGGTAAAAGTCAGCAAAAGTGTTAGCAATTTGGAGGGGGTCATTAGTGTTTTTTTGGTCTGGTAGCTGGAGTTGTGGTACTGTGGTGCTTCTTGTTATTTCCTTGAGCTTGTTAGCTAACATTTTGTCGGGTTTGTTCCTGTATATGTAGTAGTGTGTATTTATCTGTTTAATGGATCTGGCTGCTTCTTTATCTAGTATTTTGTTTATTTCATCGTTTATGGATTTCAGTTCAGATTTTTTTCTGCTAGTGTTGGTCATGAATTGGGATCTTAGTGTATTTGCCTTAGCTTGTAGTTGTGAGAGTTTAGCTTTCTGCTGTCTGTTTCTGTTGTTAGATTCGGTAATCAAGGTGCCTCTTAAGTAGGCCTTGAGTGCGCCCCATATAAAGATGGGGTTAGGAGTGCTACCTGCATTTTGACTTATGAATTCTGCTATGTGTTCTTTAATCTTTTGTGAGATTAGAGCGTCCTGAACCAGATTGGCATTAAGGGTCCAGGATTTGACTCTGGCTGGATTCAAGATTCCTGCTATTGTCGCTTCCACCATAGAATGGTCTGACCAGGGACAGTTTATGATTTTAGCGTTAATTAAGAGAGGCACCAGGATCTGACTAAGAAATATATAGTCTAATCTAGATTGGGTATGATGCATAGGGGAATAATAAGTGTAGTCCCTATCCTTTTCATGTAGGGATCTCCAACTGTCAATCAGGTTGTGGTCTAACGTGAAATCTTTCAAAATGTGTGTTGTTGGGCTGGAGGGTCTGACCCCAGAGGTTTTGATTGTGGTTCTGTCTAGGGTATGGTCTAAAGGTAAGTTGAAGTCGCCCCCCATAATGATCTTATATCGTTTCCATTGAGTTAGTAGTTTACTTAGTTTAGTCATGAAGGGACCCTGGTGTTCGTTAGGGCCATAAACATTTACAATGAGTATCGGGGTGTTTTGAATCAGTCCCTTAACAAGTAAAAACCTTCCCTCTCTGTCTCTGATAATTTCTTCCTCTTTGAAGTTTAGGGAGGAATGTAGGAGCACGGTTACCCCACATTTCTTTTTCCCGCTAATCGCGTGATATTGTATTGGGTATACTTTATCCCAGTACTTGGGGGTAAAATTTTTAGTAAAATGAGTCTCTTGTAGCAGAACTATGTGGGCATGTAGTGATTTATATGTGGAAATAGTTTCTTTCTTTTTAGGTCCGAGTTGAGCCCTCTGACATTATGTGAAAGGATTTTTATAGACATGTTGGGGTTAAAAAAGTTTCCTTATTATATATACCGCTATGTGTGACATATAAGTTTGATAGCCTTGAGAGGGCAGATAGACTGCAAACTGTTGTGGATTTTGACTTGGACCATGCAGTAGGTGTAATTCTGAAAGTGAGAGAGCCGGGACTTACCTTGGAACCAAACCATGAGGACAAACCTGTATTCATCGCACACCAAGGGACACTTAGTTTTAGCTGAAATAATTCAGATGAATTAACCACACTTAACTGATGACATATCTGAACAGAAAAAAAACAATTAATAATGAGCGAAATAATCTTAAACTTTAGATTAATATCCCTAGCCAGGGAAATATATGTTGATATAGAGGGTGAAGGGTCTTCCTAGAGACTTCTAGAACAATCTCTCCCAAACAAGGATTATTAAAGGGATGGGGGGATGGGATTAGTGACATGTTAAGATGAGGTCTGGAATTCTGTAGTGATTTCAGTATAGCCGAAAGTTGTAATTTTATGTCGCACCTCTCGGTGAGATTGGTTAAGGAGGGTTTAGGGGGGTATAAAGGTAAGGCTAGGGGGAGATATGGATGGGGGAAGGGGAAAAAAATTAGTTGAAAACGGTTAAAGAAGGGAAAAGGGGTGAGGGATGACGTAGATGAGGATGATTATGGCTTAGCTTGATGAGGGGGGAAATAGGGAGGGGAAGGGAGGAAGAAAATTGCAATGCTAAAGATCTCTTATGTGATTATAATGATAATCATAACATTCGCAGTAATTGCTAACAATATTAATAACAATAACAACAGTAGTAACATTGATAATAATAACAACAGCCCCTGAGTGAGGCTCAGAGATAGCCTAACCTGCAATGGCAATAAATGATAAAATTTAAATAATTTGCAACTTTTAAATGTTAAAGTCGTTTTTAAAGAGGCAGTTAGCCATGTTAGTTCTTTTAGGACTTGGGTACTACAAGTCCATTCTTGGTAAACCAAAGTTAATGAGGTTCAAAACTCGTTTGAGCCATTTAATTTATCAGGTCTAGGAAAGTTCTTCTTCAGAAGGCGTCTCGGTCTCTGAATGGTTGTGTGAAGTGTTCTTAGTTTTTCTTTGTTTCTTTGCTTGCCCCACCGGGGTCCATTCTTTTTGTATGGGCTTCCTTTGGGGGTTCTTGTTGGGGGGAGTTTGGGGGGATTCAAAAGGAATCTTCAATCTGCGTAGGATGGATAATCCTTCATTGAGGTCGGAGCGAGAGTATGTGACATTAGCCTGGATGAAGGCCAGTTTGAAGGGGAAGTGCCATCGATATTTAATTTGGGCTTTTGTGAGTGCTAGCGTGACAGGTTTGAGGTCTCTCCTCTTCCTCAATGTGATTGGAGCCACATCAGCAAAGACTTGGATGAAATGGCCCTCGAAGTTAATCGTTGGTAATTGTCTTGCCGCCTTAAGGATTAGCTCCTTAACATGAAAATAGTGGAGCTTAAGAACAATGTCTCTAGTAGAGGACTGTTGAGGTTTGGTGAGGGCTCTATGTACCCTGTCCATTAAGAGTTTGTCTGGTTCTAAGTCCGGGACCAGTTGATGGAAGAGTGAAGTCATGGTTTCATCTAGGTTTTTATATGTTTCTGGTAAGTTTCTGATTCGGAGATTAGACCTACGGGATCTATTCTCGAGGTCCTCAATTTGTTCCTCTAATTTATGTATATATTCTTCATGGTCTGAAATAGCTTTTTGTATATGGGGTATTTCTTCTGCTATCACATCAGTTTTTTCCTCTAGTTCTGCCGTGCGGGTACCTATTTCTTTTATGTCCTGACGAAGGTCCGACAATGCAGATTTCAGTTCTTCTTGGAAGAGAGATTTAATTTGAATAAGCAGTTCTTTATTTTGGGTATCCGTATGGGGAGACACTGATAATTCTGTCATACTAGTGTCTAGCGTGTCTCCTTGTGGAGTGGAGCTTTTGTTCTGTTGTTTGTGCTTTAGTTGGGATTTAGACAGGCACTCCTTGACCGTCTGTGTTTTATTCTTCATCATGTGTTATGAAGGAGGACCCCCAAAGGGAAAGAGCGTTAATATGATGAGAAACTTTGGTTTAACAATCAACTCAGGGTTAAGCTGAATGGAGAAGGTTTCTTTTACTGTGTCATTAGCTTAAGGTGAGATCTTAAATTGTGCATCTGATTTAGGAGATACAAGGCTGGTCTGCTTCACCCTAACTTAATTTCACTCACTGAGTAAGCATCATAGGTGCTATAGGTAGCTTGTTTAAATTGGGGGGTAGCTAGGGAGTATAATATAAGTTCCTCAGTCTAATGACTTCTTTTTCGCCCCCGTGAGCACTCCCAATGTGATTCCCAAAGCGCAGTCTCTGGTTCTGCCACTTTAGGCTTAGGAGGTAGCGGTGTTATGATTAGCAGGGGCAATGTGGTAAGGAACTGGGCAATCCAATATGCGTCTCAGTACATAATTATGGTGTTATGTAAGACTCACAGCAGTTCGGCTTTAGAAGGGTCTCTTGTTCAGTTGCTTAGGCTTTGGAAAAGACAAGTTTTCTCCTATTAATAAGTGTTGACTCCCTAACTGGGTATTGTTACTGGCTTGTGAGATTGGAGATCTCTGGTTTTTCTGTCCATTAAGTGTGAGGCCAGTCAGGGGGTCAATTAGGTAAGTGGGAGTCCTGTATTATGTCTGTATAAGTTCAGAAACTCCAACGTAGGTCTTGGCTGGGATGTGTACCCAAAGGTCACTGAGGGGGGGACAAGAAGAAGCTCCTGACCTGTTGCAGATCTAAAGGCCCAGAGGTGGGTTGTGGTGATTACTTTCAATACAGTATTATTGTGGGCAGATTAGTACATCCTAGGGTAAGAATGCAGTAAAATTTTGTGCAGGCCGCAGAAGGAAAGGATTGGCAGATAATTAGTAAAGGGCCTGCTCCAGTTGTCAGAGGGGAGTGAGCCAGGTCTGATGTTAGCAGAAGGGTCATACAGGTATGTATTTGCAGTGTCTTGACCCTCGTGGGCAAAGCAAAGTGCTTAGGGGCCAGTGAAAGGTGAATTGGGCCGCTATCCCAAAGGTATTGAGTGAGGTTGGACCTTCTCCTTTATCAAGGCTGTGCCTAGTTAGGTCTCAATCAAATGAGAGAGGGGAAAAAGCGGCTCAAGCTGGGTCGGGAGCAGCAGCCTAAAGTCCTCTGCAGGAATCTCCCCAGAATCAGGACACCTAACGTGGTTTGAGACAGTCTGTTAGGACGCACAAGGGAGTCCCCCTATTGAGCTTTATTTGTCGGAGGGCTTAGGTTAAGGTGATCGGGAGACTGTGGTTGATGCTTGGGGACTAAAGGGAGCGTGTGGAGGCAGTTCGTTGCTGTGCTCAGGGAGAACTAAAATGGCGGCCGTTCGCGCCACTCAAGACTGTGGCGTCGCTGCAAAAGTCCCTGGTGCGGTGAATTAGGTGCCTGCCTCAAGCGGGATTAATAATATAGTGAGACACTGACCTTAAGCGTAGAGCGATAGGCTTGTATCCACTGCAGTTGGTTAATTTGTAGTTGTCGCTGATGGTGAGGTGGATGTTATCAATGGGGTGTCACATATGAAGTTCTAACACACCTTCTCCTTCTAGCTGCCGGTGACTCCACAGATACTTCGGAGCGGAGCCCCGACCCTCCGAAGCAGCGGAGACTATATAGGATGTGCTGTGACAGGCACCCGGCGATTCAGCAGCCGGCTTCCCAGTGCCAGGTCAGGAGCCAGGTCGCGGTAAATTCTTGCAGCCGAAAGTTCACAGGCTGGTTTAAGGCTTGCTTGGCTACCTTAATTAGAAGTTAGGCACTGTTTGAATAGGTAATACCTAGTTAAAATATATTTTATTCTGAATAAATTGGCAGAGCTCTCAACTCGTGCTGCTGCTCTGTTCAGCGGTTGACTCCGCCCCCCCCCCCCCCCCCCCCCCCCACCCCCCCCCCCGTCCTTCAGTTATTTATAAATGAAAATCATGGAAATTGTCAGGGGTGCCTAAACTTTTGCATACAACTGTGTGTGTGTGTATATATATATATATATATATGTGTGTGTGTATGTATATATGTATGTATTATTTCTATAGCACCCTGGCACAATTTAAATTTACCGTTCGTGGGAGTGCACTTATTTCAGTGGATTACATAAGCCTGTGCACCCTTCACTTGTTCCCAGTTTGTTTGGATTTAAGAGCTTGCATTGTGTGGCTGTTTTAGATGTGAAGACTCGTGAAGGGGGCGTGGCCTAGCATGAAGGCCCATGAAGGGGGCGGGGCCGGGGACAGGGCCGTGAAAGGCCGTGGAGAGAGCTCAAACTGCTCAAAAGAGGGGAGAGGGGGGAGAAAGAGTGGGGGGGGAGAGAGGGAGAGGGGGGGAGAGAGAAAGAGGGGGAAGAGAGAGAAAGAGGGGGGAGAGAGAGAAAGAGGGGGGAGAGAGAGAAAGAGGGGGGAGAGAGAGAAAGAGGGGAGAGAGAGAAAGAGAGAGGGGGAGAGAGAGAGAGAGAGAGAGGGGGGAGATAGAGAGAGAGAGGGGGGAGAGAGAGAGACAGAGGGGGGAGATAGAGAGAGAGGGGGGGGAGATGGGGGGAGATGTGGGGAGAGAGGGGGGAGATGTGGGGAGAGGGGGGAGATGTGGGGAGAGAGGGGGGGAGAGAGAGAGGGGGGAGATGTGGGGAGAGAGAGAGGGGAGATGTGGGGAGAGAGAGAGGGGGGGGAGAGAGAGAGACAGAGGGAGGGGAGAGAGAGAGGGGAGAGAGAGACAGAGGGGTGGATAGAGAGGAGAGAGAGAGAGGAGAGAGAAAGGGGGGAGATAGAGATAGAGGGGAGAGAGAGAGAGAGAGAGGGGGGAGAGAGAGAGAGGGGGGGAGAGAAATAGAGGTGGGGAGAGAGAAAGAGAGGGGGGGAGAGAGAAAGAGAGGGGGGAGATGGAGGGAGAGGGGAGATAGGGAGAGAGAGCGCAAAAGAGGGGGGGGAGAGAGAGCTCAAAAGAGAGGGGGGGAGAGAACGCAAGGGGTGGGACCACTGCACTGCAAAAAATGGCCCGTGTGAACGAGCTTTAGGACTAGTGTGTGTGTGTGTGTGTGTATATATATATATATATATATATATATATATATATATATATATATATATATATATATATATATATATATATATATATATAATCTACATATCCAAGAAGGACAGCACAATCTCACAAATATGTAATGTTCCACGGTGCACTTCAAAAGTGTATCCAAATCAGTCCAAAGGCACAGGCACTCGGTGGTCTTAAATAATAAATAGGTTTATTTAATCAAAGTTAAAAAGATATAAGGTTTCGGCACATTCCAGTGCCTTTGTCAAATGTCAAGAAATACAACAGAGAGAACCTAAAATCAGGTTACATACACACAAACTCAACTCAAATGGACTATGTTATTACACTCAAGGTCTAAGGTTTTAGACATAATGTTAAGCCGCCCTTTCAGAGCAGATGTATGAAAGCCCTTCAGTTATGTAAGGGTGTACCAAAGATATAACATAAGAAATTATATAGAGGCCCATCCTTATTGGCCAATCAAATGTGTTTGTTCAGATAAATTGTCAAATTGTAGTAAAAAAAAACATACAAACAAAGAGCAATTCACTTGTGCACTTAACACAAGTATACACCAATGCTAAAACATAATGCACATTATTTAAATCTGAACTAATGGATATCTATACTGATTGTCTTCAAACCAGAGATACCAAAGATATAACATATCAAATTGTGTACAGCATATAGTTTCTTGAATTATAAAAAAGGCCTGTCGTCATTGGCCAATTAAATGTGTTAAGATAAATTCTCAGATTGTGGTAAAAAAGCATGCAGACCAGAGCGGTCACTGTTATGCACTTAACACAAGTATACACCAATGCTAAAACATAATGCACAGTGTATAAATTTAAAACTGAACTAATGGATATATCAATACTGGTTGTCTTTAAGCAATATAATTCTATTATCATTTAAATCGGATATGCTTTATCAAATATATTAAATATTGCTTGTGTGATGGTCCACTTAAGGGGGATATCTTTTAGGGCTCATAAATAAATGGGTAAAAAGATAATTAAATAAATAATGAATGGGTCATAGCTCTCACACATCGTGGCTCTCATGGCAAATGTATTCATTATATCATGAATCAAATGGGAGTTGTTGGTCACTTTTTAGGATATTCCAGTGTCTCCGTATTCTTAATATCTGGACAGTATTTAGTCACCATGGTCAATCTCTTGCCTTGTTCAGCAGGGGACTAATTTGGCATAGTTCGTCCTTGAATTTGCTTAATTGTTTCAATTAGTAAGGATTTGCAAATAAATATATATATTGCAAGAACAAATTGCAGGAGTAGGCAAAGAGCACCACAGCAAAACTGTTAAGTATCACTTCCGTTCCCACAACCCACCACTCATTATCTTTGCCTTCAATGCAAGGAGGAGGTGAAGTTTTAGTTGTCTGATTAAGATTCTTCTTTCAAGATTTTTAGCTGGGTTTAGCTGTACTCCACATTAGTCTCTTCAGTAGGGCTGTGGTAGCTTTCAAGCAGTTAGGAACTTGTGGGGTGGGCCTCAATGCGTAACAGTTGCTGCCCCTGTATAGAAAGCCAGAGTAGGCTTACTCTGTCTTTTCTCCTTCCACAGGCCACTGTGAGGAGCGGCTTCCTCTCACTCCTGGTGAGCTGTCTTCCTGCCGGACGGCTAGATGCAGGTAAGTGCTGTTTATCTTCCAGGTTGGGAGTTTAAAAGAAGGCACTTAGAATATGTGAGTGAGGTTCCTGCAAATTGTTATTGGGACATAAATATGTCCTAGTTAGGCAGTGAGCAGGCACTTAATGTGACTTATGGAGAGACTACTTCCCCTTTATTAGAGATGAAGGGGTTAATTGGTTGTAAAGACAATCTGAGGGTGCCAGATTTTTCCTTCATGTTTTATGTATTTCGGCAAGTAAGCTCTGCAAGGGCTAACAGCTGAGAACAGAGCGACAACCTGTAAGACCCGGGTTGGAAGCTGGCAAAAGAGTGTTTTTCTCTTGTAAGATGTATCGAGTCCACGGACTCATCCTTTACTTGTGGGATATTCTCCTTCCCAACAGGAAGTGGCAAAGAGATAACACAGCAGAGCTGTCCATATAGCTCCCCCTCCAGTCATTCTCTGCCGGCTCTAAGCAATCGGAAGGGTAAAGTGAATGTGGTGGAAAAAATTTAGTTTTTATTTTCTACAAGCAAGAGTTTGTTATTTTAAATGGTACCGGTGTGTACTATTTACTCTCTAGCAAAAAGGAGATGAAGATTTCTGCAGGGAGGAAGATGATTTTAGCATGTTGTAACTAAAATCCACTGCTGTTCCCACAAAGGACTGAAGAGTGCAAGAAAACTTCAGTTGGGGGGAACGGTTTGCAGGTTAGGCTGCAATAAGGTATGTTCAATCATTTATTTCTAGACAAGACTGTGATAATGCTAGAAAAGACTGATAATATCCCCATGAGGGAAGGGTAAGCTGTATTCAGAGACTAAGTGTGGAATTTCAAGCTTACATGACAGGGCTAGTTTATGCTGGTTGACTACTTTCAAGGCAAACAGTTTTTATTGAAAATGTTGTTTTTTTGTGACACTATGAAGGTTCCTTTGGGTTTCTTTCAGGGGTTGTTACCCACATGGCTATTATTAAAACACTTAGGAGTGTTTCTTTAGGCCTCACGAGCACCGTAGTGAGGTGGGAGGGGCCTAATTTTGCGCCTCAGATGCGCAGTTATATTTGACTAGAAGTTTAGGCTGTTTCACATGGAGGGTCCTGCTGCAGTTTGAGGGCCTATAAGAAGCTTTTTCCC
Source organism: Bombina bombina (assembly GCF_027579735.1). Lineage (NCBI taxonomy): Eukaryota > Metazoa > Chordata > Amphibia > Anura > Bombinatoridae > Bombina > Bombina bombina. Next base: position 978,532,389 of record NC_069502.1, read on the forward strand.
CACAAATCTGGTTCCTAAGGGCAGGTAGGGCCACAGCAGAGCTGTGGCAAGGTGCTGAACGTTCTTTTAACCGTTTTTTTGGCTTACTGTCGATCCGGTTTTGGCATTAAGGGGTTAATTGTTTTTATTGCTAGTGGTGCAATCTTACTAATGCTTTAGGTACATACTGTAAAAATTTCGAAAAGTTTGCTGCATTTTTCACTGTTTTGCAAAATCGTGTGCCTTTTTTATCTCTTAACGTTTTTTCAAAGTGTGTTTTTACTTGATTAAAGTGATTTCCAAGCCTGCTTGTTTTTACTACTAGTCTGTTAAACATGTCTGACACCAAGGAAAATCCTTGTTCAATGTGTTTAGAAGCCATGGTGGAACCCCCTCTCAGAATGTGTCCCACTTGTACTGAAATGTCTATACACTTTAAAGAACATATTGTTGCACTTAAAAATGTGGCCCAAGATGATTCTCAGACAGAAGGTAACGAGGTTAGCCCGTCAACCTCTCCCCAAGTGTCACAACCAGTTACGCCCGCTCAAGCGACGCCTAGCACCTCTAGTGCGTCTAACTCTTTTACCTTGCAAGACTTGGCGGCAGTTATGAATAATACCCTCTCAGAGTTCTTATCTAAACTGCCCGTGTTACCTGCAAAGCGTGATAGCTCTGTTCTAAGAACAGATACTTAGAATTCTGACGCTTTAGTAGCCGTATCCAATATCCTCTCAACGCTCTAAAGTTGGGGTGAGGGATGTGTTGTCTGAGGGAGAAATTTCCGATTCAGGAAAGGTTTCTCCTCAGACAGATTCAGATACTTTGGCTTTTAAATTTAAACTAGAACACCTTCGCTTATTGCTTAGGGAGGTATTAGTTACTCTGGATGACTGCGACCCTATGGTGGTTCCAGAGAAATTGTGTAAAATGGACAAGTACCTAGAAGTTCCTGTTTACACTGTGTTCCCGGTCCCTAAGAGGATTGCGGATATCGTTACTAGGGAGTGGGATAGACCAGGTATTCCCTTCGTTCCCCCTCCTGTTTTTAAGAAAATGTTCCCCATATCTGACCCCATGCGGGACTCGTGGCAGACGGTCCCTAAGGTGGAGGGGGCTGTTTCTTCACTTGCTAAACGCACAACCATACCAATTGAAGACAGTTGTGCTTTCAAAGACCCTATGGATAAAAAATTAGAGTGTTTACTTAAGAAATTTTTTGTTCAACAAGGTTTTCTTCTCCAACCTATTGCGTGCATTGTTCCTGTAACTACTGCAGCTGCTTTCTGGTTTGAGGCGCTGGAAGATGCGCTCCAGACGGAGACCTCATATGAGGACATTATGGTCAGAATTAAGGCTCTTAAGCTGGCTAATTCTTTTATCACAGATGCCGCTTTCCAACTAGCTAAGTTAGCGGCAAAAAACTCAGGTTTCGCCATTTTAGCGCGCAGGGCGTTATGGCTAAAATCCTGGTCGGCCGATGTGTCGTCAAAATCCAAACTCTTGAACATCCCTTTCAAAGGAAAGACCCTCTTTGGGCCTGAATTGAAAGAGATTATTTCAGAAATCACTGGGGGAAAAGGCCATGCTCTCCCTCAGGACAAGTCCTTCAAGATAAAGAATAAACAAAATAATTTTCTTCCTTTCGGAATTTCAGGAGCGGTCTCGCTTCATCCTCCCCTGCTGCAAAGCAAGAGGGTAACGCTTCCCAACCCAGGTCAGCCTGGAAACCTTACCAGGGCTGGAACAAGGGTAAACAGGCCAAGAAGCCTGCAGCTGCCTCTAAGACAGCATGAAGGGGTAGCCCCAGATCCGGGACCAGATCTAGTAGGGGGCAGACTCTCTCTCTTCGCTCAGGCCTGGGCAAGAGATGTACTCGATCCCTGGGCCTTAGAGATTGTATCCCAGGGATATCTTCTAGAATTCAAGGACTCCCCTCCAAGGGGAAGGTTCCACATTTCTCGTCTGTCTTCAGACCAGACAAAGAAAGAGGCGTTCTTACGCTGTGTGGAAGACCTACATACAATGGGAGTGATCCACCCAGTTCCAATTGCGGAACAAGGGCTGGGTTTTTACTCAAACCTGTTTGTGGTTCCCAAGAAAGAAGGAACTTTCAGACCAATCCTGGATCTCAAAATTCTAAACAAATTCCTCAGAGTCCCATCATCCAAAATGGAGACCATTCGGACAATCTTACCAATGATCCAGGAGGGTCAATATATGACCACCGTGGATTTAAAGGATACGTATCTGCACATTCCTATCCACAAAGATCATCACCAGTTTCTCAGGTTCGCCTTTCTGGACAAGCATTAGCAGTTTGTGGCTCTTCCTTTCGGGTTGGCCACGGCTCCCAGAATTTTCACAAAGGTGCTAGGGTCCCTCCTGGCGGTTCTAAGACCGCGGGGCATAGCAGTGGCGCCTTATCTAGATTACATCTTAATTCAGGCGTCGACTTTCCAAAGAGCCAAGTCTCACACGGAAATTGTATTGGCTTTTCTGAGGTCTCACGGGTGGAAGGTGAACATCAAAAAGAGTTCTCTCTCCCCCCTCACAAGAGTTTCCTTCCTAGGAACTCTGATAGACTCGGTAGAAATGAAAATATTCTGATGGAGGTCAGAAAGTTAAAACTCTTAACCACTTGCCGAGCCCTTCATTCCATTCCTCGGCCATCTGTAGCTCAGTGCATGGAGACAATCGGATTAATGGTAGCGGCAATGGACATAGTCCCTTTTTGCACGGATACACCTCAGACCACTGCAACTATGCATGCTCAAACAGTGGAATGGGGATTATGCAGATTTGTCTCCTCAAATACAGCTGGACTCGGGGACCAGAGATTCTCTTCTCTGGTGGTTGTCTCAGGATCACCTGTCTCAAGGAATGTGTTTCCGCAGACCAGAGTGGATCATCGTAACGACCGACGCCAGTCTGTTGGGCTGGGGTGCAGTCTGGGACTCCCTGAAAGCTCAGGGCTTATGGTCTCGGGAAGAAGCTCTTCTCCCGATAAACATTCTGGAACTGAGGGCGATATTCAACGCGCTTCAGGCATGGCCTCAGCTAGCCGCGGCCAAATTAATCAGATTTCAGTCGGACAACATCACGACTGTAGCTTACGTCAATCATCAAGGGGGAACAAGGAGTTCCCTAGCAATGACGGAAGTAACCAAAATAATCAGGTGGGCGGAGGATCACTCCTGCCATCTCTCAGCAATTCACATCCCAGGAGTAGACAACTGGGAGGCGGATTTTCTAAGTCGTCAGACTTTTCACCCGGGGGAGTGGGAACTCCACCCGGAGGTATTTGCCCAGCTGACTCAGCTATGGGGCACTCCAGAATTGGATCTGATGGCGTCCCGTCAGAACACCAAACTTCCTCTTTACGGGTCCAGGTCCCGGGATCCTCAGGCGGTGCTGATAGATGCTCTAGCAGCGCCTTGGTCCTTCAATCTGGCCTAAGTTTTTCCACCGTTTCCTCTCCTCCCTCGTCTGGTTGCCAGAATCAAGCAGGAGAGGGTTTCGGTGATTCTGATAGCGCCTGCGTGGCAACGCAGGACCTGGTATGCAGACCTAGTGGACATGTCATCTGTCCCACCATGGACACTACCAATGAGGCAGGACCTTCTAATACAAGGTCCTTTCAAGCATCCAAATCTAATTTCTCTGCGTCTGACCGCTTTGAGATTGAACGCCTAATTCTATCAAAGCGTGGTTTCTCTGAGTCGGTTATTGATACCCTGATTCAGGCTAGAAAGCCTGTCACCAGGAAAATCTACCATAAGATTTGGCGAAAATATCTTTTTTGGTGTGAATCCAAGGGTTACTCATGGAGTAAGGTTAGGATTCCCAGGATATTGTCCTTTCTCCAAGAAGGATTGGAGAAAGGATTATCAGCTAGTTCCTTAAAAGGACAGATATCTGCTTTGTCTATTCTTTTACACAAACGTCTGGCAGAGGTACCAGACGTTCAAGCGTTTAGTCAGGCTTTAGTCAGAATCAAGCCTGTTTATAGACCTGTGGCTCCGCCATGGAGTCTGATTTTAGTTCTTTCAGTTCTGCAAGGGGTTCCGTTTGAACCTTTACATTCCATATATATTAAGCTTTTATCTTGGAAAGTTTTGTTTTTGGTAGCTATCTCTTCTGCTCGAAGAGTTTCAGAGTTATCTGCTTTACAGTGTGATTCACCTTACCTGGTTTTCCATGCAGATAAGGTAGTTTTGCGTACTAAACCCGGTTTTCTTCCTAAGGTTGTATCTAATAAGAATATTAACCAGGAAATCATTGTTCCTTCTCTGTGTCCTAATCCTTCTTCGAAGAAGGAACGTCTGTTACACAATCTTGATGTGGTTCGTGCTTTAAAGTTCTATTTACAAGCAACTAAGGATTTCAGACAAACACCTTCATTGTTTGTTATCTATTCTGGTAAGAGGAGAGGTCAGAAGGCGACTGCTACCTCTCTTTCCTTTTGGCTGAAAAGCATCATCCGTTTAACAATTACTGCTCATTCTACCAGAGCAGTGGCTTCCACATGGGTTTTTAAAAATGAGGCTTCTGTTGAACAGATTTGTAAGGCAGCGACTTGGTCTTCGCTGCATACTTTTTCCAAATTTTACAAATTCGATACTTTTGCTTCTTCGGAGGCTATTTTTGGGAGAAAGGTTTTACAAGCAGTGGTGCCTTCCGTTTAAGGTACCTGTCTTGTTCCCTCCCTTCATCCGTGTCCTAAAGCTTTGGTATTGGTATCCCACAAGTAAAGGATGAGTCCGTGGACTCCATACATCTTACAAGAGAAAACAGAATTTATGCTTACCTGATAAATTACTTTCTCTTGTGATGTATCGAGTCTACGGCCTGCCCTGGCTATTAAGTCAGGTAGCTTTTTTGTTTAAACTACAGTCACCACTGCACCCTATGGTTTCTCCTTTTTCTTCCTAACCTTCGGTCGAATGACTGGGGGGTGAAGCTGGAGGGGGAGCTATATGGACAGCTCTGCTGTGTGCTCTCTTTGCCACTTCCTGTTGGGAAGGAGAATATCCCACAAGTAAAGGATGAGTCCGTGGACTCGATACATCACAAGAGAAAGTAATTTATCAGGTAATCATAATTTCTGTTTTTATTACGGGTGCTGGTGTCTGCTATGATGACTATGCGATATGCTCCAGTCTGTCCTGTTATTTGTTTAATGTAGCTATTCTGTGTTTTGCCGATAACGCTTAGGGACTTGGGCAGGCAACCTTATATTCCCCTGTAGCCTACTGAGTGCGGAACTTTAGAGAGAAGAGCGGGAGAGAAGCTTCAGGTCTGAAAGCAAAATTGTTATAGATCGCAGTATGCACGCCATTATTCAGTGGCGCGCTGTTTTTTTCTCAATAGTGTTATAACTCTGCCTTGTTCTTGCTTTGTAGATCGCAGCGGCGCCATTTTTGGCTGCTCCCTAAGTGAACATGTGACCCGACTCCTCCGACATGAGAAGGGAGCGGCGGTTTTGTTTTTGAGTCTATGTAATTGAGACGGTTCTGCTGGAGTGAGGCAGCAATTTTGATTACTGCTGAACTGTTAAGTGGCTTGCACTCTCTCTCTCTCAACGAGATATTGCTTGTCTAGCAGCTCTGTGTTTAATATTAATAAAGTAGAGACAATTAATTTAGCTGCTTGTATAGGACATTTGTATTTCTCTTGTAAGGTGTATCCAGTCCACGGGTTCATCCATTACTTGTGGGATATTCTCCTTCCCAACAGGAAGTTGCAAGAGGACACCCACAGCAGAGCTGTCTATATAGCTCCTCCCCTAACCCCCACCCCCAGTCATTCTCTTGCAACTCTCGACAAGATAGGAAGTATCAAGAGATATGTGGTGACTTAGTGTAGTTTTACCTTCAATCAAGAGTTTGTTATTTTTAAGCGGTACCGGCGTTGTACTGTTTTACTTTCAGGCAGAAATTAGAAGAATAGTTCTGCCTGGAGGTTTGATGATCTTAGCGGTTTGTAACTAAGGTCCATTGCTGTTCTCACACATAACTGAAGAGTATGGGAAAACTTCAGTTGGGGGAACGGTCTGCAGATTACCTGCTTTGAGGTATGTTCAGTATTTTTATTTCTAGAGAGATGAATAAGTTCTAGAAAATGCTGACAGAGCCTTGTGTATTTGAGGTAAGCCTGATGCCGTGATTTAACAACGACTGGGATCATGCTTACAAAACAGGGTAATACTCATGTTAATACTCATATTACTTAGTGACAAAACGTTTACATGATTTCATAAATAGGACGTTTTTTCTAGGAGGGAGATAACTCTTTATTTGGGGGCTAGTTTCCACATGGCTAGTCAGATACTCCTAGGAGTATTTTCTTAAGGCCCCTCAGACATCCAGTACATGGTGGGAGGGGCCTATTTTAGCGCTCTAGATGCGCAGTTTTAATTCAGACTGAGACATCCAGCTTCCCTAGAGCAGTCCTCTGGCATCTGAGGACCATTACAAGGGGTTTATTTCTGCACAATATCGTTTTTAAGGGCAGGTAGGAGCCTCAGCAGAGCTGTGGCAAGGTGCTCAACTGTCTTTTAACGTTTTTAAATCCGGTTTGGGGCCTAAGGGGTTAATCATCCATTTGCAAGTGGGTGCAATGTTGCTTTAGTCCCTTACACACACTGTAAAAATTTCAAAGATTTTACTATATTTTTTCACTGTTTTGCAGTTTAAGTGCTAGTTTTTTTCTCTTAAAGGCACAGTAACGTTTTTGTTTAATTGCTGTTTCACCTTTATTAAAGTGTTTTCCAAGCTTGCTTGTCTCATTACTAGTCTGTTAAACATGTCTGACATAGAGGAAACTCCTTGTTCAATATGTTTGGAAGCCATTGTGGAACCCCCTCTTAGAATGTGTACCAAATTTACTGAAATGTCTATAAACTATAAAGACCATATTATGGCGTTTAAAGATTTATCTCCAGGAGATTCTCTGACTGAAAAAAGGGAGATTATGCCATCTAGCTCTCCCAATGTGTCAGAACCTATAACTCCCGCTCAAGTGACGCCAAGTACATCTAGCGCGTCTAATTCTTTTACCTTACAGGACATGGCGGCAGTTATGAATGCTACCCTCTCAGAGGTATTGTCCAAACTGCCAGGGTTACAAGGAAAGCGAGACAGCTCTGGGGCTAGAATTAATACAGAGCTTTCTGACGCTTTAATACCTGTGTCCGATATACCCTCACAATGCTTTGAAGCTGAGGCAGGAGAGCTTCTATCTGTGGGTGACATTTCAGATTCAGGGAAGGCGTTGCTTCAGTCTGATTCTGAAATGAGAGCGTTTAAATTTAAGCTTGAACACCTCCGCTTATTGCTTAGGGAGGTTTTAGCGACTCTGGATGACTGTAACCCCATTGTGGTTCCAGAGAAATTGTGTAAAATGGACAAATACTATTGCAGTGCCTGTTTACACTGATGTTTTTCCAGTCCCTAAGAGGTTTTCGGAAATTATTTCTAAGGAATAGGATAGACCAAGTGTGCCGTTCTCTCCCCCTCCTGCTTTCAAAAAGATGTTTTCCATAGATGACGCCATACAGGACTCATGGCAGACGGTCCCTAAGGTGGAGGGAGCAGTCTCTACCCTAGCTAAGCGTACAACTATCCCCGTCAAGGACAGTTGTGCTTTCCTAGATCCTATGGATTAAAAATTTGGCTGGTCTCCTTAAGAACATTTTTAGACATCAAGGTTTTATTCTCCAGCCTCTTGCATTCATTGCCCCAGTTACTGCTGCAGCGGCTTTTTGGTTCGAGTCTCTTGAGGAGGCTCTGCAGGTGGAGACCCCGTTAGACGATATTCTAGACAGGATTAAAGCTCTTAAATTAGCTAATTCCTTTATTTCTGACGCCGTTTTTCATTTAACCAAGCTAACGGCTAAGAATTCAGGTTTTGCCATTTTGGCGCGTAGGGCGCTATGGCTTAAGTCCTGGTCAGCAGACGTTACTTCGAAGTCTAAGCTTCTTAACATCCCCTTCAAGGGACAGACCCTATTCGGGCCTGGTCTGAAGGAGATCATTTCTGATATTACTGGAGGTAAAGGTCACGCCCTTCCTCAGGATAGGTCCAATAAGTTAAGGACCAAACAGAATAATTTTCGTTCCTTTCGAAACTTCAAAAGTGGCGCAGCTTCAGTCTCCTCTAATACAAAACAAGAAAGAAATTTCACCCAGTCCAAACCAGTCTGGAGACCTAACCAGGCTTGGAACAAGGGAAAGCAGGCCAAGAAACCTGCGGCTGCCTCTAAGACAGCATGAGGGAGCAGCCCCCGATCCAGGACCGGATCTAGTAGGGGGCAGACTTTCTCTCTTCGCCCAGGGTTGGGCAAGAGACGTTCAGGATCCCTGGGCACTAGAGATTGTTTCCCAGGGATATCTTCTGGAATTCAAAGGTTCGTCTCCAAAGGGGAGATTTCATCTCTCACAACTATCTGTAAACCAGATAAAGAGAGAGTCCTTCTTATGTTGCGTTCAAGACCTACTGGTTATGGGAGTGATCCACCCAGTTCCAAGAGAGGAACAGGGGCTGGGTTTCTATTCAAACCTGTTTATAGTTCCCAAAAAAGAGGGAACTTTCAGACCTATCTTGGATCTCAAGATCCTAAACAAATTTCTCAGGGTCCCATCCTTCAAGATGGAGACAATCTGAACCATCCTCCCTATGATCCAGGAGGGTCAATATATGACTACCGTGGACTTAAAGGATGCTTATCTCCACATTCCGATTCACAGAGATCATCATCAGTTCCTCAGGTTCGCCTTCCTAGACAGGCATTACCAGTTTGTGGCTCTTCCCTTCGGGTTAGCCACGGCACCAAGAATCTTTACGAAGGTTCTAGGGTCCCTTCTGGCAGTTCTAAGGCCGCGGTGCATAGCGGTAGCCCCTTACCTAGACGACATTCTGATTCAGGCGTCGACTTTTCAAATCGCAAAGTCCCATACGGACATTGTTCTGGCCTTTCTGAGGTCTCACGGGTGGAAAGTGAACATAGAAAAGAGTTCTCTCTCTCCTCTCACAAGAGTTTCCTTCTTAGGAACTCTGATAGATTCAGTAGAAATGAAAATTTTTCTGACAGAAGTCAGGATATCAAAGCTTCTAACTTCCTGCCGTGCTCTTCATTCCACTTCTCGGTCGTCAGTGGCTCAGTGTATGGAAATGATCGGCCTAATGGTAGCGGCAATGGACATAGTTCCGTTTGCCCGCCTACATCTCAGACCACTGCAACTTTGCATGCTCAACCAGTGGAATGGGGACTACACAGATTTATCTCCTCTGTTAAATCTGGATCAAGAGACCAGAGATTCTCTTCTCTGGTGGTTATCTCGGGTCCATCTGTCCAGGGGAATGAGTTTCCGCAGGCCAGAGTGGACTATAGTGACGACAGATGCCAGCCTTCTGGGCTGGGGCGCAGTCTGGAACTCCCTGAAGGCTCAGGGTTCGTGGACTCAGGAGGAAGCCCTCCTTCCGATAAACATTCTGGAACTAAGAGCAATATTCAATGCTCTTCAGGCTTGTCCTCAACTAGCTGCGGCCAAGTTCATCAGATTTCAGTCGGACAATATCACGACTGTAGCCTATATCAACCATCAGGGGGGAACAAGGAGTCCCCTGGTAATGATGGAGGTTTCCAAGATAATTCTATGGGCAGAGGTTCACTCTTGCTATCTCTCAGCTATCCATATCCCAGGAGTAGAGAACTGGGAGGCGGATTTTCTAAGTCGGCAGACTTTTCATCCGGGGGAGTGGGAGCTCCATCCGGAGGTATTTGCCCAACTGATTCAACTTTGGGGCATACCAGAACTGGATCTGATGGTGTCTCGTCAGAACGCCAAGCTTCCTTGTTACGGGTCCAGGTCAAGGGATCCCCAGGCAGCGCTGATAGATGCTCTAGCAGTGCCCTGGTCCTTCAGCCTGGCCTATGTGTTTCCACCGTTTCCTCTCCTCCCTCGTCTGATTGCCAAGATCAAGCAGGAGAGAGCTTCAGTGATTTTGATAGCGCCTGCATGACCACGCAGAACTTGGTATGCGGATCTGGTGGACATGTCATCCTTTCCACCATGGACTCTACCGCTGAGGCAGGACCTTCTACTCCAAGGTCCATTCAAACATCCAAATCTAATTTCTCTGCGTCTGACTGCTTGGAGATTGAACGCTTGATTTTATCGAAAAGTGGTTTCTCCGAGTCAGTCATTGATACCTTGATTCAGGCTCGAAAGCCTGTCACCAGGAAAATCTATCATAAGATATGGTGTAAATATCTTCATTGGTGTGAATCCAAAGGTTACTCGTTGAGTAAGGTCAGGATTCCTAGGATACTATCTTTTCTCCAAGAAGGTTTGGAAAAGGGATTATCGGCTAGTTCCTTAAAGGGACAGATTTCTGCTCTGTCTATTCTTTTGCACAAGCGCCTGGCTGATGTTCCAGACGTTCAGGCTTTTTGTCAGGCTTTGGTTAGAATCAGAATGATAAACAAAAGCTATACAAATATGTTAGATGTTAACAACACAATGTACAGGATGACTAGAATAGAGCACAATACTCCCCTCTTAGGTGACCGCTGCCCTCTAACAGTCTCTCCCAAACAGGACTGTGAGTAGAAATATGGATCAAATATAGAGGTGCTGGTCTTGGATCTCGTATACACTGAAGAAAGAAACTTAACTTGTGATTTGCAGGAGTTAACAACAAATTAATGTGCAGTATACTCACTCCGAAAATTTCAGAGTTCGGCTTCTTTAAAAGGATCTTGGTCCCAGTTTTCCCACACTGTGTTTTAGTATCTGTAGATAATAAAATTGCACTGCAGGTAATTGTATCTTTTATGTGATAAAATGTGCAATATACTCACTCCGATAAATTCGGAATCCGGCTCCTCAAAAGGTGGTATAAGCTTGAAATTACTTCCAAAAAGGCAGCAAAATATTTGTTGTTGCATACAAATATTTATTATTGCATACAAATATTTATTAAAACATGATTAAAAAGCTCTTATTTGTCTTGGCTCTACACGTTTCAACGATTGAATCGTCTTTTTCAAGAGCAATAAAAAACAATTGGAAGTGCTGCCTTTGGAGTATTACAGGTGTATTTATACAGGTAATCATTGTTCCTGTTCCGGTGATAAACACCGGAATAGGACTCACAAATGAAACATTTTAACTTTATATTTATCCCCATCCGATTGTGTTTTTGAGAGTGATGCACTTTTAGTATATGCTAAAGCTATTTCGCTTTAAAATCTCAATAATTGGCCAAATCGGATCGGTATAAATGAAACAATTCTTTAGCCAATCAAAATGGAGTAATAATAAAGTTCCCTTTCAAGTCCTGGTTTCGTATAGTTCCCTTTAAGGTCCGCCAGACGATGCGTGATCATGTGTTCACATCCGACCAATCCGGTGGAGAGCGTTGTTTCTGATGCTTTACATGAAAAAAACCTGGTTCCGGTTTATCCGATCAGTTCTGTGTCACATGTCTCAGATTTGACCAATCTCTTTATGAGCGACGTTTACTCTATTTTCTTGATAGCGGATACTTTGAATTTTCTAGGGGGTATGTGATAAAAAGTGCAGGTCACTTTGGATCGTATACATTACAAAAAAAAAAAAAACGATTTTACCAAAATCACTTATTTTACAGAAGTATCTCGGAATTTAACATCTAAGATTTTCGCTATAATGTTAAATAGACCTGACTCATACAACATACAATCTAATATCGATTTTGACATTTAGTATAGATTTTAAACATTTTGATACTTTGAACCAATTCTGTTTTAACTTGAAACAGAATGAAATATGCTATGAACTAATGTTTGAATATAAAATTAACAATTTTATAAATCTTATAAATCTAACAAATTTATAAATCAATTATAATTAAAATTAAAATAAAACAAAATAAAATAAAATAAAATTGATAATAAAATGTACTTAAAATGGATAGATAGATATGCCAATATACATTTTTTAATATTAAACTATATGAATGCTGCCACCCTGATGTCCTTATTTAAACCATAGTGTCCATATGTTTTTAATGTGTGTATCCACCATAGTTCTCTTTTATTGAGTTCTTTTTCTATCTCCCCTCCTCTCCAATGTAATGAAACTTTCTCTATGCCAATCCATGATAGATGTTTTTTATCATATAGAGGACAGTTGTTATAGTGTAAAGGAACACCATGATCTTCTTTCTCTTTTTCAATTTTATTAAGGTGTTCTAGTATGCGTGTCTTTACAAATCTGGAGGTTTGGCCTAAATACTGGATCTGACAATTACATTGAAGTAAATAAATTGTATTTTTAGTTTTACAAGTGATGAAATCTTTTATCGTATATGATTTGCCTGTTACTGAGGAAGTAAATGTCTTATGTGTCTTCTTAGTATAATTGCATGCTTTGCAATGCCCACATGTATAGAATCCTGTCAAATTAGCAATTTGAATGGGTTTGGGAGGCTTCATCCCCTTGATGAGGGAAGGTGCCAATTTCTGTTTAAAATTTGTTCCCTTCCTAAAGGTTATCATTGGTTTATTAGGAATGATATTGTTTAGATATTCATCATTTTTGAGAACATTCCAATGTTGGTTTATAATATGTTTAATCTGTTTGTGTCCACTGTTATATGTGGTAATAAATCTTGGAAAATTTGGATTATTAATGCCTTCTTTTTTCGTGTTTAGAATTAAAGAATCTCGATTTCTATTTCCCACTTCAACCCTATCTTGCTCCAATGTATTGCTATCATAGCCTTTATGTTCAAATCTTCTTTGATTATCCTAGATTGGGTATTGAAATCATCTATAGTATCACAATTCCTTCGTATACGAAGAAATTGTCCTTTAGGAATTGCTTTTAGCCAAGTTGGATGGTGTTCACTATCTCTCCTGATGTAAGTATTCATATCACAGCTTTTAAAAAAAATTATTCTAACATCAATAGAATTTATATTAAAGCATAATTTCTTTTGGTTTGACAACAAACAGTACCTTCAGATATGTGGCACCGCCATGGGCACCAGATTCACCCCAAGCTACGCCAACATTTACATGGACCACTTTGAACACACTTATGTATGGTCATGTGGCGTGGCTGGGGCGGGCCTGGTGTCCTGGCGGCGGTACATAGATGATGTTCTATGTATTTGGAATAAAGATGAGGAAGCATCAAAAAACTTTGTTTCTCATCTAAATGAAAACCATATGGGCATAATCTTAACACCGGAATTTAATAAAACTCATATCAACTTTCTAGATTTAACAATCTTTGTTGAAGCAGGAAATATACATACTAGGACCTTTTTTAAAAGCTGTGATATGAATACTTACATCAGGAGAGATAGTGAACACCATCCAACTTGGCTAAAAGCAATTCCTAAAGGACAATTTCTTCGTATACGAAGGAATTGTGATACTATAGATGATTTCAATACCCAATCTAGGATAATCAAAGAAAGATTTGAACATAAAGGCTATGATAGCAATACATTGGAGCAAGATAGGGTTGAAGTGGGAAATAGAAATCGAGATTCTTTAATTCTAAACACGAAAAAAGAAGGCATTAATAATCCAAATTTTCCAAGATTTATTACCACATATAACAGTGGACACAAACAGATTAAACATATTATAAACCAACATTGGAATGTTCTCAAAAATGATGAATATCTAAACAATATCATTCCTAATAAACCAATGATAACCTTTAGGAAGGGAACAAATTTTAAACAGAAATTGGCACCTTCCCTCATCAAGGGGATGAAGCCTCCCAAACCCATTCAAATTGCTAATTTGACAGGATTCTATACATGTGGGCATTGCAAAGCATGCAATTATACTAAGAAGACACATAAGACATTTACTTCCTCAGTAACAGGCAAATCATATACGATAAAAGATTTCATCACTTGTAAAACTAAAAATACAATTTATTTACTTCAATGTAATTGTCAGATCCAGTATTTAGGCCAAACCTCCAGATTTGTAAAGACACGCATACTAGAACACCTTAATAAAATTGAAAAAGAGAAAGAAGATCATGGTGTTCCTTTACACTATAACAACTGTCCTCTATATGATAAAAAACATCTATCATGGATTGGCATAGAGAAAGTTTCATTACATTGGAGAGGGGGGGAGATAGAAAAAGAACTCAATAAAAGAGAACTATGGTGGATACACACATTAAAAACATATGGACACTATGGTTTAAATAAGGACATCAGGGTGGCAGCATTCATATAGTTTAATATTAAAAAATGTATATTGGCATATCTATCTATCCATTTTAAGTACATTTTATTATCAATTTTATTTTATTTTATTTTGTTTTATTTTAATTTTAATTATAATTGATTTATAAATTTGTTAGATTTATAAGATTTATAAAATTGTTAATTTTATATTCAAACATTAGTTCATAGCATATTTCATTCTGTTTCAAGTTAAAACAGAATTGGTTCAAAGTATCAAAATGTTTAAAATCTATACTAGATGTCAAAATCGATATTAGATTGTATGTTGTATGAGTCAGGTCTATTTAACATTATAGGGAAAATCTTAGATGTTAAATTCCGAGATACTTCTGTAAAATAAGTGATTTTGGTAAAATCGTTTTTTTTTTTTTTTTGTAATGTATACGATCCAAAGTGACCTGCACTTTTTATCACATACCCCCTAGAAAATTCAAAGTATCCGCTATCAAGAAAATAGAGTAAACGTCGCTCATAAAGAGATTGGTCAAATCTGAGACATGTGACACAGAACTGATCGGATAAACCGGAACCAGGTTTTTTTTCATGTAAAGCATCAGAAACAACGCTCTCCACCGGATTGGTCGGATGTGAACACATGATCACGCATCGTCTGGCGGACCTTAAAGGGAACTATACGAAACCAGGACTTGAAAGGGAACTTTATTATTACTCCATTTTGATTGGCTAAAGAATTGTTTCATTTATACCGATCCGATTTGGCCAATTATTGAGATTTTAAAGCGAAATAGCTTTAGCATATACTAAAAGTGCATCACTCTCAAAAACACAATCGGATGGGGATAAATATAAAGTTAAAATGTTTCATTTGTGAGTCCTATTCCGGTGTTTATCACCGGAACAGGAACAATGATTACCTGTATAAATACACCTGTAATACTCCAAAGGCAGCACTTCCAATTGTTTTTTATTGCTCTTGAAAAAGACGATTCAATCGTTGAAACGCGTAGAGCCAAGACAAATAAGAGCTTTTTAATCATGTTTTAATAAATATTTGTATGCAATAATAAATATTTGTATGCAACAACAAATATTTTGCTGCCTTTTTGGAAGTAATTTCAAGCTTATACCACCTTTTGAGGAGCCGGATTCCGAATTTATCGGAGTGAGTATATTGCACATTTTATCACATAAAAGATACAATTACCTGCAGTGCAATTTTATTATCTACAGATACTAAAACACAGTGTGGGAAAACTGGGACCAAGATCCTTTTAAAGAAGCCGAACTCTGAAATTTTCGGAGTGAGTATACTGCACGTTAATTTGTTGTTAACTCCTGCAAATCACAAGTTAAGTTTCTTTCTTCAGTGTATACGAGATCCAAGACCAGCGCCTCTATATTTGATCCATATTTGGTTAGAATCAGGCCTGTGTTTAAACCTGTTGCTCCGCCATGGAGTTTAAATTTAGTTCTTAAAGTTCTTCAAGGGGTTCCGTTTGAACCATTGCATTCCATAGATATCAAGCTTTTATCTTGGAAAGTTCTGTTTTTAGTAGCTATCTCTTCGGCTCGAAGAGTTTGAGTTATCTGCCTTGCAGTGTGATTCTCCTTATCTGATCTTCCATGCTGATAAGGTAGTTTTGCGTACCAAACCTGGGTTTCTTCCTAAGGTAGTATCTAATAGGAATATCAATCAGGAAATTGTTGTTCCGTCACTGTGTCCTAATCCTTCTTCAAAGAAGGAACGTCTGTTACACAATCTTGACGTGGTTCGTGCTTTAAAGTTTTATTTGCAAGCTACTAAGGATTTTCGTCAAACATCTGCATTGTTTGTTGTCTACTCTGGAAAGAGGAGAGGCCAAAAGGCTTCGGCAACTTCTCTTTCTTTTTGGCTAAGAAGCATAATCCGTTTAGCTTATGAGACTGCTGGCCAGCAGCCTGAAAGAATTACAGCTCATTCTACTAGAGCGGTAGCTTCCACATGGGCTTTTAAACATGAGGCCTCTGTTGAGCAGATTTGTAAGGCGGCGACTTGGTCTTCGCTTCATACTTTTTCTAAATTCTACAAATTTGATACTTTTGCTTCATCGGAGGCTACTTTTGGGAGAAAGGTCTTACAGGCAGTGGTGCCGTTTAAGTGCCTGCCTTGTCCCTCCCTTCATCCGTGTCCTAAAGCTTTGGTATTGGTATTCCACAAGTAATGGATGAACCCGTGGACTGGATACACCTTACAAGAGAAAACAAAATTTATGCTGACCTGATAAATTTCTTTCTCTTGTGGTGTATCCAGTCCACTGCCCGCCCTGTCACTTTAAGGCAGGTGTTTTTATTTTTTAAACTGCAGTCACCACTGCACCCTATAGTTTCTCCTTTTTCTTACTTGTCTTCAGTCGAATGACTGGAGGTGGGGGTTAGGGGAGGAGCTATATAGACAGCTCTGCTGTGGGTTTCCTCTTGCAACTTCCTGTTGGAAAGGAGAATATCCCACAAGTAATGGATGAACCCGTGGACTGGATACACCACAAGAGAGAGAAATTTATCAGGTAAGCATAAATTTTGTTTTTGTTTATCTTTCGGCTGCAGAAATATAGGATTGGAAATTGTTTCTATTAATATATATATTTATCTGCTTTAAGGCTAATTTATAATCCCTTAAAGAACTAAGACAGTACTTAGATTTTGTTCTTTTGGTCTTGCAAAGATCATTTAAGGTTTTTTATTGTTACCCTCATGTCTCTCAGGATGATGCTATTCAGGTCCCAAGCCTTTATGGCGTCACATGCAGTGCCTTGCGGTTCCTCTGTCTCCTGGAGGAGCGATTTGCTGGCAGACTTTTGTTCAGGTATCTTCTGCAGTACCTGCGGCATTGTCTGTTTTTCCTATACCGGGAAATTTGCAAGAGGAATTTTGGTGATCCAGATAGTAAGGTTTCTGCTCCACCTGCTGCTACATAGATTGTCCTTCCTCATAGGTTTGATGAGGAGGATACGTTGGTAGCCTCTGAGGGTAAAATCTCAGATCGGACGGTATAATTCCTTCATCTGTTGCTTGAGTTGTAATCTTCAGATTTAAACTTCAACACCTTCATGTATGGTTTTGGGAAGTTTGGGCGACTCCGATATGTTTGTCATTGTCAACCTTAAAGAATCTAGTAAACTTTCTAAGTACTAGGATCCTCCTGTAAACCTTATTTCCTGTTTCAGACCGTGCTAGGAGTTTTGCACAGGGATAGGGGAAGTCAGGGTTTCCTTTTTTTCCCATCTCCTCTTTTTTTTAAATTGATGTTTCCTGTCACTGTCTCCATTAAATATCAGAGCACACGGTGCCTAAGTAGTTGGGCATCTCTACTCTGGTTAAGAGAACTAAGATTCCTAGAAAGGGTAGCTGTGCTTTCAGGATCAATGGGCTATATGGCCACTGTGTCAAGCGGCATCTTATTGGTACACTGCCTTTTCTGATGTCAACTTGGTAGAGACTCCTTTGGAGCAGATCCATTACAGAACTGTGGCTCTTAAGCTAACCACTTCTTTAATTCTGATGCTTCCAAGCATTTTCAGCCGGGAGCCAAGATATCTGGCTTCGCTGTATTAGCCCATGGGGCGTTTTGGACAGTGGATTTGCAGTCCTGGAAGACACGTATTTGCAGGCTCCTGAGGTTTGCCTTTTTGTCACAAAATTTCAGTTTGTGGCGCCTCCCTTTGGCCTTGCCATGGTTCTCAGAGGGGCTGTTTTGGCAGTGATCAGGTTTTAGGGAATTGCTGTAATTCCATTCCTAGACGTCATAATGGTTCAGGCGTCTTTTTCGATAAGCAAACTCTCCTACTGAGATCTTGTTGTCTGTCTCTTTCCTCGAATGGAAGCAAATGAGTTCCCTTTTTCCACATACAAGGGTAGTTTCTTAGGGATAAGATTAGTTTTCCCTATCTCTAAAAATATTTTTGTCAAAGGTCAGGAAATAGAGGATTCTTCCTCTTGCCTCTTTCAGCACTCTGCTGTTTTGCCCTACAGTGGCTCAAGGTATTGAGGTAATGGTCTGATGTTTACTTCATTGGACATCATCCCTTTGTTTAATCCTATGTGAGAGTCTGCGGTTATGCATGTTCAAATAGTGGACCGAGAATCTTGTGACTCTGTCCTGGAGGAGAGATCTAGATCTGTTGACTCAAGTTTCTCCCCTGGCAGAGGGGAATTAGTGTTAGAGCAGTCGGCTTGCTTGCGAGACGTAGCTGGATCATTATCCGCATTTTGAAGAAGCTTTGGGTTTCTTCAGGAGCATCTGTTTAGGGGCCATGCTTCCGGAGACTTTACTGAGTAATAGTCACGGTCACTAGCCTCTTGGGTTGGTGACTATGGACTTGGGAGGAGCCCGTCTTCCCCATAAGCAAAGCCCTCTGGTGGCGCAGCACGTCCCTGGTTTGTATCCTCAGGGTTAAGGATTTTCTGCCTCCTTTTATAATTTCTTCTCAGTGGTTTGCAATCAACCACCTGGGAGGAACTTGGAATTCCTTTGCCATGATTGGAGTGGATTGTTCGGTGAGCGGACGCTCACATTCTAGTTTATCCTCTATTCACATTTCAAGGGTGTATACCGGGACTGGATATTGAGCAGTCAGATTTTTCTTCCTGAGGAGTGAACGCTACTCACAGAGGTGTTCTCCAGGTTAATCCTCACATGGAGGATGCTGGAGATGGCAGTACGCCATTTTTTCAATGTTATGTTTAAGTGATTAGCAGGCTGCTCTGCTAAATACCCTGGTGGTTCCTTGAGATTTCAGTCTGATGGTTCTCCTTCCATAAGTCTTGCTTGTATCAAAATGGGGGCCAGCTGTATTGCCTAGAAAGTGGAAGGTTTGCAGTTTGAAACCAGCTGCAGCTATTTTAGTGAGCTACAGTTTTTTTAATAGTTCATGCATAGTCACAGGGTCTTGTTTTCAGACCTTGCGGAGATGTGTTCTTCCACCATTGGTGGTTGTTCCTGAGGAAGGACTTCCTAATTCAGGGTCCGATTTTCATACAATTTTGTTTTCCCTGAAGCTTTTACTTGGAGATTGTTTTGCTTAGTTTTGTCTAAGCGTGGGTCCAGAATAGGTCATTGAGACCATGATTCAGGTTTTCAAGTATATTTCCGTTTTTCCTTTTACCATAGGGTATGACGTAAATTCCCTGTTTGGTGGGTATCCATGGACTACTCTTGGAAGTAGGGTCAGGATTCCTAGGAGTTTCATCCTCCTTCAGGTCGGTCTGGAGGACGATTTGTTTTACACAAGTGTTTGGCTAATGGGCCAGACGTGTTTTCATTTTGACATTTTAGTCTGTGGCTCCTCTTGGAGTTTTAACCTTGTTTTTAAGGTTGTGCAGCAGGCTCAGTTTGAGCCTTAGCATTCCATAGATTTTCAATCTTTCTTGGAGTTTTTCCTTTTTTTTTCTTCTATATCTTCTGCTCGGAGAGTTTACGTACTCTCGGTCTTGTAGTGTGATTCGCTTTATCATCTTTCGGAAAAGGCGTTTTTTTTATCCTAAGTGGAAATTTTGTTTGGGAATTGTTGTTTCCTCATTTTATCTCTTGAGGGACGTGTGTGCACAATTTGGATGTTGTGCGGACTTTATATTTATTCTTCTGTTTTTTTGTTTGTTTTCTCTGTCTCAGAAAATTACTGTTTTATATTTTTTTCCCTCTGGCTGAGAAGTTTAATTTGTTTGCTTTTCAGACTGCAGGGTTTGCAGTCTACTGAAAGAATTATGGCTCATTACATAAGGGCTGTCACTTCTTTTAGGGTTCTAAAAGAAGTTTCTGTGGAACTAATCTGCAGATTGGTTTTCTTGTATTCCTTTTTTTATTTTAATTTGATCATTTAGTCTCGGCTGAGGCTTCTTTGGGGCGAAAGGTTCTACAAGCAGTGGTGCCTTCTGTTTAGGTTACCTGTCTTGTCCCTCCCTTATCATCTGTGTCCTCTAGCTTGGGTATTGATTCCCAACAGTAATTGATGATCCTGTGGACTCACGGTGTCATAAGAAAGAAAACAAAATTTATGCTTACCTGATAAAAATTTTTTATTTCCTTTACAAGATAACGATGAGTCCACGGATTTCATCCTTGTGGGATATCGCCTCCTGGTCAGCAGGAGGAGGCAAAGAGCACCACAGCAGAGCTGTATATATAGCTCCTCCCTTCCCTCCCACCCCAGTTATTCTCTTTGCCTGTGTTAGTGATAGGAAGAGGTAAAGTGAGGTGTTAGTTTGGAATCTTCAATCAAGAGTTTATTATTTTTTAAAGTAGTGCCACTGAGTGCTACTTTGTGCTGGGATGTAGCCTAGACCAGATCAGTCTCTTTAGTACAAAAAGAGAAGCATTTGGTGGCTTTGAAGCAATAGGAACTGGTGGGACAAAATTCTCACTGCGCCTCCTATACATATTTGCTGCCCCAATCTAGATAGCCTAAGCACTTTTAACTCAGGCTGATCTTTGTCCACAGGGCTATGGGAGAGAGAGGAACTCTGAACACCTGCTGGACTGCCATGCTGTCGCACAGCGTTCCAGGTAAGTGCTAACTTTCTTATTTCTGGAGACACATCCTCTAAGAACAAAGTAAGCACTACATTTCATACACAAAGGGCTGTGATAAGAAAAGGCTCTTATTGTGCCGAGACTGTGGTCTCTTTTTGGGAAAGTACTATTTTAATGGCTGGGGCTGGAAAACGGACAGCTTTATTTTACTGTCTAAAAAGCAGCGTTTTAATACAGTTGCAGTCCGGTCGATGTCTAGCTTTATTTCTGTGGAGATCTACAGAGTCGCCTTATTGTGTTTTAGCACACTTGCTAGCATTACTCTACTCTCCAAATTACAGTTTTTAATGTTTATCTGGAGCGGTTACATGAAGACTTGATTCACACAGAAAGCAATATTCAGTGCTATGGGGACGATTTCCTTTTTACTTTTTGTCCCGGAGTTTACGCACTGCACGCCCACGATGGGCGGGGCCTTGGTGCGTAGGTCTTTCAGACGACTCCATTTTACTCAGCCCGGGAGTTACAGTTCAATACACCCACGATGGGCGGAACAAGGCTACGTTTTGTCGCTCCAGGACAGTTTGCGCGCCTTTTTGTATTTCAGTCCCGGTTCACGTTGTGACAAGCAATACATATGTAGTGAACAAATGTTTGGTATTTTCATCTGCTGCGGTTAATTCAGCAGAGGCTTGTGCATATTTATTAAAAATTTGCAGGGGTGCGTTATCTGCTGTCTGTGGTTGAGACAGGAACAGTGGCAGAGTGGTAAAGGAGTCAGACTTTTTAGCTCCCTTACATTAGCCATCTAGGAGGAATGACTGTAGCAATTTATAGTATGATTATAATGCACGGTTTGGTTTCCTATTTAAAGGCACAGTACCACCCTACTTTTAGTTACACATCTAGTTGTATAAGAAGCCCTACACCATATGTTTACTTTCTCTACTGTTAAATTACTAATGTGAAGTATTTGACACATTTAAAGAGAGAGTAGCGTTTTTATGGGTTGATTTTGTTCAAGGTATTCTGGATGTTTATATGTTAATTCATCCATTATGTCCTGAAGGGACTAAAAATACACAAAAAAATTTATTTCTCCAACATTGGTGTGTCCGGTCCACGGCGTCATCCTTACTTGTGGGATATTCTCTTCCCCAACAGGAAATGGCAAAGAGTCCCAGCAAAGCTGGCCATATAGTCCCTCCTAGGCTCCGCCCACCCCAGTCATTCTCTTTGCCGTTGCACAGGCAACATCTCCACGGAGATGGTTAAGAGTTTTTTGGAAAAACTTATAGAAGGCGTCAATTGGTATCGTATTCCCCTCTGGGCTTGGTTGGGTCTCAGCAAAGACTATAGCTGGGACTGTATAGGGGTTAAATTTATAAACGGCTCCGGTTCCGTTATTTTAAGGGTTAAAGCTCTGAAATTTGGTGTGCAATACTATTAATGCTTTAAGACACTGTGGTGAAATTTTGGTAATTTTTGAACAATTCCTTCATACTTTTTCACATATTCAGTAATAAAGTGTTTTCTGTTTAAAATTTAAAGAGACAGTAACGGTTTTGTTTTAAAACGTTTTTTGTGCTTTGTTGACAAGTTTAAGCCTGTTTAACATGTCTGTACCTTCAGATAAGCTATGTTCTATATGTATGAAAGCCAATGTGTCTCCCCATTTAAATTTATGTGATAATTGTGCCATAGCGTCCAAACAAAGTAAGGACAGTACTGCCACAGATAATGAAATTGCCCAAGATGATTCCTCAGATGAGGGGAGTAAACATGATACTACATAATCTCCTACTGTGTCTACACCAGTTTTGCCCATGCAGGAGGCCCCTAGTACATCTAGTGCGCCAATGCTTATTACCATGCAACAATTAACGGCTGTAATGGATAACTCCATAGCAAATATTTTATCCAAAATGCCTACTTATCAGAGAAAGCGCGATTGCTCTGTTTTAAACACTGAAGAGCAGGAGGGCGCTGATGATAATTGTTCTGTCATACCCTCACACCAATCTGAAGGGGCCATGAGGGAGGTTTTGTCAGATGGAGAAATCTCAGATTCAGGAAAGATTTCTCAACAAGCTGAACCTGATGTTGTGACATTTAAATTTAAATTAGAACATCTCCGCGCACTGCTTAAGGAGGTGTTATGTACTCTGGATGATTGTGACAACTTGGTCATTCCAGAGAAATTATGCAAGATGGACAAGTTCCTAGAGGTTCCGGTGCACCCCGACGCTTTTCCTATTCCCAAGCGGGTGGCGGACATAGTAAATAAGGAGTGGGAAAAGCCCGGCATACCTTTTGTTCCCCCCCCCCCCCTATATTTAAGAAATGATTTCCTATGGTCGACCCCAGAAAGGACTTATGGCAGACAGTCCCTAAGGTCGAGGGGGCAGTTTCTACTCTAAACAAACGCACTACTATTCCTATAGAAGATAGTTGTGCTTTCAAAGATCCTATGGATAAAAAATTGGAAGGTTTGCTTAAAAAGATTTTTGTACAGCAAGGTTACCTTCTACAACCAATTTCGTGCATTGTTCCTGTCACTACAGCAGCGTGGTTCTGGTTCGAGGAACTAGAAAAGTCGCTCAGTAGAGAGACTCCATATGAGGAGGTTATGGACAGAGTTCACGCACTTAAATTGGCTAACTCTTTTATTTTAGATGCCGCTTTGCAATTAGCTAGATTAGCGGCGAAAAATTCAGGGTTTGCTATCGTGGCGCGCAGGGCGCTTTGACTAAAGTCTTGGTCAGCGGATGTGTCATCCAAGACAAAATTGCTTAACATCCCTTTCAAAGGTAAAACTCTATTTGGACCAGAATTGAAAGAGATTATTTCAGACATCACTGGGGGAAAGGGCCACGCCCTTCCACAAGATAGGTCTTTCAAGGCTAAAAATAAGTCTAATTTTCGTTCCTTTCGCAATTTCAGGAACGGACCGGCCTCTAATTCTGCATCCTCTAAGCAAGAGGGTAATGCCTCACAACCCAAACCAGCCTGGAAACCGATGCAAGGCTGGAACAAGGGTAAGCAGGCCAAGAAGCCTGCCGCTGCTAACAAAACAGCATGAAGGAGTAGCCCCCGATCCGGGACCGGATCTAGTGGGGGGCAGACTCTCTCTCTTTGCTCAGGCTTGGGCAAGAGATGTTCAGGATCCCTGGGCGCTAGAAATAGTTTCTCAGGGTTATCTCCTGGAATTCAAGGAACTACCCCCAAGGGGAAGGTTCCACATGTCTCACTTATCCTCAAACCAAATAAAGAGACAGGCATTCTTACTTTGTGTAGAAGACCTGTTAAAGATGGGAGTGATACACCCAGTTCCAATAAAGGAACAAGGAATGGGATTTTATTCCAATCTATTCGTAGTTCCCAAAAAAGAGGGAACTTTCAGACCAATTTTGGATTTGAAGATCCTAAACAAATTTCTCAGGGTACCATCGTTCAAGATGGAAACCATTCGAACGATTCTACCCACTATCCAGGAAAGTCAATTTATGACTACCGTGGATCTAAAGGATGTGTACCTACATATTCCTATCCACAAAGAACATCATCAGTTCCTAAGGTTCGCTTTTCTGGACAAGCATTACCAGTTTGTGGCCCTCCCATTCGGGTTAGCCACTGCTCCAAGGATTTTCACAAAGGTGCTAGGGTCCCTTCTAGCGGTTCTAAGACCGAGGGGCATTGCAGTAGTACCTTACTTGGACGACATTCTAATACAAGTGTCGTCCCTGTCAAAAGCAAAGGCTCATACAGACATAATTCTAGCCTTTCTCAGATCACACGGATGGAAGGTGAACATAGAAAAAAGTTCTCTGTCTCCGTCGACAAGAGTTCCCTTCTTGGGAACAATAATAGATTCCTTAGAAATGAGGATTTTTCTGACAGAGGTCAGAAAATCAAAACTTCTAAGCTCTTGTCAAGTGCTTCATTCTGTTCCTCGTCCTTCCATAGCGCAGTTCATGGAAGTAGTAGGGTTGATGGTTGCAACAATGGACATAGTTCCTTTTGCACAAATTAATCTAAGACCATTACAACTGTGCATGCTCAAACAGTGGAATGGGGACTATACAGACTTGTCTCCAATGATTCAAGTAGATCAGAAGACCAGAGATTCACTTCGTTGGTGGCTGACCCTGGACCATCTGTCCCAGGGAATGAGCTTCCGCAGACCAGAGTGGGTCATTGTCACGACCGACGCCAGTCTAGTGGGCTGGGGCGCGGTCTGGGAATCCCTAAAAGCTCAGGGTCTATGGTCTCGAGAAGAGTCTCTTCTCCCAATAAACATTCTGGAACTCAGAGCGATATCCAATGCTCTCAGGGCTTGGCCTCAACTAGCAAAGGCCAGATTCATAAGGTTCCAATCAGACAACATGAAGACCGTTGCGTATATCAATCATCAGGGGGGAACAAGGAGTTCCCTGGCGATGAAAGAAGTGACCAAAATAATTCAATGGGCGGAGGATCACTCCTGCCACCTGTCTGCGATCCACATCCCAGGTGTGGAAAACTGGGAGGCGGATTTTCTGAGTCGTCAGACATTCCATCCGGGGGAGTGGGAACTCCATCCGGAGATCTTTGCCCAAATAACTCAATTATGGGGCATTCCAGACATGGATCTGATGGCGTCTCATCAGAACTTCAAGGTTCCTTGCTACGGGTCCAGATCCAGGGATCCCAAGGCGACTCTAGTAGATGCACTAGTAGCACCTTGGACCTTCAACCTAGCTTATGTATTTCCACCGTTTCCTCTCATTCCCAGGCTGGTAGCCAGGATCAATCAGGAGAGGGCCTCGGTGATCTTGATAGCTCCTGCGTGGCCACGCAGGACTTGGTATGCAGACCTGCTGAATATGTCATCGGCTCCACCATGGAAGCTACCTTTGAGACAGGACCTTCTTGTTCAGGGTCCATTCGAACATCCAAATCTGGTCTCCCTCCAGCTGACGGCTTGGAGATTGAACGCTTGATTCTATCGAAGCGTGGGTTTTCAGATTCTGTGATAGATACTCTGGTTCAGGCCAGAAAACCGGTAACTAGAAAGATTTACCATAAAATATGGAAAAAATATATCTGTTGGTGTGAATCCAAAGGATTCCCATGGGATAAGATAAAAATTCCTAAGATTCTCTCCTTTCTACAAGAAGGTTTGGAGAAAGGATTATCTGCAAGTTCTCTAAAGGGACAGATCTCTGCTTTATCTGTCTTACTACACAAAAGACTGGCAGCTGTGCCAGATGTTCAAGCATTTGTTCAGGCTCTGGTTAGGATCAAGCCTGTTTACAGACCTTTGACTCCCCCCTGGAGTCTAAATCTAGTTCTTTCAGTTCTTCAAGGGGTTCCGTTTGAACCTTTACATTCCATAGATATTAAGTTACTATCTTGGAAAGTTTTGTTTTTGGTTGCAATTTCTTCTGCTAGAAGAGTTTCAGAGTTATCTGCTCTGCAGTGTTCTCCGCCCTATCTGGTGTTCCATGCAGATAAGGTGGTTTTGCGTACTAAGCCTGGTTTTCTTCCTAAGGTTGTTTCTAACAAAAATATTAACCAGGAGATAGTTGTACCTTCTTTGTGTCCGAATCCAGTTTCAAAGAAGGAACGTTTGTTACACAATTTGGACGTAGTCCGTGCTCTAAAATTCTATTTAGAGGATACAAAAGATTTCAGACAAACATCTTCCTTGTTTGTTGTTTATTCTGGTAAAAGGAGAGGTCAAAAAGCGACTTCTACCTCTCTTTCCTTTTGGCTTAAAAGCATCATCCGATTGGCTTATGAGACTGCCGGACGGCAGCCTCCTGAAAGAATCACAGCTCACTCCACTAGGGCTGTGGCTTCCACATGGGCCTTCAAGAACGAGGCTTCTGTTGACCAGATATGTAAGGCAGCGACTTGTTCTTCACTGCACACTTTTGCCAAATTTTACAAATTTGATACTTTTGCTTCTTCGGAGGCTATTTTTGGGAGAAAGGTTTTGCAAGCTGTGGTGCCTTCCGTTTAGGTAACCTGATTTGCTCCCTCCCTTCATCCGTGTCCTAAAGCTTTTGTATTGGTTCCCACAAGTAAGGATGACGCCGTGGACCGGACACACCAAAGTTGGAGAAAACAGAATTTATGCTTACCTGATAAATTACTTTCTCCAACGGTGTGTCCGGTCCACGGCCCGCCCTGGTTTTTTAATCAGGTCTGATTAATTATTTTCTCTAACTACAGTCACCACGGTACCATATGGTTTCTCCTATATATATATTTCCTCCTGTCCGTCGGTCGAATGACTGGGGTGGGCGGAGCCTAGGAGGGACTATATGGCCAGCTTTGCTGGGACTCTTTGCCATTTCCTGTTGGGGAAGAGAATATCCCACAAGTAAGGATGACGCCGTGGACCGGACACACCGTTGGAGAAAGTAATTTATCAGGTAAGCATAAATTCTGTTTTTTTGCATTTAAAGTGATAGTTCCGTTTTTTTGTGGGGTTCCTTTTCTTTGATGTATTTTAGCTGTTTAAAGTATGTTGCAGCTTTTTGCTTAAAATGGAACAAGCATAAAGTTATTTTGGCCCACATGCGGTGCTCTGCGGTTCCTTGCAATTTTTTTATGGATGGCATGCACAAGACATGGTTGCTTTAGTATTAATTCCAATGTCTTTTACCAGCAAGGTTCACATGATACTTGGATATTTCTGACACAGAAATAAGTGAATTTAAAGTGACAGTAATGTTTTTTTGTGTTAATTATCTTAAAACATTGCTTTTCCTTTTTTTCTGAACTTCTCCTTTTATGGCAGCAAGTTCTAGGGGTTCCTTGGTTAGCTAAGCCAGCAATCGGAGGGGGGAGAGTTTGAATCCAGCAGCAGCTGATTTTCCCCTTCACAGGACTCCATGCATTGACCTGGTATTGCAGTACCTCCAGGACCGCTGCAGCTATTTTGCACCTTGTATGTGTGCTAGCAAGCTGTTTAAAATTTTCCATTCCCCCCTCCTCCTGTTTTCAGGGAGATGTATCCTATAGCAGATGCTATCAGGGATTCTTGGCAGACAGTTCCTAAGGTGAAATGAGCTATTTCCACCTTGGCTAAACGAACTACTATCCCTTTTGAGGATACTTGTGCCTTCAAGGACCCTAGGGAAATTAGAGGGTCTCCTTAAGAAGTTTTTATGTTCATCAGTTGTCTTTGAAACCGGCGGCCTGCATTGTCACAGTTACGTCTGCGCCTGCTTATTGGTTTGATGCCCTGGAAGAATCTCTTATGTCTGAGACTTCTTTGGAGGGATACAGGACAGAATTAAAGCTCTTTAATTGGCTAATTCCTTTGTTACAGATGCTTCTCGTCAGATTACCAAAGTGCCGACTAAGAATCTTGGTCTGCGGATGTGTCATCTAAATCTAAGCCTTTGACTATTCCTTACAGGGGAGGACTTTGTTTGTGCCTGACCTGCAGGAGATTATTTCTGACATCACGGGAGGTAAGGGTCATTCCCTCCCTCAGGATAAAAAGATCCAATCGGAGGGGTCGACAGAGTGATTTTCGTGCCTTTCGAAATTTTAAGGGAAACCCTCCTTCCTCTTCTAAATAGGAAGGTGTCTATTCACAAGCCATATCCACCTGGAGACCATACCTGTCTTGAAACAAGGGCAAGTCAGCATGAAGGGCAGACTGTCTTTCTTCACCCAGGTTTGGATATGGGATGTCTGGATCCCTGGGCATTAGAGATAGTATCTCAAGGATACAAGCTGGAATTCAGAAATTCTCCTCCCAGAGGAAGGTTTCTTCTTTCTCGATTGTCTGTAGAGGATTAAGAGAGAGGCGTAATTTATCCCGTTCCAAATTAGGTACACCTGTTCAATTGTTTGGTAACACAAATTGCTAATCAACCAAACACATGGCAGCAACTCAATGCATTTAGGCATCTAGACGTGGTGAAGTTGACTTGCTGAAGTTCAAGCCGAGCATCTGACTTTGAATGTGGCATGGTTGTTGGTGCCAGACGGGCTGGTCTGAGTATTTCAAAAACTGCTAATCTACTCGGATTTTCATGCACAACCATCTGTAGGGTTTACAGAGAATGTCTGAAAAAAAGAAAATATCCAGTGAGTGGCAGTTGTGTGGACCTCTGTTGAGGTCAGAGGAGAATGGGCAGACTGGTTCCAGATGATAGGCAACAGTAACTCAAATAACTACTCGTTACAACCAAAGTATGCAGAATACCATCTCTGAATGCACAATACGTCGAACCTTGAAGCAGATGGGCTACAGCAGCAGAAGATCACACCGGGTGCCAGTCCTGTCAGCTAAGAACAATAGAAGATTGGAAAAACGTTGCCTGGTCTGATGAGTCTCTATTTCAGCTGGAACATTCAGATGGTAGTGTCAGAATTTGGTGTAAACAACCTAAAAGCATGGATCCATCCTACCTTGTATCAACGGTTCAGGCTGGTGGTGGTGGTGGTGTAATGGTGTGGGGGATATTTTCTTGGCACACTTTAGGTCCCTTAGTACCAATTGAGCATTGTTTAAATGCCAGAGCCTACCTGAGTATTGTTGCTGACCATGTCCATCCCTTTATACAGTGTAACCATCTTCTGATGGAAACTTCTAGCAGGATAATGCACCATGTCACAAAGCTCAAATCATCTCAAACTGGTTTCTTGAATATAACAAGGAGTTCACTGTTCTCCAATGGCCTCCACAGTCACTAGATCTCAATCCAATAGAGCACCTTTGGGATGTGGTGAAACGGGAGATTCGCATCATGGATGTGCAGCCGGCAAATCAGCAGCAACTGTGTGATGCTATCATGTCTATATGGACCAAATTGTATGATAAATGTTTCCTACACCTTGTTGAATCAATTCCAAGAAGGATTAAGGCCGTTCTGAAGGCAAAAGGAGGTCCAACCCGGTACTAGCAAGGTGTACCCAATAAAGTGGCCAGTGAGTATGTGTGTATATGTATGTGTGTGTGTGTGTGTGTATGTTTGTGTATATATGTCTATGCATAGCACCCTAGAAGGTAGCAGTTCTGAGGTGAATCCTCTAAATGTTTTCTCTGCGTTCAAGGAGTACAAAAAACTCCTAATAAAACAAGTTAAATTAAGGGCTGAGACGGCGAGTTTGGAAAACTATATTAAGAATGATATTATACCCAGAGGTCTGAGATTACGATTAGACCCGTGCACTAATCTTAGAGAAGATGGAGGAGTTGATAGGTTTATGGAAGACTGGAATTCCAGTCTCTCAGTTTGTTCTATCATCTTAATGAAAAAAATGGTAACTAGAAATAAAGAGAGATTTGAATAAACAAAACAACTTGTCGAAGAAGCTCTCAAAGTTGTGAATACTTTTGAGCAAAATTCTTACTTTGGCAAATTGAATAGTGAGATACAGGAACAACTAGCTAGACTACAAACAGATATAAAAATGAGAAAAAGTAGAAAATTAGCTAGAGATAATGACGATTATTTAAAGAAATGTGTATACAATTATCAAACTGTGAAAGGGTCTTATGACTCAGGAATTGATGGGTCTTATATAGAACTAGATGCTCATACGTCAAAAAATGGGCAGGGAGAGAACCTAATTGGAACAATAGGAGGAAAGGGGACAGAAAAAGACACAGGAGGAGGGAATATGAACTCCGGAGGGAGGAGATATCCCTTCAGGCAAAACAGGCAGAGAGATTACAGTCAGGAGAGAGGACAGAGCGGACGTCCCAGGAGGTACAGAGGACGGAGGGGCTTTTAGATACCCCTGTTCATGATCTGCAAATAATTAACCTGTCCTCTTTTAATCTGAACCAGGCGCACATAAGTGTTCACAAGAAGGGTCTATCATTTTGCCCCACAAATGGATTAGATAAATTTGAATTCATAAAAGACCTCTATGGTTTTGCTAGGCGTATAGTCTTATCACAAATGTTTAAAGGAAAAGGTAAGAACCTTATTGATGACCTGGCTTTGAATAGAGAGGATAGGCTGGCTTTGCGTGACTTAGAAGAACTTTTACTATCTAACACTACTGACGTAACCCAATCCTCCATCAATTCCCCACTCATTCAAGTTCAAACTAAAAAGAGTTCAGATTTTAAAGTAAAATCTATATTTATGCCACAGCTCTCTACAGTTCCAGTAGTGAACATTTTTGTAAGACAGGTAGAAAAAGACATACGTAGTATGACTTTTACAAATATAGTAGATGATAATCTAACCAAATCTGAAAGAAAAGTGCTTAATGAACTCATTGCAGCAAATAATGTGGTGATAAAATCAGCGGACATGGGGGGCAATGTGGTCCTCTGGGACCAGATCAGTTACGTTCTTGAACTTAAAAGACAACTTCTCAATAAAGATCAATACACACGGCTAATGTTAAATCCAATACCAGCAATTCAATCTCTAACCTTTAAGAAACTAAATAATGCCAAAAGCAGTGATATAATCAATACTGCTGAGTTTAAGTACTTATTTAATGAGTTTCCAATAATGCCAGTTTTCTACTGCATCCCTAAAGTCCATAAAAAATTAAAGAATCTTCCCGGCCGCCCAATAATATCGGGGATTGTGATAGAGAATCTTGGCAACTACATTGACTTTTTCCTAAAACCCTTTCTGAGTACTATGCCGTCATATGTGATAGACACTGCAGATTTTTTGAGGAAAATTGACTGTCTCTCCATACCGCATGATGCACTATTGGTATCACTGGATGTGGAGGGTCTTTATTAGTCTATTCCGCACAGTATAGGAACTGAGGCAGTAAAGCATTTTTTGGATTCTAGGGGAATGGCTTTCCGTAATCACACTGACTTTGTTATTGACCTACTGCAAATTGTGCTTGAGAACAATGTTTTCACATTTGATAATAAGATATACAGACAAGTTAGAGGTACTGCAATGGGGGCAACTTGTGCCCCCACATATGCATGCCTCCATCTTGGAGCCTGGGAAATGGAAGAAGTGTATCAGAAAGACATTTTCAATGAAAAAGTCCACTTATGGCTTTGCTATGTGGATGACATATTTGTTATCTGGGATGGTACACAAATAGAATTAAATACTTTTGTTGAGGATTTAAATTCAAACAGAAACATTGTTCTCACGGTCAATTATAGTAAGCCAAATCTTTCATTCCTAGATATTGACATAAAGCAAAGAGCCATCATCCGAATCATCTAATTAAAGGTATTCCCAAAGGACAGTTTCTGCGTCTTCGCAGAAACTGTTAATCTAAATCGAAATATGATAAACATGCAGCCCTCATGACAGACAGGTTTAAATCTAGGGGCTATCCCAAACGTATTCTAAAGAGTGCCAATAATGAGGCAAGAAATACAGCTAAGGAAACTCTTCTCTTTCTCCAACATAGGTGTGTCCGGTCCACGGCGTCATCCTTACTTGTGGGATATTCTCTTCCCCAACAGGAAATGGCAAAGAGCCCAGCAAAGCTGGTCACATGATCCCTCCTAGGCTCCGCCTACCCCAGTCATTCTCTTTGCCGTTGTACAGGCAACATCTCCACGGAGATGGCTTAGAGTTTTTTAGTGTTTAACTGTAGTTTTTATTATTCAATCAAGAGTTTGTTATTTTGAAATAGTGCTGGTATGTACTATTTACTCAGAAACAGAAAAGAGATGAAGATTTCTGTTTGTATGAGGAAAATGATTTTAGCAACCGTCACTAAAATCCATGGCTGTTCCACACAGGACTGTTGAGAGCAATTAACTTCAGTTGGGGGAACAGTGAGCAGTCTCTTGCTGCTTGAGGTATGACACATTCTAACAAGACGATGTAATGCTGGAAGCTGTCATTTTCCCTCTGGAACGGTAAGCCATGTTTATTACGATTGTAAATAAGGGCTTCAAAAAGGGCTTATTAAGACTGTAGACTTTTTTTGGGCTAAATCGATTGATTATTAACACATATTTAGCCTTGAGGAATCATTTTATCTGGGTATTTTGATATAATAATATCGGCAGGCACTGTTTTAGACACCTTATTCTTTAGGGGCTTTCCCAAAGCATAGGCAGAGCCTCATTTTCGCGCCGGTGTTGCACACTTGTTTTTGAGAGGCATGGCATGCAGTCGCATGTGAGAGGAGCTCTGATACTTAGAAAAGACTTTCTGAAGGCGTCATTTGGTATCGTATTCCCCTTGGGGCTTGGTTGGGTCTCAGCAAAGCAGATACCAGGGACTGTAAAGGGGTTAAAGTTCAAAACGGCTCCGGTTCCGTTATTTTAAGGGTTAAAGCTTCCAAATTTGGTGTGCAATACTTTTAAGGCTTTAAGACACTGTGGTGAAAATTTGGTGAATTTTGAACAATTCCTTCATGTTTTTTCGCATTTGCAGTAAAAAAGGGTGTTCAGTTTAAAATTTAAAGTGACAGTAACGGTTTTATTTTAAAACGTTTTTTGTACTTTGTTATCAAGTTTATGCCTGTTTAACATGTCTGAACTACCAGATAGACTGTGTTCTGAATGTGGGGAAGCCAGAATTCCTATTCATTTAAATAAATGTGATTTATGTGACAATGACAATGATGCCCAAGATGATTCCTCAAGTGAGGGGAGTAAGCATGGTACTGCATCATTCCCTCCTTCGTCTACACGAGTCTTGCCCACTCAGGAGGCCCCTAGTACATCTAGCGCGCCAATACTCCTTACTATGCAACAATTAACGGCTGTAATGGATAATTCTGTCAAAAACATTTTAGCCAAAATGAACACTTATCAGCGTAAGCGCGACTGCTCTGTTTTAGATACTGAAGAGCATGACGACGCTGATATTAATATTTCTGAAGGGCCTCTAACTCAGTCTGATGGGGCCAGGGAGGTTTTGTCTGAGGGAGAAATTACTGATTCAGGGAACATTTCTCAACAAGCTGAACCTGATGTGATTGCATTTAAATTTAAGTTGGAACATCTCCGCATTCTGCTTAAGGAGGTATTATCCACTCTGGATGATTGTGACAAGTTGGTCATCCCACAGAAACTATGTAAAATGGACAAGTTCCTAGAGGTGCCGGGGCTCCCAGAAGCTTTTCCTATACCCAAGCGGGTGGCGGACATTGTTAATAAAGAATGGGAAAGGCCCGGTATTCCTTTCGTCCCTCCCCCCATATTTAAAAAATTGTTTCCTATGGTCGACCCCAGAAAGGACTTATGGCAGACAGTCCCCAAGGTCGAGGGAGCGGTTTCCACTTTAAACAAACGCACCACTATACCCATAGAGGATAGTTGTGCTTTCAAAGATCCTATGGATAAAAAATTAGAAGGTTTGCTTAAAAAGATGTTTGTTCAGCAGGGTTACCTTCTACAACCAATTTCATGCATTGTCCCTGTCGCTACAGCCGCATGTTTCTGGTTCGATGAGCTGATAAAGGCGGTCGACAGTGATTCTCCTCCTTATGAGGAGATTATGGACAGAATCAATGCTCTCAAATTGGCTAATTCTTTCACCCTAGACGCCACTTTGCAATTGGCTAGGTTAGCGGCTAAGAATTCTGGGTTTGCTATTGTGGCGCGCAGAGCGCTTTGGTTGAAATCTTGGTCGGCTGATGCGTCTTCCAAGAACAAGCTACTTAACATTCCTTTCAAGGGGAAAACGCTGTTTGGCCCTGACTTGAAAGAGATTATCTCGGATATCACTGGGGGTAAGGGCCACGCCCTTCCTCAGGATCGGCCTTTCAAGGCAAAAAATAAACCTAATTTTCGTCCCTTTCGTAGAAACGGACCAGCCCAAGGTGCTACGTCCTCTAAGCAAGAGGGTAATACTTCTCAAGCCAAGCCAGCTTGGAGACCAATGCAAGGCTGGAACAAGGGAAAGCAGGCCAAGAAACCTGCCACTGCTACCAAGACAGCATGAAATGTTGGCCCCCGATCCGGGACCGGATCTGGTGGGGGGCAGACTCTCTCTCTTCGCTCAGGCTTGGGCAAGAGATGTTCTGGATCCTTGGGCGCTAGAGATAGTCTCCCAAGGTTATCTTCTGGAATTCAAGGGACTTCCCCCAAGGGGGAGGTTCCACAGGTCTCAGTTGTCTTCAGACCACATAAAAAGACAGGCATTCTTACATTGTGTAGAAGACCTGTTAAAAATGGGAGTGATTCATCCCGTTCCATTAAGAGAACAAGGGATGGGGTTCTACTCCAATCTGTTTATAGTTCCCAAAAAAGAGGGAACGTTCAGACCAATCTTAGATCTCAAGATCCTAAACAAGTTTCTCAAGGTTCCATCGTTCAAGATGGAAACCATTCGAACTATTCTTCCTTCCATCCAGGAAGGTCAATTCATGACCACGGTGGATTTAAAGGATGCATATCTACATATTCCTATCCACAAGGAACATCATCGGTTCCTGAGGTTCGCATTCCTGGACAAACATTACCAGTTCGTGGCGCTTCCTTTCGGATTAGCCACTGCTCCAAGGATTTTCTCAAAGGTACTAGGGTCCCTTCTAGCTGTGCTAAGACCAAGGGGCATTGCTGTAGTACCTTACTTGGACGACATTCTGATTCAAGCGTCGTCCCTTCCTCAAGCAAAGGCTCACACGGACATTGTCCTGGCCTTTCTCAGATCTCACGGATGGAAAGTGAACGTGGAAAAGAGTTCTCTATCTCCGTCAACAAGGGTTCCCTTCTTGGGAACAATAATAGACTCCTTAGAAATGAGGATTTTTCTGACAGAGGCCAGAAAAACAAAACTTCTAGACTCTTGTCGGATACTTCATTCCGTTCCTCTTCCTTCCATAGCTCAGTGCATGGAAGTGATCGGGTTGATGGTAGCGGCAATGGACATAGTTCCTTTTGCACGCATTCATCTAAGACCATTACAACTGTGCATGCTCAGTCAGTGGAATGGGGACTATACAGACTTGTCTCCGAAGATACAAGTAAATCAGAAGACCAGAGACTCACTCCGTTGGTGGCTGTCCCTGGACAACCTGTCACGAGGGATGACATTCCGCAGACCAGAGTGGGTCATTGTCACGACCGACGCCAGTCTGATGGGCTGGGGCGCGGTCTGGGGATCCCTGAAAGCTCAGGGTCTTTGGTCTCGGGTAGAATCTCTTCTACCGATAAATATTCTGGAACTGAGAGCGATATTCAATGCTCTCAAGGCTTGGCCTCAGCTAGCGAGGGCCAAGTTCATACGGTTTCAATCAGACAACATGACAACTGTTGCGTACATCAACCATCAGGGGGGAACAAGGAGTTCCCTGGCGATGGAAGAAGTGACCAAAATCATTCTATGGGCGGAGTCTCACTCCTGCCACCTGTCTGCTATCCACATCCCAGGAGTGGAAAATTGGGAAGCGGATTTTCTGAGTCGTCAGACATTGCATCCGGGGGAGTGGGAACTCCATCCGGAAATCTTTGCCCAAGTCACTCAGCTGTGGGGCATTCCAGACATGGATCTGATGGCCTCTCGTCAGAACTTCAAAGTTCCTTGCTACGGGTCCAGATCCAGGGATCCCAAGGCGGCTCTAGTGGATGCACTAGTAGCACCTTGGACCTTCAAACTAGCTTATGTGTTCCCGCCGTTTCCTCTCATCCCCAGGCTGGTAGCCAGGATCAATCAGGAGAGGGCGTCGGTGATTTTGATAGCTCCTGCGTGGCCACGCAGGACTTGGTATGCAGATCTGGTGAATATGTCATCGGCTCCTCCTTGGAAGCTACCTTTGAGACGAGACCTTCTTGTTCAGGGTCCGTTCGAACATCCGAATCTGGTTTCACTCCAGCTGACTGCTTGGAGATTGAACGCTTGATCTTATCGAAGCGAGGGTTCTCAGATTCTGTTATCGATACTCTTGTTCAGGCCAGAAAACCTGTAACTAGAAAGATTTACCACAAAATTTGGAAAAAATATATCTGTTGGTGTGAATCTAAAGGATTCCCTTGGGACAAGGTTAAGATTCCTAGGATTCTATCCTTCCTTCAAGAAGGATTGGAAAAAGGATTATCTGCAAGTTCCCTGAAGGGACAGATTTCTGCCTTGTCTGTGTTACTTCACAAAAAGCTGGCCGCTGTGCCAGATGTTCAAGCCTTTGTTCAGGCTCTGGTTAGAATTAAGCCTGTTTACAAACCTTTGACTCCTCCTTGGAGTCTCAATTTAGTTCTTTCAGTTCTTCAGGGGGTTCCGTTTGAACCCTTGCATTCCGTTGATATTAAGTTATTATCTTGGAAAGTTTTGTTTTTAGTTGCAATTTCTTCTGCTAGAAGAGTTTCAGAATTATCTGCTCTGCAGTGTTCTCCTCCTTATCTGGTGTTCCATGCAGATAAGGTGGTTTTACGTACTAAACCTGGTTTTCTTCCAAAAGTTGTTTCTAACAAAAACATTAACCAGGAGATTATCGTACCTTCTCTATGTCCGAAACCAGTTTCAAAGAAGGAACGTTTGTTGCACAATTTGGATGTTGTTCGCGCTCTAAAATTCTATTTAGATGCTACAAAGGATTTTAGACAAACATCTTCCTTGTTTGTTGTTTATTCCGGTAAACGGAGAGGTCAAAAAGCAACTTCTACCTCTCTCTCTTTTTGGATTAAAAGCATCATCAGATTGGCTTACGAGACTGCCGGACGGCAGCCTCCCGAAAGAATCACAGCTCATTCCACTAGGGCTGTGGCTTCCACATGGGCCTTCAAGAACGAGGCTTCTGTTGATCAGATATGTAGGGCAGCGACTTGGTCTTCACTGCACACTTTTACCAAATTTTACAAGTTTGATACTTTTGCTTCTTCTGAGGCTATTTTTGGGAGAAAGGTTTTGCAAGCCGTGGTGCCTTCCATTTAGGTGACCTGATTTGCTCCCTCCCTTCATCCGTGTCCTAAAGCTTTGGTATTGGTTCCCACAAGTAAGGATGACGCCGTGGACCGGACACACCTATGTTGGAGAAAACAGAATTTATGTTTACCTGATAAATTACTTTCTCCAACGGTGTGTCCGGTCCACGGCCCGCCCTGGTTTTTTTAATCAGGTCTGATAATTTATTTTCTTTAACTACAGTCACCACGGTACCATATGGTTTCTCCTATGCAAATATTCCTCCTTAACGTCGGTCGAATGACTGGGGTAGGCGGAGCCTAGGAGGGATCATGTGACCAGCTTTGCTGGGCTCTTTGCCATTTCCTGTTGGGGAAGAGAATATCCCACAAGTAAGGATGACGCCGTGGACCGGACACACCGTTGGAGAAAGTAATTTATCAGGTAAACATAAATTCTGTTTTCCTAAAGAAAAAGAAAATAGTAGTACCATTAGGTTAGTGACGAAATATAACTGTCATTGGAGTGGAATTAGAGAGATCCTTAAAAAGAATTGGAAAAATTCTACTCAATGATGAAAATGTAGCCAAGGAAGTTGGAACAACTCCAACTCTGAGAGCAAAAAGGGCTCCTAACTTAAAAGATAAAATTGTGAGAAGTAGATTCATTGACTGCTAAGCCAAAAATTAGTAGGTAATTTTCCATTTAAAAAATGTGTTGCCTGCAAATTTATGATTAAAACCAAAGTATTTTCAGCTTGTACTGAAAAGGTCTATAAATTAAGCTACTTCTTTAATTGTAATACGGAAGGAGTGGTCTATCTACTTAGTTGTAACTGTCCCAGTTTCTATATTGGGAAAACAAAGAGACTTTTGAAAGACAGGATTCTTGAACATAGAGATGACATTAAGAACAAAGTACAAAATAGCAGTGTGGTAAGACATTTTGAATGCTTTCACAATAGCAGCCCAGACTGCATGAGAGTGACAGGCATAGTGATAGGCAGAGGTGGCAATAACGATAAGGTCTTGCTCCAAAAGGAGTGTAAATGGATATTTAATCTCTCTACTATTGGTCCCAAAGGGATGAATGAGACTTGATATGGCTTGTTTTCTATAAAATAATTATCTGGAAAACCATTAATATCCGTTTCAAGTCATTTAAATCTTAACCCCTTAATGACAACTGTCGTACCAGGTACGTCCTGCAAAAACTGTCAGTTGGTGACAATGGACATACCTGGTACGTCAGTTTTCTAAGAGAGTGCTGGAAGCGATTGCGATCGCTTCCAGCAGCTCTCAGGGTATTGCAGTGATGCCTCGATATTGAGGCTTCCTGCAATACCCTTTAAAAAGCATCCGATGCAGAGAGAGACACTCTGTGGCCCTCTCTGCACCGTTAGCGATGGTGCCGTTCGTTGGTGGGTGGGAGCTTACAAGGGAGGCGGGTGGGCGGCCCATCGCTACCCGGCATCTGGTTCCTGCAAGTGCATTGTGCACGCCGGATGCTGGGAGTGTGCGGAGGGGGGGGGCTGCGGGGGCGCGCGCATGCAGCAACCACTGCCACCAATGATTACTGTTAAGAGGGAGGGGGCAGAAAACGTTTTTTTTTTAAAAAAATTAATAGGATCTGGTAGGGTTGGGGGGGGGCAGCTACACTATAGAAAAAGCTGTATTTTTTAAAAAAACAAAAAAAACTTTATTTTTTGGGGAAAACTGGGCACTGGCAGACAGCTGCCAAGTACCCAAGATGGTGGCAAATAGGTAGGTGGGGGAGGGTTAGAGAGCTGTTTGGGGGGGATCAGGGAGGTTGGGGTCTAAGGCAGGGGTCCATCACAGCTGAATTTTTAAAAATAAAAATAAAAAACACCTTTTATTTTAGTACTGGCAGACTTTCTGCCAGTACTTAAGATGGCGGGAACAATTGTGGGGGAGGGAAGAGAGCTGTTTGGGAGGGATCAGGGGGTGGGATGTGTCAGGTGGGAGGCTGATTTCTACACTAAAGCTAAAATTAACCCTGCAAGCTCTCTACAAGCTACCTAATTAACCCCTTCACTGCTTGGCATAATAAAAGTGTGGTGCGCGGCAGCATTTAGCGGCCTCCTAATTGCCAAAAAGCAACGCCAAAGCCATATATGTCTGCTATTTCTGAACAAAGGAGATCCCAGAGAAGCATTTACAACCATTTGTGCCATAATTGCACAAGCTGTTTGTAAATAATTTCAGTGAGAAACCTAAAATTGTGAAAAATATTACTTTTTTTTTTATTTGCTCGCATTTGGCAGTGAAATGGTGGCATGAAATATACCAAAATGGGCCTAGATCAATACTTTGGGTTGTCTACTACACTAAAGCTAAAATTAACCCTTCAAGGTCCCTACAAGCTCCTTAATTAACCCCTTCACTGCTGGGCATAATACATGTGTGGTGCACAGCGGCATTTAGTGGCCTTCTAATTACCAAAAAGCAATGCCAAAGCCATATATGTCTGCTATTTCTGAACAAAGGGGATCCCAGAGAAGCATTTTACAACCATTTGTGCCATAATTGCACAAACTGTTTGTAAATAATTTCAGTGAGAAACCTAAAGTTAGTGACAAAATTTGTGAAAAAGTGAATGATTTTTTTTATTTGCTCGCATTTGACAGTGAAATGGTGGCATGAAATATACCAAAATGGGCATAAATCAATACTTTGGGTTGTCTTCTAAAAAAAAAAAATATACATGTCAAGGGATATTCAGAGATTCCAGACAGATATCAGTGTTCCAATGTAAAAGTGCTACTTGTACTTATTGCCCTATAACTTGCAAAAAAAGCAAAGAACATGTAAACATTGGGTATTTCTA
This sequence comes from Bombina bombina, assembly GCF_027579735.1. NCBI lineage: Eukaryota > Metazoa > Chordata > Amphibia > Anura > Bombinatoridae > Bombina > Bombina bombina. The sequence continues at coordinate 978,572,712 of NC_069502.1, forward strand.
AACACAGGACAACATTTAGAAACTATTTAGCATGGGTGTTTTTTGGTGGTCGTAGATCTGTAACAGAGTTTGGGGGTCAAAGTTAGAAAAAGTGTGTTTTTTTTTTCCATTTTTTCCTCCATTTTATTATTTTTTTTATAGTAAATTATAAGATATGATGAAAATAATGTTATCTTTAGAAAGTCCATTTAATGGCGAGAAAAACGGTATATAATATGTGTGGGTACAGTAAATGAGTAAGAGGAAAATTACAGCTAAACACTAACACTACAGAAATGTAAAAATAGCCCTTGTCCTTAAAGGGACAGTCTAGTATAAATTAAACTTTCATTATTCAGATAGGACTTTTAATTTTAATCAACTTTCCAATTTACTTTTATCATCAAATTTGCTTTTTTCTCTTGGTATTCTTAGTTTAAACAAAACATAGGTAGGCTCATATGCAAATTTCTAAGCCTTTGAGGGCTGCCTCTTATCACATGCTTTTTAGATCTCTTTTCAACACAAAGAGACAGAAAGTACACGTGGGCCATATAGATAACACTGTGTTCAGGCACAGGGGGTTATTTAAGATTTAGCACAAAACAATGCTAAATTTAAGACAATAGATAATAAACAGTCACAGTCATGTGATCAGGGGGCTGGAAGAAGGTTCCTAGATACATGGTAATCACAGAGGTAAAAAGTATATTAATATAACTCTGTTGGTTATGCAAAAATGGGCAATGGGTAATAAAGGGATTATCTATCTTTTAAAACAATAACAACTCTATGGTAGACTGTCCCTTTAAGGGTAAGAAAATGGAAAAATGGTCCGGTCATTAAGGGGTTAAAGGTCTTTATATATTTGGTACTTATCGTTTATTTTTGTGGATGAATATTATTTGTTTGGTAAATACTGTGTATTTTAATTGTAAGGTAAAATGTCTCAATTCAATTTTGAAACGTTCACCTCCTAGAAGGGCGGAGCCTGTATAGGTTAAAAACAGCCTAAGGAAACATCACTACACAAAGCCCTGAGGAAACCCAGTCTCCCTAGTGACGAGGGAGTTAAACGCACGTCAGCAATTGGCTGGCCGCTCCATGTGACTTGACACGCTTGTTTGTGAATCAGATGGCGGAGAAGTTTGCGTGTACAACATAGTTTGTGAACCCAGGCGAGTATACTTTTCCTGGAAGATGTCCCAAGGGGTATTGACATCACTCGTATGATACATGCAGCGGATTATATGCTCCAACAGTAAAAGTGCTTTTTGCCAAATGGAAGGGAGAGTGGTGAAGCCCGGCAGCAATCGGGTGTAGTCGACTGAGGGATACAGACATACACATGTTGTATCCTGCATCTTTGTTTTGTGCCAATACTGTATTGATTACTTTGCTTCCACTCTAACTTAATCATCTGTTGGGATTTACACTAGATGGGTGCAGTTGACAAAGGGATACATTTACTAACATAAGATATCCTCCTGCATTCTCGTCTGTGTCACTATAACTTTTTCATGCTGCAATACTAATACTTACGCTTCAAGCGCCTAACCATCTGCTTCATATCCATGTATGCTCTGACTCAAGATGTTATAACCTGTTACAAAATCTACCCATGGTTATAAAGGACGTTTGATATCTACAGAAAGATTGTTTAATCTATTTGGGTCTCAAATTTTGATATCACTATATTTGTCTTCTATGTTGGTTTTGATTACAATTCCCGCTTTATCGCTTCACACAATATACCTTATATACGTGTAGATATTTACAGTAAATTAAGGCTACACTATGTTAAGCCAAGAATGAATATACTGATGTATGTTAGCTAACCTATACCCACATTACGGATATGGGTGTCTATGCACATATGTTTTAACTCTAATGCTCAGTTCTATTAAAACATGCACAGGTCTGTGCATATTCTTTAAAACCACATTTTGTGCCTAGACAACTTTATTATCTACAGTTTTATCTTATATTTGGGTACTATCACACTATACTTAATTTTTATGCATGTCTTTTCACATGGACCGGTCCTAATATATTTTTTGATAACATGTATATATTGGATGTTATATATTTCATGGTTTTAACATAGTATTTACAACATCCATTTGTTTGGATGCTGTCTTTTTATGGGCCTGCGCTCAGCACAGTTTGAGAATAAAAATACCTCTTTCTTCATGTTACTTGTGTTGCCATTTTTCTTTTACAAGATACAATGAGTCCATGGATTTCATCCTTGTGGGATATCGCCTCCTGGTCAGCAGGAGGAGGCAAATAGCTCCACAGCAGAGCTGCATAAATAGCTCCTCCCTTCCCTCCCAACCCAGTCATTCTCTTTGCCTGTGTTAGTGATAGGAAGAGGTAAAGTGAGGTGTTAGTTTAGATTCTTCAATCAAGAGTTTATTATTTTTGAAATGGTGCCAAAGTGTACTATTTTACTATAGGGTGTAGCCGTATTCCTTGTCAGTCTCTAGAGTAGAGCTACAGGTGGCTTTAAGGCAATGGGAACTGGTGGGGTTTTAGCCTCACTGCGCCTCCCATACTTGTGCTGCCCTTCTGTTGATGGTCTTAGGGAATGTTAACTAAGACCCTCCTGTCTTCCCAGGACCCCAGGAGGAAGAAAGAATCCTCTTGATGTTGTGAGACTCTCATGCTGTTCTTCAGCATGGAGGTAAGTGCAGTTTTTTATTTCTGGGGCTCTGCAGCATATCTCAGAATTGGCTGTACTCAGCCTTTCTGTTGGTGGTTATGGGCTCGGGTAAGGGCTTCCCTCCTAACAGATGTGGGTTATCATTATTTTTAAGAAAATGGGATACCGACATATTGATTATTTCCCCAAATCATTCTGGAATTTATCAAATTAAGCCTAGAAACGCTGGGGTCTGTATGGGGTTCAGTTGCTCTGGACTTTGCAACGGGCGATTCTCTAATTATTTTAATTTATTGAATGTGGGGCTGGCGCTGGGAGAGTGCCGGAGTTGGAGGGAGATTAAGTCTCAAAAGGACTCCGGTGTTTGGCGGGGGCCTAGTATTCGGTGTTTCAACTTTTCCCTGGTTGTGTTGTTTACCGCCCATGAAGAGCGGGGCCTAGTATTCACGCGCTTAAGCCGCACATTTGTTTGCTGATAGTGTTCCGGTCAGCAGTTTTTCATTACGGCTCCTAAGTCCGCTTGTTGCTAATATCTCACAAACGATCTTAGGCACTCCGGTTCAGAGGGGATAGTCTTGGTCCGTGGAGGCAGGTAGGAGTTGCGGCGAGGTGACTGATAATTTTGGTGTTCCAGTGTTTTTTTCTTTTAGGACAGTGTCCACTTGCAGGGAGTGTGGGGTATAACTTAAACCATATTTCTCCTTAGTTGATTTTAAGTATCGTTTTTTATAAACTGTGACAGTTTGTTTTTAAAGAAACAGTGCACACTTTGTCTATATATATATATTGGGGCTGATTATCTGTTAGGATTTCTAGCCATATATTTTCTGTTACACGACCAAGCTAGTATTTGCTTAATGTTATCATGGATGATCTTGAACACAGTACCTGTCCTATGTGTTTAGATGCCATTGTGGAACCCCCTGTTACGTTTTGTCCCTTACAGTGTAGAGAGCAGATTTTCTTTAATAAAGATATATCTAAGGGAGGTTCTCAGACTGATGAGATTCCTCATCAGTCTGCAGCAACTTTCTCCCCAAGCGTCACAGCCTTTTAGGCCTGCACAGGCGACGCCATGTTCTTCAACTGCGTCTGCTTCATTCACTCTGCAGGATATGGCTGCAGTTATGTCATCCACTCTTTCAGAAGTTTTATCTAAATCGCCAGAGTTACAAGGCAAACTCAGTAGGAAAGAGGCCCATGTGGTCCCTGCAACTTCTGATGCTTTGATGGCGATCTCCGATGTACCCTCCCAGGGCTCTGAATTGGGGGGGTATGGAGGCTCTGTCTGAGGGGGAACTTTCTGACTCAAGAAGTGCATTGCCCCCGACTGATTCGGACGTGATGTCCTTCAGATTTAAGCTTGAACACCTCCGCCTGTTGCTTCGAGAGGTTTTGTTGACTCTGGACGACTGTGACTCTATTGTGGTCCCTCCAGAGAAATTGAGTAAGATGGACAGATATTTGGAGGATCCTTCTTATTCTGATGTTTTTCCTGTTCCTAAGAGAATTTCAGAAATTATTGCTAGGGAATGGGAAAGACCGGGTATCCCGTTCTCCCCTTCTCCTATTTTTAAGAAAATGTACCCTATAGCTGACACTGTTTGGGATTCTTGGCAGACGATCCCTAAGGTGGAGGGAGCTATCTCTACCCTGGCTAAGCGTATGACTATCCCTATCGAGGACAGTTGTGCTTTCAAAGACCCCATGGATATGAAGTTGCAGGGTCTTCTCAAAAAACTCTATGTTCATCAAGGGTTTCTATTGCAACCGGCGGCCTGCTTTGTAACAGTCACGACTGCGGCTGCATTTTTGGTTTGACGCCATAGAAGAGTCTCTTAGGACTGAGACTTCTTTGGAAGAAATACAGGATAGAATTAAGGCTCTTAAGCTGGCTAATTCTTTTATTACGGATGCCTCCTTTCAGATCACCAAATTGGCGACTAAGAGTTCAGGATTCTCCATCTTAGCACGAAGAGCCTTATGGTTAAAATCTTGGTCTGCGGATGTGTCCTCTAAATCCAAGCTCTTGGCTATTCCTTTCAAGGGAAAGACCCTGTTCGGGCCTGACTTGAAAGAGATAATTTCTGATATTACGGGAGGTAAGGGTCACCTCCTCCCTCAAGATAAAACATCTAAGCAAAGGGGACAACAGAGTAATTTTCGTTCCTTTCGAAATTTCAAGGGAGTCCCCTCTTCCTCTTCCACTAAACAGGAAGGGAATTATTCACAAGCCAAGTCCACATGGAGACCCAACCAGTCTTGGAACAAGGGTAAACAACCCAAGAAACCTGTTGCTGCTACCAAGACAGCATGAAGGGGTGGCCCCTGATCCTGGACCGGATCTAGTCGGGGGCAGACTTTCTCTCTTTGTCCAGGCTTGGATAAGAGACGTTCAGGATCCCTGGACACTAGAAATCGTGTCTCAAGGGTATCGGTTGGAGTTCAAAAATTCCTTCCCCAGAGGAAGATTTCTTCTTTCATGATTATCTGTCGACCAGATAAAAAGAGAGGCGTTCTTACGCTGTGTAAGAGATCTCTCCTCCATGGGAGTAATATGCCCCCTTCCAATACAGGGGCAGGGGTTTTACTCAAATCTCTTTGTAGTTCCCAAAAAAGAGGGAACGTTTAGATCTCAAAAGTCTAAACAAGTTTCTCAGAGTTCCATCCTTCAAGATGGAAACTATTTGGACCATTCTTCCATTGATCCAGGAGGGTCAATATATGACTACCGTGGATCTAAAGGATGCATATCTTCATGTTCCTATCCACAGAGATCATCACAAGTTCTTGAGATTTGCCTTTCTGGACAGACATTTTCAGTTCTTGGCCCTTCCTTTCGGTCTGGCCACGGCACCCAGAATTTTCACAAAGGTTCTGGGGTCTCTGCTGGCGGTTCTCAGGCCGCGGGCCATTGCAGTGGCGACTTATCTGGATGATATTCTGATCCAGGCGTCGTCTTATCAGCTAGCAAAGTCCCATACAGACATTGTTCTGTCCTTTCTAAGGACTCACGGGTGGAAGGTGAATCTAGAAAAGAGTTCACTAATTCCACAGACAAGGGTTCCTTTCCTGGGTTCTCTAATCGACTCTCTATCCATGCAGATCTTTTTGACGGAAAAGATTCTGAATACATGCCGATCCCTTCAGTCCAATCCTCGGCCGTCAGTGGCTCAGTGCATGGAAGTAATTGGATTGATGGTGGCAGCAATGGACATCATTCCGTTTGCTCGTTTTCATCTCAGACCTCTACAACTGAGCATGCTCAGACAGTGGAATGGAGATTATGCCAATTTATCTCCTCAAATAGATCTAGATCAGGAGACAAGGGACTCTCTTCTGTGGTGGTTGTCGCTGGATCATCTGTCCCAGGGGACATGCTTCCGCAGACCCTCATGGGAGATAGTGACAACGGATGCCAGTCTGATAGGATGGGGAGCAGTCTGGAATTCCTTGAAGGCTCAAGGTGTGTGGACTCGATCGGAGTCTCTACTTCCCATCAACATTCTAGAGTTGAGGGCAATATTCAATGCGCTTCAGGCTTGGCCTCAGTTGGCTTCGACCAAATTCATCAGATTCCAGTCAGACAACATCACGACTGTAGCTTACATCAATCATCAGGGAGGAACAAGGAGTTCCTTAGCGATGACAGAAGTAGCCAGGATAATTCAGAGGGCGGAGACTCACTCTTGATATCTGTCGGCAATCCACATCCCAGGAGTGGACAATTGGGAGGCGGATTTTTTGAGCAGACAGACGTTTCATCCGGGGGAATGGGAACTCCACCCGGAGGTATTTGCCAACCTGATTCTCAGATGGGGCAGGCCGGAGCTGGATCTTATGGCGTCTCGTCAGAATGCCAAGCTCCCGAGATACGGATCCAGGTCCAGGGATCCTCAGGCCGAACTGATAGATGCCTTGGTCGTTCAACCTAGCTTATGTGTTCCCTCCATTTGATCTCCTTCCCCTGGTGATTGCTCAAGTCAAACAGGAGAGGGCTTTGTTGATTCTCATCGCTCCTGCGTGGCCTTGCAGGACTTGGTATGCCGATCTGGTGGACATGTCATCTCTGCCACCATGGAAGCTTCCATTGAGGCAGGACCTTCTCATTCAGGGACCCTTCCATCATCCGAATCTAATTTCTCTGCAGCTGACTGCTTGGAGATTGAACGCTTGATTTTATCTAAGCGAGGGTTCTCTGATTCGGTCATTGATACCTTGATTCAGGCACGTAAATCTGTTACTAGAAAAATGTACCATAAGATATGGCGTAAATATCTTTATTGGTGTGAATCCAAGGGCTACTCATGGAGTATCTTTTCTTATCTTTTATCTTTTATCTTTTCTCCAAGAAGGATTGGAGAAAGGGTTGTCAGCAAGTTCCTTAAAGGGACAGATTTCTGCTTTGTCTATTTTGCTACATATTTTACTCTGACTAGAATCAGGCCTGTGTTTAGACCAATTGCTCCTCCTTGGAAGTTTGAATGTAGTTCTTAATGTTCTTCAAGGGGTTCCATTTGAACCTATGCATTCCATAGATATTAATTTATTATCTTGGAAAGTTTTATTTTTGGTTGCTATTTCTTCTGCTCGCAGAGTTTCTGAACTTTCGGCATTGCAATGTGATTCTCCTTATCTTATTTTTCATGCAGATAAGGTAGTGTTGCGTACCAAACCTGGTTTTCTTCCTAAGGTGGTTTCAAATAAAAATATTAATCAGGAAATTGTTGTTCCTTCTTTGTGTCCTAACCCTTCTTCTAAAAATGAGCGACTGTTACATAATTTGGACGTGGTCCGTGCCTTGAAGTTTTACTTACAGGCAACTAAGGAGTTTCGTCAATCTCCTTCCCTGTTTGTTGTTTTTCTGGGAAACGTAGGGGTCAGAAAGCTACGGCTACCTCTCTTTCTTTTTGGCTGAAGAGTATCATTCATTTTGCATATGAGACTGCTGGACAGCAGCCTCCTGAACGAATTACGGCTCATTCCACTAGGGCTGTGGCTTCCTCATGGGCATTTAAACATGATGCCTCTGTGGAACAGATTTGCAAAGCTGCGACTTGGTCGTCTCTTCACACTTTTTCCAAATTTTACAAATTCGATACTTTTGCCTCGTCTGAAGCTGTTTTTGGGAGGAAAGTTCTTCGAGCAGTGGTGCCTTCCGTTTAGGTTCCCTGTCTTGTCCCTCCTGTTTCATTCGTGTACTATAGCTTTGGTATTGTATCCCACAAGTAAGGGTGAAATCCGTGGACTCATCGTATCTTGTAAAAGAAAAGAGAAATTTATTCTTACCTGATAAATTTGTTTCTTTTACGATACAATGAGTCCACAGCCCTCCCTGTTTTTTATGAGACGGGTCTTTATTTTTGTTAAACTTCAGTCACCTCTGTTCCTTGGCTTTTCCTGTCTCTTCCTAACTTCGGTCGAATGACTGGGTTGGGAGGGAAGGGAGGAGCTATTTATGCAGGTCTGCTGTGGAGCTCTTTGCCTCCTCCTGCTGACAAGGAGGCGATATCCCACAAGTAAGGATGAAATCCGTGTACTCATCGTATCGTAAAAGAAACAAATTTATCAGGTAAGAATAAATTTCCCTTTTTTCTATTTTCAAAAGAGTGCTGAATTCCCAATCTCTTCTCTATATATATATAAAACACTCTATACTCTTGCAACACTACATAAATTATAGCAGTTTTTCCATCCACTTCCTTTATATATTTATATATATATATATATATATATATATATATATATATATATATATAATATACAAAATAGAAATGGCTGCAGCACACCAAGTCAAGTTTATACCATTTTTATTACAAGCAGTGAAATACAGGCGACGTTTCGGGCTTCCGCCCTTTCTCAAGCCAAGTGATTAGTACATAATCCAACTCCACCTTTTATAGGCAGTGCATGTGACAAATTACAGGTGTAGATAATTACAATTGTAATAATACATTTTCTTGAAAAAAAGAGAAAGAAAAAGTAAACAGTGACTCTGTGTAATAATCATAACTATACGTTTCTTATAAGAAAAAAACCATGTGATTTTAAATATTTATATTACATTCAACACCTTCATTTTGTTTAATACCTAGTAATAATGTGAAAGAAAAATTATATAAAGTGGCCTTAACGGTCCATTACCTTATCTGTGAATTATGTGAAACATTATTTTGTTAGTGAATATCATTACAATCTATTAGTGATGTTTAGAAAGACCTTAATCTTATTAAAAACAATAACTAAACTAACAACTAAATCCTAATCTTGCAAGATGTGTTTTTTCTCTGATGGATGTTAACAGGGGAATGCACAAACTAACAATGTTATTTACTAAATATAAACCAGAAAGACAACGTTCTAGAAGAGAAGCCTATAATATTTCCAAGCAACATTTTTTTATGTTATATTATTCGGCAAATTTCTTTCTCAAGTTGTTCTTTTTTTCTTTATGTGAATCTTGATCTAAATCATGGAGAGAAAGTTTACAGTAAATTATCATAATAGACCAATTATAGGAACAGAAACAGGTTATAGTCTTTATTTAAACCTTTAGGGTGCATACTTTCCAGTCTATTAATCCAAATGACCTCTCTCTGTTGTAGTTTTTTAACCCTATCTTGGCCTCTTCTTTGTATCGGAACCTGTTCTAATATTTGAAACCTTAACTGGTTAACATTATGATTTTTTTCTTTAAAATGTGCAGATACAGGCAAATCTGAGATGGCTTTACGTATGGTATATTTGTGTTGTGTCAGTCTGTCTTTCATTTTTTGGGTAGTTTCCCCTACATATATCAATCCACAAGGACATTTTAAAGAATATATGACATAATCTGTTTGACAGGTAAACAAACCATTAATCCTATATCTTTTACCCGTATGTGGGTGGACAACCTCGCTGCCTTTAATCACACTACTACAATGTGAACAATTATAGCAGGGAAAAGTACCTTTCTTTTTTGAAAATGACAGCCTAGTCTTACTACTACCTATGTCCGTTTTGATTAAATAGTCTTGTAAATTTGTTGGTCTTTTATATGACAACAATGGAAAAGATTGAAATTCTTTTATACCCTGATAGTTACTTTTCAAAATATGCCAATGCTTTTTAACTATACCTGATATTTGCTTACTATTGACATTGTATGTGCTCACAAATGGAATTCTATCCATCTGTGTGTTTTTCAATGTTTTTCGTAAAAGTTGATTACGGGGGACTTGATTAACGTTATCCAATTCATCTTCCAATATTTTTGTCGGGTAACCCCTTTGTTTAAATTTTTGTCCCATTTTTAGTAACCTTTTATTACATACATCCTTATCACTAACTATCCGTTTAACACGAGTATATTGGGACTTAGGTAGAGATTTAATTGTGTTTTCTGGATGACAGCTTTCATACGATAAAAACGTATTTTTATCCGTTTTTTTAACAAAAAGATCAGTTTTAAACTTATTTTCTTCTATTGATACTGTCACATCCAGAAAATCAATGCGCTTTCTGTCATGCTGCATTGTAAATTCAATATTAGCAGAATTAGAATTAATTTGTTTGAGGAAAACATTAAGGGTATCCTCATTGCCCAACCATATCATAAAGACGTCATCTATATAGCGCCACCATACGCATGCATGCTGTTTAAACAACTCATTTGGATAGATGAAATCATCTTCAAATGTACCCATGTATAAGCCTGCGTATGGTGGCGCCATATTAGCACCCATAGCGGTGCCTCTCTTTTGCCTGTAATAAATGTCACCAAATAGAAAATAATTGTTGTTCAATACAAATGCCAGTAAATCAATTATAAAATTAATTTGTGAATCTGTATATATTTGTTCCTTAAACAAATGTTGTTTCACTGATTGTACACCCCCTAAATGGGGAATACTAGTGTATAGATTTTTAACATCTAATGTAACTAAAATCGAATTTTGTTGACCATGTAATTTAATCTCATTAAGCCTATTGAGGAATTCAGTAGAATCCTCCAAATAAGATGATAGTTTAGACACAATTGGTTTGAGTATTTTATCAAGAAAAGTAGCTATATTCGATAAAACCGAGTCTACACTTGCAACAATGGGGCGACCCGGTGGATTGATGAGGGACTTATGAATTTTAGGAAGTATATATATAAGGGGAGTGATACATTCTTTCCTAACCAAATATTGACTTAATTTCTGGTCAATAATACCCTTATCAAGGGCATTTTGGACTATAATTTTCAACTCACTTTGTATTGTTTTTAATGGATTATTTTCCAGCTTTTCATATACCTCGGTGTCTCTTAATTGATTATTTATTTCTTCTATATATTTTGTCTTATCCATAATTATAATTGCCCCGCCCTTATCCGCTCTTTTAATAATGATGTCAGGGTTATTTACAATTTTCTAAAGGGATTGTTTATCTTCAACTGTTAAATTGTACTTAATTTGTATCCCTTTATGTAACCTAATATCATGTTTTAATTTTTCTATGTCCTTGCTTACCAATGTGATGTAAGTTTCTATCGGATGGTAATTTGTAGGCGGAATAAAGCTAGACTTAGCAATTAAATTAAAGTCTGTGAAATTTAAACAATCATCATTGGCAGTATTCGTGTTTACAGCATTATACGGCATTTTAGAAAAATGAGCTTTAAGACGCAATTGTCTGAAAAATCTATACAACTCAATGTCCAAGTCCATAAAATTAATGGTATTACTAGGGCAAAAGCCCAAACCCCTATTTAGTAAGTTCAATTCCCCTTCGGTGAACGGTACCTGTGATATATTAATCACTAGATCATTTACCGTTTCACCCGACGTCCTCTCGGTGGCCGACTTGCGGCGCCTCTGATATTTTCGGCCGCCCCTCCGCCTCTGTCTTGGCCCGGTACCTGTTGAAAAAAAGAAGGAGAGGGAGACTGGAACTGGGAGATAGTCCCCACTGAATTGCTTCGTGATGAGTCGCTAGCCTCAGATCGTGTATGGCGTTCTCTTCCTCGACGACTCTGGCGTCTGACGTCACCTCTGGGTATTCGCGTCTCACGGGACTCCCATCTGTACACGTGACCATACAGGTAATCGTCCGCATCTCTAGAAAATTTAATTCTTTTCTTCATTATTCTTTCGAAATTCATCCAATTTAGTATCCAAGTCGGCTTTTAAGGTATTAAAATCAGTGATAGATAATTTTTCTTGTAAACTGACCTCCAATGCTTTTATCTTTTGTTGATTCGTTTGTATCTCTTTCTGTATGCGTTGTATCGTCAAAATCATAAGATCAAAGGAACACTTATTAAGGATCTTTTCAAAAGTTGAACAGTATTCCTTGTCCTCCATAACAAGTGTCGGTCTTAATGACACTCTCAGGCCTCTCGGGATTCGGCGCAACTTGTAATATTCTGCAAGAGTAGAGGAATGTAGCTCCCAATTCACCTCTTTCTTTCTTTCACGTTCCCATTGTTTGGAGCATAAGTCTGTGTCTGGGATAGCCAAAAAGTCCCGTGGGCCTCTCACAAGGGTGGCAATAGCGGCAGCCTCCACATCAGAGAAAGTGAACACATCTTGTTGAATCTCCATAGCTTGTATATAGAATTATTTGATATGAATTGTGCTACTGACTGGTGAATAAATTATATAAACAGGGTAAAGTCCAGCACCAATTCACCTTCAGGTAAGGGTGCAAGCAGCCTCTGTCTCACCTTGACAGATATTAATATACAAATAGAAATGGCTGCAGCACACCAAGTCAAGTTTATACCATTTTTATTACAAGCAGTGAAATACAGGCGACGTTTCGGGCTTCTGCCCTTTCTCAAGCCAAGTGATTAGTACATAATCCAACTCCACCTTTTATAGGCAGTGCATGTGACAAATTACAGGTGTAGATAATTACAATTGTAATAATACATTTTGTTGAAAAAAGAGAAAGAAAAAGTAAACAGTGACTCTGTGTAATAATCATAACTATACGTTTCTTATAAGAAACAAACCATGTGATTTTAAATATTTATATTACATTCAACACCTTCATTTTGTTTAATACCTAGTAATAATGTGAAAGAAAAATTATATAAAGTGGCCTTTTTCTTTCACATTATTACTAGGTATTAAACAAAATGAAGGTGTTGAATGTAATATAAATATTTAAAATCACATGGTTTTTTTCTTATAAGAAACGTATAGTTATGATTATTACACAGAGTCACTGTTTACTTTTTCTTTCTCTTTTTTCAAGAAAATGTATTATTACAATTGTAATTATCTACACCTGTAATTTGTCACATGCACTGCCTATAAAAGGTGGAGTTGGATTATGTACTAATCACTTGGCTTGAGAAAGGGCAGAAGCCCGAAACGTCGCCTGTATTTCACTGCTTGTAATAAAAATGGTATAAACTTGACTTGGTGTGCTGCAGCCATTTCTATTTTGTATATTAATATCTGTCAAGGTGAGACAGAGGCTGCTTGCACCCTTACCTGAAGGTGAATTGGTGCTGGACTTTACCCTGTTTATATCATTTATTCACCAGTCAGTAGCACAATTCATATCAAATAATTCTATATACAAGCTATGGAGATTCAACAAGATGTGTTCACTTTCTCTGATGTGGAGGCTGCCGCTATTGCCACCCTTGTGAGAGGCCCACAGGACTTTTTGGCTATCCCAGACACAGACTTATGCTCCAAACAATGGGAACGTGAAAGAAAGAAAGAGGTGAATTGGGAGCTACATTCCTCTACTCTTGCAGAATATTACAAGTTGCGCCGAATCCTGAGAGGCCTGAGAGTGTCATTAAGACCGACACTTTTTATGGAGGACAAGGAATACTGTTCAACTTTTGAAAAGATCCTTAATAAGTGTTCCTTTGATCTTATGATTTTGACGATACAACGCATACAGAAAGAGATACAAACGAATCAACAAAAGATAAAAGCATTGGAGGTCAGTTTACAAGAAAAATTATCTATCACTGATTTTAATACCTTAAAAGCCGATTTGGATACTAAATTGGATGAATTTCGAAAGAATAATGAAGAAAAGAAAAGAATTAAATTTTCTAGAGATGCGGACGATTACCTGTATGGTCACGTGTACAGATGGGAGTCCCGTGAGACGCGAATACCCAGAGGTGACGTCAGACGCCAGAGTCGTCGAGGAAGAGAACGCCATACACGATCTGAGGCTAGCGACTCATCACGAAGCAATTCAGTGGGGACTATCTCCCAGTTCCAGTCTCCCTCTCCTTCTTCTTTTTTTCAACAGGTACCGGGCCAAGACGGAGGCGGAGGGGTGGCCGAAAATATCAGAGGCGCCGCAAGTCGGCCACCGAGAGGACGTCGGGTGAAACGGTAAATGATCTAGTGATTAATATATCACAGGTACCGTTCACCGAAGGGGAATTGAACTTACTAAATAGGGGTTTGGGCTTTTGCCCTAGTAATACCATTAATTTTATGGACTTGGACATTGAGTTGTATAGATTTTTCAGACAATTGCGTCTTAAAGCTCATTTTTCTAAAATGCTGTATAATGCTGTAAACACGAATACTGCCAATGATGATTGTTTAAAATTCTCAGACTTTAATTTAATTGCTAAGTCTAGCTTTATTCCGCCTACAAATTACCATCCGATAGAAACTTACATCACATTGGTAAGCAAGGACATAGAAAAATTAAAACATGATATTAGGTTACATAAAGGGATACAAATTAAGTACAATTTAACAGTTGAAGATAAACAATCCCTTTAGAAAATTGTAAATAACCCTGACATCATTATTAAAAGAGCGGATAAGGGCGGGGCAATTATAATTATGGATAAGACAAAATATATAGAAGAAATAAATAATCAATTAAGAGACACCGAGGTATATGAAAAGCTGGAAAATAATCCATTAAAAACAATACAAAGTGAGTTAAAAATTGTAGTCCAAAATGCCCTTGATAAGGGTATTATTGACCAGAAATTAAGTCAATATTTGGTTAGGAAAGAATGTATCACTCCCCTTATATATATACTTCCTAAAATTCATAAGTCCCTCATCAATCCACCGGGTCGCCCCATTGTTGCAAGTGTAGACTTGGTTTTATCGAATATAGCTACTTTTCTTGATAAAATACTCAAACCAATTGTGTCTAAACTATCATCTTACTTGGAGGATTCTACTGAATTCCTCAATAGGCTTAATGAGATTAAATTACATGGTCAACAAAATTCTATTTTAGTTACATTAGATGTTAAAAATCTATACACTAGTATTCCCCATTTAGGGGGTGTACAATCAGTGAAACAACATTTGTTTAAGGAACAAATATATACAGATTCACAAATTAATTTTATAATTGATTTACTGGCATTTGTATTGAACAACAATTATTTTCTATTTGGTGACATTTATTACAGGCAAAAGAGAGGCACCGCTATGGGTGCTAATATGGCGCCACCATACGCAGGCTTATACATGGGTACATTTGAAGATGATTTCATCTATCCAAATGAGTTGTTTAAACAGCATGCATGCGTATGGTGGCGCTATATAGATGACGTCTTTATGATATGGTTGGGCAATGAGGATACCCTTAATGTTTTCCTCAAACAAATTAATTCTAATTCTGCTAATATTGAATTTACAATGCAGCATGACAGAAAGCGCATTGATTTTCTGGATGTGACAGTATCAATAGAAGAAAATAAGTTTAAAACTGATCTTTTTGTTAAAAAAACGGATAAAAATACGTTTTTATCGTATGAAAGCTGTCATCCAGAAAACACAATTAAATCTCTACCTAAGTCCCAATATACTCGTGTTAAACGGATAGTTAGTGATAAGGATGTATGTAATAAAAGGTTACTAGAAATGGGACAAAAATTTAAACAAAGGGGTTACCCGACAAAAATATTGGAAGATGAATTGGATAAAGTTAATCAAGTCCCCGTAATCAACTTTTACGAAAAACATTGAAAAACACACAGATGGATAGAATTCCATTTGTGAGCACATACAATGTCAATAGTAAGCAAATATCAGGTATAGTTAAAAAGCATTGGCATATTTTGAAAAGTAACTATCAGGGTATAAAAGAATTTCAATCTTTTCCATTGTTGTCATATAAAAGACCAAAAAATTTACAAGACTATTTAATCAAAACGGACATAGGTAGTAGTAAGACTAGGCTGTCATTTTCAAAAAAGAAAGGTACTTTTCCCTGCTATAATTGTTCACATTGTAGTAGTGTGATTAAAGGCAGCGAGGTTGTCCACCCACATACGGGTAAAAGATATAGGATTAATGGTTTGTTTACCTGTCAAACAGATTATGTCATATATTCTTTAAAATGTCCTTGTGGATTGATATATGTAGGGGAAACTACCCAAAAAATGAAAGACAGACTGACACAACACAAATATACCATACGTAAAGCCATCTCAGATTTGCCTGTATCTGCACATTTTAAAGAAAAAAATCATAATGTTAACCAGTTAAGGTTTCAAATATTAGAACAGGTTCCGATACAAAGAAGAGGCCAAGATAGGGTTAAAAAACTACAACAGAGAGAGGTCATTTGGATTAATAGACTGGAAAGTATGCACCCTAAAGGTTTAAATAAAGACTATAACCTGTTTCTGTTCCTATGATTGGTCTATTATGATAATTTACTGTAAACTTTCTCTCCATGATTTAGATCAAGATTCACATAAAGAAAAAAAGAACAACTTGAGAAAGAAATTTGCCGAATAATATAACATAAAAAAATGTTGCTTGGAAATATTATAGGCTTCTCTTCTAGAACGTTGTCTTTCTGGTTTATATTTAGTAAATAACATTGTTAGTTTGTGCATTCCCCTGTTAACATCCATCAGAGAAAAAACACATCTTGCAAGATTAGGATTTAGTTGTTAGTTTAGTTATTGTTTTTAATAAGATTAAGGTCTTTCTAAACATCACTAATAGATTGCAATGATATTCACTAACAAAATAATGTTTCACATAATTCACAGATAAGGTAATGGACCGTTAAGGCCACTATATATAATTTTTCTTTCACATTATTACTAGGTATTAAACAAAATGAAGGTGTTGAATGTAATATAAATATTTAAAATCACATGGTTTTTTTCTTATAAGAAACGTATAGTTATGATTATTACACAGAGTCACTGTTTACTTTTTCTTTCTCTTTTTTCAAGAAAATGTATTATTACAATTGTAATTATCTACACCTGTAATTTGTCACATGCACTGCCTATAAAAGGTGGAGTTGGATTATGTACTAATCACTTGGCTTGAGAAAGGGCAGAAGCCCGAAACGTCGCCTGTATTTCACTGCTTGTAATAAAAATGGTATAAACTTGACTTGGTGTGCTGCAGCCATTTCTATTTTGTATATTAATATCTGTCAAGGTGAGACAGAGGCTGCTTGCACCCTTACCTGAAGGTGAATTGGTGCTGGACTTTACCCTGTTTATATATATAATATATATATATATATATATATATATATATATATATATATATATATATATATATATATATAATATATATCACAAAAGTACCCCCTCACATTTTTGTAAATATTTTATTATATCTTTTCATGCGACAAAACTGAAGAAATGAGTTTGCTACAATGTAAAGTAGTGAGTGTACAGCCTGTATAACAGTGTAAATTTGCTGTCCCCTCAAAATAACTCAACACACAGCCATTAATGTCTAAACCATTGGCAGCAAAAGTGAGTACACCCCTAAGTGGAAATGTCCAAATTGGGCCCAATTAGCCATTTTCCCTTCCCGGTGTCATGAGACTCGATAGTGTTACAGATGTGTTAATACTGGTCACTGGAAGTTCAACATGGCACCTCATGGCAAAGAACTCTCTGAGGATCTGAAAAAAAGAATTGTTGCTCTACATAACGATGGCCTAGGGTATAAGAAGATTGCCAAGACCCTGAAACTGAGCTGCAGCACAGTGGGCAAAACCATACATCGGTTTCACAGAACAGGTTCCCCTCAGAACAGGCCTCGCCATGGTCGACCAAAGAAGTTGAGTGCAGGTGCTCAGCGTCATATCCAGAGGTTGTCTTTGGGAAATAGACGTATGAGTGCTGCCAGCATTGCTGCAAAGGTTGAAGGGGTGGGGAGGTCAGCCTCTCATTGCTCAGACCATACGCCGCACGCTGCATCAAATTGATGCACAATAAATCCCGCAAACAGTTTGCTGAAGACAAGCAGACTAAGGACATGGATTACTGGAGCCATGTCCTGTGGTCCGATGAGACCAAATAAACTTATTTGGTTCAGATGGTGTCAAGCGTGTGTGGCGGCAACCAGGTGGGGAGTACAAAGACAAGTGTGTCTTGACTACAGTCAAGCATGGTGGTATTAAGTGTCCTGGTCTGGGCCTGCAAGAGTGCTGCCGTCACTGGGGAGCTACAGTTCATTGAGGGAACCATGAATGCCGACATGTACTGTGACATACTGAAGCAGAGCATGATCCCCCTCCCTTCAGAGACTGGGCCGCAGGGCAGTATTCCAACATGCTAACTACCCCAAACACACCTCCAAGACGACCACTGCCTTGCTAAAGAAGCTGAGGGTAAAGGTGATGGACTAGCCAAGCATGTCTCCAGACCTAAGCCCTGTTGAGCTTCTGTGCGTCATCCTCAAACGGAAGGTGGGGGAGCGCAAGGTCTCTAACATCCACCAGCTCTGTGATGTCATCATGGAGGAGTGGAAGAGGACTTCATTGGAAACCTGTGAAGCTCTGGTGAACTCCATGTCCAAGAGGGTTAAGGCAGTGATGGAAAATAATGGTGGCCACACAAAATATTGACACTTTGGGCCCAATTTGGACATTTCCATTTAGGGGTGTACTCGCTTTTCTTGCCAATGGTTTAGACATTAATGGCTGTGTGTTGAGTTATTTTGAGGGGACAGCACTGTTATACAGGCTGTACACTCACTACTTTACATTGTAGCAAAGTGTAATTTCTTCAGTTTTGTCACATGAAAGATATAATAAAATATTTACAAAAATGTGAGGGGTGTACAAACTTTTGTGAGATATGTATTGCCTCTATGATTACCTGTATCGAAGTCCATGCAGACTGCCCCTTTATATTTATTACATTTTAACCAACCAGTGCAGGGTCTTGTATAACCACGGGAGTGAGAACAATGTTATCTACTCATAAGCTAGCACTGTTATAAAGTATATTAAAATAAGCATGTTAGTTATGCAAAGCTGGGGAATGGGTAGTAAAAACATTATATACCTTTAGTAAAATAATGATCCACAGTCCTCCATAACATGGAAATCTTCCTGCACCTCATCCCTAACACAATCCCATTACTGCAAATCTGCATCTCATCTTATGTCACTCTCCCTCTTGCTCATACAAGCTGCTGGTGACATCTCCCCTAATCCTGGTCCCCAACAACTTCTTAGCCATGCACAGCATGCACCTTTCCATAGAATAAGAAAAAAAAACTCTGGTAACCTCATTCACATTACTCTTGTATCTAAAAACACTTCCCCCTTCACTTGTGCATTTTGGAACTCTCGCTCTGTTTGCTACAAGCTCACCTTTTTTATCTCCCACTCCCTCAACCTTCTGGCTCTCATAGAAACTTGGCTCTCTCCTTTAGACACAGCATCCACTGCTGCACTGTCACATGGGGGTCTCCACTTCAGCCACACTCCTAGGTCTGGTAATAGACAAGGAGGTAGTGTAGGTATTTTACTTTCCACTCGTTGCAGCTTTCAACAAATACAAACCATCTCTTCACATTTTCCTTATTTGAAACCCACTTGATTCACTTATTCCCTCCCCTCTCTATATGTGTTGCAGTCATATACCGCCCCCTGGCTCCTCAACTCAATTTCTAGATCACTTTGCTGCCTGGCTACCTTATTTCCTTTCCTCAGACACTCCTGCCCTCATTCTTGGCAACTTCAACATCCCTCTTGACAATCCCACTGCCTCCTCTGCAAAACAACTTCTGCAACTCACTTCCTCTTTCTGTCTGTCACAATGGACTGACTCTCCCATTCACAAAGATGGTCACTCCCTTGATCTGATCTTTAGCTATCAATGCACTATTTCAGACTTCACAAACTCCCCTTTTCCTCTTTCTAACCATCATCTCCTCACTTGCAACATCTCATACCTCCCTACAACTCTCCCTCCCTCTACCCCTCACACCAAACTTCATAGAAGCATTATGTCATTAGATCAGCAACAGCTTGCTAGTTCTTTCGAACCTCTCCTCTTGTCCATCTCCTCCTTTTCCTGCCTTGACCAATCTATCTGCCACTATAATTCCACCCTTATATTGGTCCTTGACAATCTGGCCCCTCCTACCATAGCTCGGAAATCACACTCCTCTGACACGGTACCTACGCAGATGTTCCCATACTGCTGAGCAGCACTGGAGAAAATCTCAGAGTTCAGCTGACTTTCTTCACTTCAGGTTCATCTTGAACTCCTACTACTCATAAGCAACATTACTTCTCTACTCTTTCTTCAAACCCAAAATTTCAGTTCTTCAATTTCAATACTCTTCTCCACCCACCCCCACATCCTAATACAACTTCTTTGTCAGCTCAAAATGTTGCCAGCCACTTCAATAACAAAGTCAATTCCATCAGAAACTACATCATCTCCCAACATACTTCCACCCACTCAAAAACTCGCAATCAACCACAACCCACATAGCCATATATTTAGCTCTTTCGCCCCTGTTACTGAGGAAGAAGTTTCTGCACTTATACTGTGCTTTCACCTCACTACCTGACCACATCCCCTCACAGCTACTCCCCTTCCTCTCGTCTACACTCACACAAATTTTCAACCTCTCCCTCATCACCGGTATATTTCCCTTATTTCTAAAACATGCACTGGTCACACCTATCCTCAAAAAACCTTCTCTCGTACCAACCTCCCCTTCCAACTATCGCCCTATTACCGTACTTCCTCTTGCCTCAAAGCTTCTTGAAAAGCTGGTATATGCACGCCTATCCTAGTTCTTTACATTAAACTCCCTCCTTGACCACTGCAATCTGGATTTCGCCCCATCACTCCACAGAGACAGCAATCGTTAGGGTTACCAATGACCTACTTACAGCAAAATCCAAAGCCCACTTCTCTCTGCTTATCCTCCTTGATCTGTCTGCAGCCTTTGTTTCTGTTGACCACCCTCTTTTGCTCCAAACTCTCCAATCCTTCGGCATTTGTGACACAGCCCTCTCGTGATTCTCTTCTTACCTGTCTAACCGTTCCTTTAGTGTAGACTTCTCTGGGGCTTCCTCTGCCCCATCACCACTTTCTGTTGGGGTATCGCAAGGCTCTGTCCTCGGTCCCCTTCTCTTCTCAATCTACACATCATCATTAGGTTTCTTAATAAGTCCCACAGGTTTCAATATCATTTGTATGCTGACACCCAAACCTACCTCTCTGCACTAAACCTATCTCCTTCCTTGCTAACCCGTGTCACTAACTGTCTTTCTCACATCTATTCCAGAATGTCCTCTCGCTACCTTAAAGGGATATGAAACCCAAATTTTTTCTTTCATGATTCAGATAGAGAATACAATTTCAAACAACTTTCCAATTTACTTCTATTATTTATTTTGCTTCTTTCTCTTATTATCCTTTGCTGAAATGTTTATCTAGGCAAGTTCATGTGCAGCAGAGAACCTAGGTTCTAGCTGTTGATTGGTCGCTGCAGATATCAACTGATTGTCATTGGCTCACCCATGTGTTCAGTTAGAAACCAGTAGTGCATTGCTGCTCCTTCAACAAATGATACCAAGAGAATACAACAGATTAGATAATAGAAGTAAATTAGAAAGTTGTTTAAAATTGCATTCTCTATCTGAATCATGAAATATTTTTTTTGGGTTTCATGTCCCTTTAAGCTAAATCTCTCCAAAACTGAGCTCCTTATAAAATCTTCACCCCCCATTTTTCTAATTCAACAACTCCTCCATTACCCCTACGCTGCATACCTGATGTCTTGGGGTCACGTTTGATTCAGATCTTTCTTTCACTCCTCACATTCAGTCCTTGGCTAAATCCTTACATTTCCTTACACAAGCCACAACTAAGATTTTAATCCATTCTCTCATCCTTTCCCACCTCAACTACTGCAACTCTGTCCTCTCTAACTCCCTAGCTGCCGCCTAGCTCTTTTACAATCCATATTGAATGCCAGGCTGATCTTCCTTACACGTCGCTCTTCATCTGCTGCACTTTTCTGCCAATCCCTTCACTGGCTTCCTCTCGCCTCCAGGATTAAACACAAAATTCTGACATACAAGGCCCTCAACTGCACTGCTCCCCCTATATCACAGACCTTTTCTCCAGATACTCTCCCTCCCCTTCGCTCTGCTCACAACCTCCTACTCTCCTCCTCTCGTTACCTCCTCACATTCCCGTTTACAGAACTTCTCCAGACTGGCTCCCATCTTGTGGAACTCTTTGTCTCGCTCCACAAGACTCTCCCCTAGTTTTAAAAGCTTCAAGCGGTCCCTAAAGACTCTACTGTTCAGGGATGCATACAACCTATGCTAACCTTTCCTAATACCAATTTCTCTCCTCCATTACTATCCTCCATGAACCCCCTTAGCATGTAAGCCTAAGAGCACCAACTGTTTGCAGATCCCATTCATAAGAGCTGACTGCAACAGTGCTACACTCGGCAGGGCCCTCTACCCATTTGATCCCTATAAATGTTACATTGTATACCGCCTATGTTTATAGTGCTGCAGAATCTGTTGGTGCTCTACAAATAACCGATAATAATAATAATCCAATCAGAAATGCAAGTCACACAGCTTTAATATTCTACAGCTGTTATAACAAGTATCTAGAAACACATTAAGGGAAAATAAATTTAATAGTACAGTGTCCTTCAAGGGCAAAGGGGATAAAATATCTCTCCGATATTTTGACATTTATTGTGGTGTTCTATATATTGATATATGAAGCTTTTGATGAAGTAACCAAACACTGCGTAAGCTTTGAAGAAACAATTACAATAAGTATGCAATGAGTCAATGATTTGTAAGTGGAGACAGCAATAATCAGTTAAATAATTGAGATGGCCAGTGAAGTGGGTGTGGAGAATGTGAATTTGGACTTCTTAAAAGTTATTGGGGTTTCATAGAGAGGGTCTTACTTGCAAGAAGCAAGAATTGTCAGAGCACCATATCCATAGTAAAAATAAAAAAGCTCACCACAGAATTTGCTCATAACCGCATCGCCAAAATCAGCCAAATCATGGACAAGCTTACAGAAAGCCTAACTGGGAGCACAGCAGCAAGGCAACACAGGACTTTAATAAAATAAACAATTTCTGCTTTTAAATATTGGTTTGCCAGAGAAAGCTTAAAAAAAAAAAGGCCAAGCCAAATAACCAAATAACCCTCATCCCATACAAATAGCCTAAGCAGATGGTCTACCTAATTCAATCAATATAAATTAAATTTAAATATATGAATAGCAAATTATATTCAGAAAGCAGGTCAATACCTTAGTAAATGTTAAGATGTAGTCTGTTATTCATACCATACAGTAAGCTTCTATAGATTGTTATTTATACTTCAGGTCTAAGTATTGGCTCCCTTCATGAAACTGAGCAAAAGTGAAGAAAGAAAAAAACACTGAGTCATGTTTTGTTCGCAAACCTAAAGGAGAGCTGTGTACTTTAATTTTAATGCAGTAATATCTCAAACTTATTTCAGTAACACTAACACCCCATTCTCTGTTAACTGTCCTTTAATGACTTGAAAGACTTTCTCCACGGCTTTGGCATGCAGCAAAGCAGAAATATTGGTATGTAAACAACATACTGTGAAGGCCTTACTAACTATTCAGCAAGCTTTTAGGAGGGTGGTCTGACTCGCCCATTAGAGTAACTGGTAGTTTTTGAAAAAAAGTGGCAAGGCAGAATATTTTTGGAGTTGATCGCGAGCTGGTGCCCTGGGTTATTCATGCCTTGCATTAATTCATTGTTTTGAATAAGAAAAGTACAGTTTTATTTATTTGCTCTGAATTATATATTTGTTAAATGCTGTATATTTATTAATCTCCATTTGATAGCACAAACTGAATTTACTCATGTACTGTATCCAATATATTGCATGTATGATTGATTTTATACACAGTTTATTTATTAAATTATATATATTTTTTTTTCTGCAGACAATGTTGCAACCTGTTCTAGCTGGTGATGATTTTAAGATATTTAAAGCAATGATGGTACAGAGAAATATTGAACTACAATTACAAGCCATTCGAATAATACAAGAAAGAAATGGTAATTTGTATTTAAATTACACATATTTTGCCAGTTTGCATTGGTTTAAACTAAATAAAAATTAAATTTTAAATGGACATTATAGTGATCTGTGTGACTACCACTGCTAACTAGCTCCGCAATTGTGTCCATTTAGGACCAGCACTGCTCTGTGGCACTTTAACTATGCACTTAAACCTATTGAGGGGGTTAAACTCTTAGCATTGCAAGAATGCTAGTGTTAAAATTGCTGTAACAAATTAATGCATGACATGTTTCTACTATAATGGCTCTTTAAGAAAACGCTACAATCTTAAACTAAATAGATGACATAAAATCTGAATTTAGATATATGTTTATATGCATACAATGTATAATATCAGTGCTTCCTTTTAACTATTATAAAATAAATAGAAATAGCACCACAATGAATTAGTGAGAGTAGAGTAAATAAGTTATTGTCATACCTCACACCTTCTAAAAGAAATGCTTACCTCAAATTTTAGCTTGTAATAGATGTGTATGACTGAAGTAATAAAAAGTAGCATGGTAATTTTATAATCTGTTTATTACACAGTCCTCATAAGAGAGTTATGTTGCCTGCTACCAATGCACTGGCATTAGGGGGTCTTGCTTACTCACTAGAATATGAACTAGGAAAGTTTAACATCTTAAGAAACGCTTAGAATAATTTAGTGGAATCTGCTGTACTTCTCCATTATAGTCTAAATTAGGATCTGAGTTATATGCTCCCTTAACCCCAAGGTTAGATTATGGCATTTACTTATGAGTTATCACAATAAGAACTAAAGCTTATAGTGGCGCAACCAATCTAATCAGCCATCAGCTTTACCCCTTCAGACACTCTGTAGGTTGGTTTGCCTTATTTACACCATCTAGGTTCAGTAATAACCCTTTTAGTTTAATATCAAACTGGCTCCTAATACTTATTTGGGCTATATATAAATTTTCACTAGTTTACCTACTCCTTATAAGTGTTTTTTTTTTTTTTAAAAGGATTTTTATTGAGGTTGCACAGAAATAAAACGGTAAACGAAAGTTCAGTTGCGTACAGTGTAGATAACGGTTACAGCAGTGATTGATTTACTATTACATTCAGGTGTAGAGCATTGCTGTACAATATAAATGTCAGTGTATAATCAGAAGAGCAATACAATACTATTGAACAAACTAACATTGAACCTATATATTAGAACCTCTTTTTTAATTTTTTTGTAACAGAATGCGCCTCCAAAAACTGACTGGCCACTCACGGACCTATGTAATCTAAATGATTAAGAGGAGGAGCCTTAATATTATATATAGTCATTTGTTTGTAAAATAATCTATATAATTAAACTGTAGGACAACGAGAAATGGAGTATAATCCCTATAGGATGAACCGGGCCTCCCATGGACCCCTAATTTGATATTATGTACTAATAGGCATTTAAAAGGAGAGCATGAGCAATAAGACAGGATTTCTAGGAGATGCATTTTCCAATGCTTAACTAGTAAGCACGAAGGGGGGGGGGAGCTAATGGGTGGCTTACAGGGAGCATTATAGAGATGGAAGTAACAAAATAGAAGATGTAGAAGATATTCCTGAGTAGAGCATTGGTATCATCATCCTATTTTAGATGAAATTACCTTTCATCTAGCAACTATAGTGGGGTACAGAAAATAGATTTCCCTGACAACAGTAAGAAGGTGTCATATTGCAGTCTAATAAGCCTGGGGAAGGATATTCAGTATCTGCATCAGTAGGATCACTAACAGGCTAGTACAAATCTAGACAGATAACCTGTAGCCTTGTGGTATTGGGAAAGTTCCTGCTAATACAGGTGACCAAGTAAGATCTGTTAAATATAGAAGATCACTGATTCTTGACTCCCCTGTAGAGGTAAAAATTGGTAGAAATCAAATACACACCTATAGGGGTGACAGCAATGCTTACATAGGCACATCCGGCTAAACATTGACCCACATTAACATAGGTTACATTGTTATATACCTTGAGTTGGATAGCAAATACATTATTTATAGTAGTGTCATACATATCTAAATGCCAACAACCCAGGTATAACTTGTAGATTTACATGTCTGGTAGCAAATTACCAGTGTCCTACAGTCAATAAAGAATGCCGTCTAGGACTACATCAAGAGGTTCCCCGAACCAATAGAGAAGTGTAGCTACCATGAAAGGCAAACCTATAATGTTAAAACAGACAGTTATGACGAAACCACAATTACCAGAAATGGCATAACTAATAGGAGGAGACTGTACATACCAGTAAATAACTTCTGTCCCTAGCATGTAAGTGAACAAGAAAAAGGATATACATATAATCTTTTGTAAACTAAGATACAATTATAGACTAGCAGCTCAGATAACCATAAAACTTTTATCTTCCTAATTATTATCTACAGCATATGATACCTCTTGCATCCTGTCATTGCCTCACACCTTGTACTCCATAGGATAGCTACCTATAATATAAAACTTAACTAAGGACCTATATGGTGCTGGGTATCCAGAAGGGGGGTAAACTATAAGGGCAGGACCTTCAAGTATAAAGCAAGGAGTCTCATATATAGTTAATATTGAATGGTACGTGATGCTTATGCAGGTTTATAATTAAGAAGTAGCCATAGTATAGTGACCATATTTCTATGTAAATAGACATTCTCCCCCAGGTACGGGCCCTATACCCAGGCGGGAGGTAGATTTACTGTATTAGTAGTCATAGTATGGACAAAAAATAGACAATAGGGCTTAACTTTAAATTATTCTTGATATAAGTCAGGGTTGGTCTTAGTTGTTCTTGGGTCCTGCATAACGACGTTGAAAACAACTATTTATTGTCAAGTAATCAAACAGCGCTCTCATCAACACCTAAGTAGCAAGTAATACAACAATAATGGATTTGGTGTGATGCTATAGTATTATATTTACATTATTAGATCTGCGTAACCTCCTTTACGAACCACTATCCTCTCAGAGCATAGTAAGCTATACATTGTGTGAAAGGGCAGGATCAGCTATCTTCAAATGGGCATAAACATGAAATCAAACAGAGGCTTAGAGGTCAGGTGGAAGGAAAATATAAAATAATGCTGAGACCTAACTTCCTCTCCCCCTGTCATAATGGAAGTCTAAGCTATATGTAACAGGGAACAAAAACATAAACCAACAAAGAAGGCTTTTACTTCAGTCTCCATTATACATTCCTATGCCTGCAGCATAATATATCAAACCAATGCCAACATTGTAGTTAACCTTAGTCAGAGCCACCATGCAATAGTAAACGCAGCTAAGACTTTTGGCAAGGAATGCAATGCCCCCTTGAATCTATCCAACACCTGAGCGTCTTTGCTGGGGGCTGTTATTAAGTAGACAGTTTAATGGATACAAAGTCTAGAACAGTATAGAGTCATGCTGCATATGTATAATCATCCCTTTGCTGTCCTCCGTTTGTCGCTGCACTCTCAGATATAAAGAATCCTCAGCTTCCAACAGCAGCGTGTTAGTATGGAGAGGTGGACGAGGTTTGTTAGTGCCGCGTGGGTTCTTGGATGACCCGGCTTTGGTAGGTTGTATCAGCAGCTCCCTAGGGCCTGTGTACCTTTCCTCCGGCACTTTCTCGGCACACAAGAAAGACACATTTCTCTTGCAAGATGTATCGAGTCCACTGATTCATCCATACTTGTGGGATATTCTCCTTCCTAACAGGAAGTGGCAAAGAGAGCACCCACAGCAGAGCTGTCTATATAGCTCCTCCCTTAGCTCCACCCCCCAGTCATTCTCTTTGCCTACACTAAATACTAGGAAGGGTAAAGTGAGTGTGGTGACAAGAGTTCTCTCTTCCCTCTCACAAGAGTTTCCTTCCTAGGGACTCTGATAGAAATGAAAATATTTCTGACGGAGGTCAGAAAATCAAAACTCTTAACCACATGCTGAGCTCTCCATTTCATTCCTCGGCCATCAGTGGCTCAGTGTATGGAGATAATCGGACTTATGGTAGCGGCAATGGACATAGTTCCTTTTGCCCGCCTACACCTCAGACCACTGCAATTATGCATGCTCGATCAGTGGAATGGGGATTATGCAGATTTATCTCCTGAAATAAATCTGGATCAGCAAATCAGAGATTCTCTTCTCTGGTGGTTGTCTCAGGACCACCTGTCTCAGGGAATGTGTTTCCGCAGGCCAGAGTGGCTCACAGTAACGATAGATGCCAGCCTGCTGGGCTGCGGTGCAGTCTGGAGCTCCCTGAAAGCACAGGGCTTATGGTTTCGGGAGGAAACTCTTCTCCCAATAAACATTCTAGAACTGAGAGCGATATTCAATGCGCTTCAGGCGTGGCCTCAGCTAGCTGCGGACAAATTCATCAGATTTCAGTCGGACAACATCACGACTGTAGCTTATATCAATCATCAAGGAGGAACACGGAGTTCTCTAGCGATGATGGAGATAACCAAAATAATCCGATGGGCGGAGAATAACTCTTGCCATCTTTCAGCAATCCATATCCCAGGGGTAGAGAACTTGGAGGCGGATTTCCTAAGTCGCCAGACTTTTCATCCGGGGGAGTGGGAGCTCCATCCGGAAGTATTTGCCCAGCTGATTCAGCTATGGGGCACACCAGAATTGGATCTGATGGCGTCCCGTCAGAACGCCAAACTTCCTTGTTACGGGTCCAGGTCCCGGGATCCCCAGGCAGTACTGATAGATGCTCTAGCAGTGCCCTGGTCCTTCAACCTGGCCTATGTATTTCCACCGTTTCCTCTCCTTCCACGTCTAGTTGCCAGAATCAAGCAGGAGAGAGCTTCAGTGATTTTGATAGCACCTGCGTGGCCACGCAGGACTTGGTATGCAGACCTGGTGGACATGTCATCTGTTCCACCGTGGACTCTGCCAATGAGGCAGGACCTTCTAATCCAAGGTCCATTCAAGCATCCAAACCTAATTTCTCTGCTTGGAGATTGAACGCCTGATTTTATCAAAGCGTGGTTTCTCTGAGTCGTTCATTGATACCCTGATTCAGGCTAGAAAGCCTGTCACCAGGAAAATTTATCATAAGATATGGCGAAAATATCTTTGTTGGTGTGAATCCAAGGGTTACTCATGGAGTAAGATTAGGATTCCTAGGATGTTATCTTTTCTCCAAGAAGAATTGTAGAAGGGATTATCAGCTAGCTCCTTAAAAGGACAGATATCTGCTTTGTCTATTCTGTTACACAAGCGTCTGGCAGATGTTCCAGACGTTCAGGCGTTTAGTCAGGCTTTAGTTAGAATCAAGCCTGTGTTTAAACCTGTTGCTCCACCATGGAGTTTAAATTTAGTTCTTAAAGTTCTTCAAGGGGTTCGGTTTGAACCTATGCATTCCATAGATATCAAGCTTTTATCTTGGAAAGTTCTGTTTTTAGTAGCTATCTCTTTGGCTTGAAGAGTTTCAGAGTTATCTGCCTTGCAGTGTGATTCCCCTTATCTGATCATCCATGCAGATAAGGTAGTTTTGCGTACCAAACCTGGGTTTCTTCCTAAGGTAGTATCTAATAGGAATATCAATCAGGAAATTGTTGTTCCGTCACTGTGTCCTAATCCTTCTTCAAAGAAGGAACGTCTGTTACACAATCTTGACGTGGTTCGTGCTTTAAAGTTTTATTTGCAAGCTACTAAGGATTTTTGTCAAACATCCGCATTGTTTGTCGTCTACTCTGGAAAGAGGAGATGCCAAAAGGCTTCGGCAACTTCTCTTTCTTTTTGGCTGAGAAGCATAATCCGTTTAGCTTATGAGACTGCTCATTCTACTAGAGCGGTAGCTTCCACTTGGGCTTTTAAACATGAGGCCTCTGTTAAACAGATTTGTAAGGCGGCGACTTGGTCTTCGCTTCATACTTTTTCTAAATTCTACAAATTTGATACTTTTGCTTCCTCGGAGGCTATTTTTGGGAGAAAGGTCTTGCAGGCAGTGGTGCCTTCTGTTTAAGTGCCTGCCTTGTCCCTCCCTTCATCCGTGTCCTAAAGCTTTGGTATTGGTATCCCACAAGTAATGGATGAACCCGTGGACTGGATACACCTTACAAGAGAAAACAAAATTTATGCTTACCTGATAAATTTCTTTCTCTTGTGGTGTATCCAGTCCACGGCCTGCCCTGTCACTTTAAGGCAGGTGTTTTTTTTTTATTTTAAACTACAGTCACCACTGCACCTTATAGTTTCTCCTTTTTCTTGCTCGTCTTCGGTCGAATGACTGGGGATGGCAGTTAGGGGAGGAGCTATATAGACAGCTCTGCTGTGGGTGTCCTCTTGCAGCTTCCTGTTGGGAAGGAGAATATCCCACAAGTAATGGATGAACCCGTGGACTGGATACACCACAAGAGAGAGAAATTTTTTAGGTAAGCATAAATTTTGTTTTTAAATGGTACCGATGTGTACTATTCACTCTCTGGCAGAAAAGGGATGAAGATTTCTGCAAGGAGGATGATGATCTTAGCACTTTGTAACTAAGATCCACTGCTGTTCTCACAAGGCCTGAAGAGTACAGGAAAACTTCAGTTGGGGGAACGGTTTCCATGCTAAGCTGCATTGAGGTATGTTCAGTCTATTTTTCTAGACAGACTTTGATAAATCTAGAAAAGGCTGGCAATATCCCCATGAGGGAAGGGTAAGCTGTATTCAGACACTTAGTAGGAATCCCAGCTTGCATAAAGGGCTCATTGGTTACTGGTGACACTGTTAGGAAAAAAAAACGTTTTTTTATTGCAAACATAACGTTTTTTGAGGGACTTTAAGGGGTCATTGTGGCTTAATTTAAGGGTTATTAACCCACATGGCTAGTTTAGAAGCACTCTGGTGTGTTTCTTTTAGGCCCCATAACATCGAGTGAGGTGGGAGGGGCCTATTTTCTCGCCTCAGTTGCGCAGTTTCTTTTACTCAGAGACATCCAGTTGCTTCTCCAGAGGGTCCTGCTGTGTTTGAGGGCTTAAAAGAAGTTTCTTTCCCCACAAATCTTTCCTAAAGGGCAGGTAGGCGCCACAGCAGAGCTGTGGCAAGGTGCTGAACGTTTTTTTTTTACCGGTTTTTGACGTTTTGTCAATCCGGTTTTTACATTAAGGGGTTAATCGTTTATTTGTCTAGCTGTGCAATCTTACTAAGGCTTTATGATGCTACTGTAAAAATTACGTAAAGTTTACTGCTTTTTTACACTGTTTTGCAGAGTTTGTGCATCTTGTTTTCTCTTAAAGGCACAGTACCGTTTTTTTCTCAGTATTATTTGCTTTGATTAAAGTGTTTTCCAAGCTTGCTTGTTTCATTACTAGCCTGTTTAACATGTCTGACATCAAGGAAAATCCTTGTTCAATGTATTTAGAAGCCATTGTGGAACCCCCTCTTAGAATGTGTCCCACTTGCACTGATATGTCTATAAATTATAAAGAGCATATTTTAGCACTTAAAAATATAGCAATAGATGATTCTCAGACAGAAGGAAATGAGGGTTTGCCATCTAGCTCTACCCAAGTGTCACAACCAGTAACGCCCGCACAAGTGACGCCAAGTACCTCTAGTGCGTCGAATTCATTTACTTTACAAGACATGGCCACAGTTATGAATACAACCCTCACAGAGGTTTTATCTAAACTGCCTGGTTTACAAGGAAAGCGTGACAGCTCTGGGTTAAGAACAAATGCTGAGCCGTCTGACACTTTAGTAGCCATATCCGATATACCCTCACAATGTTCTGAAGTAGGGGTAAGGGATTTGTTATCTGAGGGAGAAATTTCTGATTCAGGAAAGACGCTCCCTCAGACAGATTCTGATATGACGGCCTTTAAATTTAAGCTTGAACACCTCCGCTTATTGCTCAGGGAGGTATTAGCGACTCTAGATGATTGTGACCCTATAGTGGTTCCAGAGAAATTGTGTAAAATGGACAAATACTTAGAGGTTCCTGTTTACACTGATGTTTTTCCAGTCCCTAAGAGGATTGTGAGTATTGTTACTAAGGAGTGGGATAGACCAGGTATTCCGTTCGCTCCCCCTCCTGTTTTTAAGAAAATGTTTCCCATATCTGACACCATGCGGGACTCGTTGCAGACGGTTCCTAAGGTGGAGGGAGCTATTTCTACTCTTGCTAAGCGTACAACTATACCTATCAAAGACAGTTGTGCTTTCAAAGATCCTATGGATAAAAAATTAGAGGGTCTCCTGAAGAAAATTTTTGTTCATCAAGGTTTTCTTCTCCAACCTATTGTTCCTGTAACTACTGCAGCTGCTTTCTGGTTCGAGGCTTTAGAAGAGGCTCATCAGATGGAGACTCCATTAGAGGATATTATGCATATAATTAAGGCCCTTAAGTTGGCTAATTCTTTCATTACAGATGCCGCTTTCCAACTGGCTAAATTAGCGGAAAAGAATTCAGGTTTTGCCATTTTAGCACGCAGGGCGTTATGGCTTAAGTCCTGGTCTGCTGATGTATCATCAAAATGTAAACTTTTGAACATCCCTTTCAAAGGAAAGACCCTATTCGGGCCTGAACTGAAAGAGATTATTTCAGACATTACTGGAGGGAAAGGCCATGCCCTCCCTCAGGATAAAACAAATAAAATGAGGACCAAACAAAATAATTTTCGTTCTTTCGGAACTTCAAGGGTGGTCCCGCTTCAGCTTCCCCTGCTGCAAAGCAAGAGGGAAATTTTGCCCAATCCAAGTCAGTCTGGAAACCTAGCCAGGCTTGGAACAAGGGTAAACAGGCCAAGAAGCCTGCAGCTGCCTCTAAGACAGCATGAAGGGGTAGCCCCCGATCCGGGACCGGATCTAGTAGGGGGCAGACTCTCTCTCTTCGCTCAGGCTTAGGCAAGTGATGTTCACGATTCCTGGGCTTTAGAAATTGTGTCCCAGGGGTATCTGCTGGACTTCAAAGACTACCCCCCCCCCAGGGGGAGATTTCACATTTCTCAATTGTCTGCAAACCAGACAAAGAGAGAGGCGTTCTTATGCTGTGTAGAAGACCTACATACCATGGGAGTGATCCGCCCAGTTCCAAAAGCGGAACATGGGCTAGGGTTTTACTCAAACCTGTTTGTGGTTCCCAAAAAAGAGGGAACTTTCAGACCAATCTTGGATCTCAAAATTCTAAACAAATTCCTCAGAGTATCATCATTCAAGATGGAGACTATTCTACCGTTGATCCAGGAGCGTCAATATATGACTACCATGGACTTAAAGGATGCGTATCTACACATTCCTATTCAAAGAGATCATCATCCATTCCTCAGATTCGCCTTTCTGGACAGGTATTACCAGTTCGTGGCCCTTCCCTTCGGGTTGGCCACGGCTCCCAGAATTTTCACAAAGGTGCTAGGGTCCCTTTTGGTGGTTCTAAGACCGCGGGGCATAGCGGTGGCGCCTTATCTAGACGACATCTTAATTCAGGCATCGACTTTCCAGCTAGCCAAGTCTCACACGGATGGGGGGGGGTGTCCAAGCAGGAGCCATGCTAGGACGCATTATTTACAGCTCGTCAGGAATCCTCAAGAATTGACCAAAAATTATTGCCTGAGGACACAATTTATGAGATCAGTTACTGTTGAGAACTACCTGGGCACAGGGAGAGCTAAAGAAACCTGCTTTAAGTCCTATTACATACTCCATTATTTGAATCCAGGCGGCTGCGGCCTACCCACATTAGCGTGACACTTCCCCCCCCCCCCCCCCCCCGGCCATCTGGGTTAAGTGGCCACTTACAGAGTTTAAAGGGAGGAATTTTGCATATACATATATAGCACTCTACTACAGATCTTAGTCTGGCGTCGACCACGAATTATGGCGTGTACAGCTGAACTGACATTGGGTACTTTGGAGAAACTTTTAAGTGATCATTATGGCAGATTGGAGAAGCGCATAGAGTCTATTGTTCGAAGCCACAACTTATTGGAAGGAGCACACACTGAGAGCTGTAGCTCTGAAGAAACAGTTTTCCACACTGCAGAGAACGTTTTGTTCTATATTGCGGACGCAGTGGAGCAACCGCTCAGTAATACCACAGTGGACTAGACCGTAACGAGGAGAACTCCATTCCGCGCAAGATAGCAGGAGCTTCAGCGGCGACTGGGTACGCCGAGCAAGCAGACCAACACAGGATCATAAACTGGTCATATCGAGGGGAACACCGGAGACTCAGGAGAATAGGAGGACCCCAAGGACCGTACACCCTTATATTTAAAAGACAGCGATATTTGTTGCATCGGTTGCACTTCATTGAGCTCCCTGGTACACAAGGTTATAAGTGGGCTCCACTCACAGAGAGAGGTTACAACACTCTATCAAATAGACCTGGCTCCTCTCATGTATTATAAAACAGTTTACTGCATTGTATATCTCCGTTTTCCCTCACTCATTTGTAGCTAGATATAATATATGGATAACCAGTACTCATGCCACACTTTGTTCCTCTCTCCTATTATGTGGACTACCAAGTTTACATTCTATATATGACGACTTTTAGGTCTGATGGTGTCTTTTTGTATACACTAAGGATGAAAACTTATAAACCTCACTGATCTGTTTTGTACACAAAGCTGTAAAAGGGCTTAAATCACCAGACGTAGTTTGAGTGCCGCATGTACTACACATATGGAGAAAGCGGGAGTGGGTTAAGTCTGTGAGTCTCGACAGGGCCTATGAGATGTACTTTAATGTGGGTTTGACTACTTTGGTGTATTTTTTATCAGCTAAATTATCTGTGCATCTTTACTTCTCTTCAAACTCATGTATAGTTGGGCACAATTCATTAATCCACATCTCTCATCCTAATTTATGATGACTTTACTGTGTGATGACGTTTCTTATATATGTTAGGTATGAATGATTATTTACAATGCAAACTACTGATATTTTGATTAATCACTATGGTCCCCTTGCTATTGTACTCTAAACTTCCCCACTGTATGATTGATTATTTTCCTGTAAGTTACATGAGGGGGGGGGGGGGTTGTTCATGGGTCATTCATTTGATTTATGTTAAACAGCATATCCCTGTATATTAATGTACATAACCTAGCAGAATATAGATACTTACACTCCTGTAGTGATATAGACTCTGCCTAATGTAGGAAGAGAGAGGCTCAGCTGCCCCTCCATATTATTTTATGCTCCCTTTCCCTTTTCCATCCTCTGTATATTTGACAATATATATGTTCGGAAAACTACTACTACCATAGTGAATTAGGAATTTTAGCATTCATATGCCCCCCCTTTACCCTTCGGCTTTTATTTTATTCTTGGACCCACCCGTGGTCCTGGCGACATAGGAGGGTGAGCGTATAGTATAGGTCCATAAGTGACCTATCTTTACCTAAAACCCCTAGCGTAATTT
Organism: Bombina bombina; assembly: GCF_027579735.1. Taxonomy (NCBI): domain Eukaryota; kingdom Metazoa; phylum Chordata; class Amphibia; order Anura; family Bombinatoridae; genus Bombina; species Bombina bombina. The sequence continues at coordinate 978,608,030 of NC_069502.1, forward strand.
TTTTTATCAAGGCCCAAAAGTGGCCACTGGTGTTTTGATTGACGAGAGGGGTAAAAAATGAGGGAAGTATCGGTTTACTCCCCTAGCATTGTATTTTGCAAGTTGTAACCAGCAAATTATCTTGTTTTCTGTGAACTTTTTGTTATACGAGCAAAAGTGTTTGTTTTGTTTCCCTTAATAAAAATAAAAATTACAACAAAAAAAAAAAAAAAGTCTCACACGGTCATCGTGTTGGCTTTTCTGAGATCTCACGGGTGGAAGGTGAACATAAAAAAAGAGTTCTCTCTTCCCTCTCACAAGAGTTTCCTTCCTAGGGACTCTGATAGACTCGGTAGAAATGAAAATATTTCTGACGGAGGTCAGAAAATCAAAACTCTTAACCACTTGCCGAGCTCTTCATTCCATTCCTCGGCCATCAGTGGCTCAGTGTATGGAGGTAATCGGACTCATGGTAGCGGCAATGGACATAGTTCCTTTTGCCCACCTACACCTCAGACCAATGCAACTATGCATGCTCAAACAGTGGAATGGGGATTATGCAGATTTATCTCCTCAACTGCATCTGGACCAGGAGACCAGAGATTCTCTTCTCTGGTGGTTGTCTCAGGACCACCTGTCTCAGGGAATGTGTTTCTGCAGGCCAGAGTGGCTCATAGTAACGACAGATGCCAGCCTGCTAGGCTGGGGTGCAGTCTGGAACTCCCTGAAAGCACAGGGCTTATGGTCTCGGGAGGAAACTCTCCTCCCGATAAACATTCTAGAACTGAGAGCGATATTCAATGCGCTTCAGGTGTGGCCTCAGCTAGCTGCGGCCAAATTCATCAGATTTCAGTCGGACAACATCACGACTGTAGCTTATACCAATCAACAAGGAGGAACACAGAGTTCTCTAGCGATGATGGAGGTAACCAAAATAATCCGATGGGCGGAGGATCACTCTTGCCATCTCTCAGCAATCCATATCCCAGGGGTAGAGAACTGGGAGGTGGATTTCCTAAGTAGTCAGACTTTTCATCCGGGGGATTGGGAGCTCCATCCGGAGGTATTTGCCCAGCTGACTCAGCTATGGGGCACACCAGAATTGGATCTGATGGCGTCCCATCAGAACGGCAAACTTCCTCGTTACGGGTCCAGGTCCCGGGATCCCCAGGCGGTACTGATAGATGGTCTAGCAATGCCCTGGTCCTTCAACCTGGCCTATGTATTTCCACCGTTTCCTCTCCTTCCACGTCTAGTTGCCAGAATCAAGCAGGAGAGAGCTTCAGTGATTTTGATAGCACCTGCGTGGCCACGCAGGACTTGGTATGCAGACCTGGTGGACATGTCATCTGTTCCACCGTGGACTCTGCCGATGAGGCAGGACCTTCTAATCCAAGGTCCATTCAAGCATCCAAACCTAATTTCTCTGCGTCTGACTGCTTGGAGATTGAACGCCTGATTTCTCTTACTTGGTGTATCCAGTCCACGGCTTCATCCTTACTTGTGGGATATTCTCATTCCCTACAGGAAGTGGCAAAGAGAGCACACAGCAGAGCTGTCCATATAGCTCCCCCTCAGGCTCCGCCCCCCCAGTCATTCTCTTTGCCGCTCTAACAAGTAGCATCTCCACGGGAGGGTAAAGTGAATGTGGTGTTAGGTTTGTAGTTTTTATTTCTTCAATCAAGAGTTTGTTATTTTAAAATAGTGCCGGTTAGTACTATTTACTCTGTGGCAGAAAGTGATGAAGATTTCTGCTGAGAGGAAAACGATTTTAGCATGTTGTAACTAAAATCCATTGCTGTTCCCACACAGGACTGTTGAGTACCGGAGAACTTCAGTTGGGGGGAACAGTTTGCAGGCTTAACTGCTATAAGGTATGCTCAGTCACTTTTTTTCTAGTCAAAACCTGGTAATGCTAGAAGACTGACCGGAATCCCCATGTGGGGAAGGTAAGCCATATTCTGAGACTTAGTATAGAAGGATGGCTTAGTTAAAAGGGCTTAAAACGCTGGTGGACACTGTTATGGGGAAATCAATTATTTTATTACAATAATCTGATATTTGTACAAGTGTTTATTACATTTGGAACACTTTTTTGGGGTTTTATTCCGCCTGGCATATTTGTAGACACCTATTTAGGCTTGGGAAGGCCCCACAACTCCGGAGTGATGAGGGAGGGGGCCTAAATTTCGCGCCTCAGTTGCGCAGTTCATTTGCAAGAGAGCTTCATGCAGCTTCACGTGTAGAGTCCAGAGATTGCTGGAGGACTCCAGAGAGGCTTATTTTCGTCTAAAACTAATCCCCAAGGAAGGTAGGGCCACAGCAGAGGCTGTGGCATGGTGCTGTAGTTGTTAAACCGGTGGCCTGCTTTAATTTGCTCCGGTTTGGGCAATAAGGGGTTAATTGTCTTGAAATTTACTGTGCAATCATTTCAAAGCATTAGGATCATATGGTGAAAATTTCATAAAGATTGGATTTTTTTTGAATTTCAGTAAAAAAGTGTGCGCTTCTTATTATTTAAAGGCACAGTACCGTTTTTTTCAAAAATTGTATTTTACTGTATTTGAGTGCTGTCTAAGTCTGTTTAACATGTCTGAGCCTACAGATAGACCCTGTTCTATGTGTTTAATAGCCATGGCGGTACCCCCTTTACATTTGTGTTTAAAGTGTGCTAAGGTATCTAAACATTTTAAAGACCGTGCAGTGACACTTAAAAATGTAGCCCAAGATGATTCCTTGACGGAAGGTAACGAGGATAGTCCTCCTTCCTCTCCCCATGTGTCGACACCAGTTACGCCCGGGCAAGCGCTGCCTAGTACCTCTAGCGCATTGGGCCCTATTACATTACAACAATTAGCAGCAGTCATGGATAATTCCCTTGCGGCATTTCTATCCAAACTGCCAGTTTTTCCTAAAAAGCTTGATAGCTCAGTTTTAAGAACAGAGGATGAGCAATCAGAAGCTTTGGATGATTTATCCGTTGTACGCTCACAACACTCTGAAGTAGCAGTGAGGGATGGGCTGTCCGAGGGAGAAATTTCTGACACAGGGAAAGTTTCTCAGCGGGCAGAATCAGATTCCTTAGCGTTTAAATTTAAGCTGGAACACCTCCGCGTACTGCTTAAGGAGGTTTTAGCTACGCTGGATGATTGTGACCCCATGGTGGTCCCAGAAAAATTGTGTAAAATGGACAGGTTTTTAGAAGTCCCTGTATACACTGATGCGTTTCCGATCCCTAAGAGGGTGGCGGATATTGTGACTAGGGAGTGGGAGAGACCAGGTGTACCTTTTGTTCCCCCCCTATCTTTAAGAAAATGTTCCCCATAAATGACCCCAGGCGGGACGTGTGGCAGACGGTCCCTAAGGTAGAGGGAGCTGTTTCAACACTAGCCAAGCGCACAACCATTCCAATAGAAGACAGTTGCGCTTTCAAAGATCCTATGGATAAAAAAATTGGAAGGTTTACTGAAGAAAATGTTTGTTCAGCAAGGTTTCCTTCTTCAACCAATTGCCTTGCAGGGCTGGAATAAGGGTAAACAGGCCAAGAAGCCTGCGGCTGCTACCAAGACAGCATGAAGGGGTAGCCCCCGATCCGGGACCGGATCTAGTAGGGGGCAGACTTTCTCTCTTTGCTCAGGCTTGGGCAAGAGATGTTCCAGATCCTTGGGCATTAGAAATTGTTGCCCAGGGGTATCTTCTAGAATTCAAGGACTCTCCTCCAAGGGGAAGGTTCCACATTTCTCGTTTGTCTTCAGACCAGACAAAGAAACAGGCGTTCTTACGCTGTGTAGAAGATCTACTAAAGATGGGAGTGATTCACCCAGTTCCAATTACAGAACAACAAGGACTGGGTTTTTACTCAAACCTGTTTGTAGTTCCCAAAAAAGAAGGAACTTTCAGGCCAATCCTGGATCTGAAAATTCTAAACAAATTCCTCAGAGTTCCATCATTCAAAATGGAAACCATTCGGACAATTTTGCCGATGATCCAGGAAGGTCAATATATGACTACCGTGGACCTAAAGGATGCGTATCTACATATTCCCATCCACAAAGGTCACCATCAGTTCCTAAGGTTCGCTTTTCTGGACAAGCATTACCAGTTCGTGGCCCTTCCTTTTGGGTTGGCCACTGCTCCAAGAATTTTTACAAAGGTGCTAGGGTCCCTCCTAGCGGTACTAAGACCGCGGGGCATTGCAGTAGCACCTTACCTAGATGACATCTTAATACAGGCGTCGTCTTTTCACAGAGCCAAGGCTCATACGGACATTGTGCTGGCCTTTCTAAGGTCTCACGGGTGGAAGGTGAACGTCGAAAAAAGTTCTCTGTCCCCGCTCACAAGGGTTCCCTTTCTGGGAGCACTAATAGACTCGGTAGAAATGAATATATTTCTGACGGAGGTCAGGAAGTTGAAGCTTTTAACTACTTGCAGAGTTCTTCATTCCATTCCTCTGCCTTCTGTAGCTCAGTGCATGGAGGTAATCGGATTAATGGTCGCGGCAATGGACGTGGTCCCTTTTGCCCGAATTCATCTCAGACCACTGCAACTGTGCATGCTCAAACAGTGGAATGGGGATTATGCAGATTTGTCTCCTCAAATACAACTGGACCAGAAAACCAGGGATTCTCTTCTCTGGTGGTTGTCTCAGGATCACCTGTCTCAGGGAATGTGCTTCCGCAGACCGGAGTGGATCATTGTCACGACCGATGCCAGTCTGTTAGGCTGGGGTGCGGTCTGGGACTCCCTGAAAGCTCAGGGCCTATGGTCTCGGGAAGAATCTCTTCTCCTGATAAACATTTTGGAACTGAGAGCAATATTCAACACGCTCCAGGCATGGCCTCATCTAGCAGAGGCCAAATTCATCAGATTTCAGTCGGACAACATCACGACTGTAATTTACATCAATCATCAGGGAGGAACAAAGAGTTCCCTAGCGATGAAGGAAGTAACCAAGATCATCAAATGTGTGGAGGATCACTCCTGCCATCTTTCAGCAATTCACATCCCAGGACTAGACAACTGGGAGGCGGATTTTCTGAGTCGTCAGACTTTTCACCCGGGGGAGTGGGAACTCCACCCGGAGGTTTTTGCTCAGCTGACCCAGCTATGGGGCTTTCCGGAATTGATTCTGATGGCGTCCCATCAGAACACCAAACTTCCTCTTTACGGATCCAGGTCCAGGGACCCCAAGGCGGCCTTGATAGATGCTCTAGTAGCACCTTGGTCCTTCAGTCTAGCTTATGTCTTTCCACCGTTTCCCCTTCTCCCTCGGCTGGTAGCCAGAATCAAACAGGAGAAGGCTTCGGTAATTTTGATAGCGCCTGCGTGGCCACGCAGGACTTGGTATGCAGACCTAGTGGACATGTCATCTGTTCCACCATGGAAGCTGCCATTGAGGCAGGATCTTCTAATACAAGGTCCATTCAAGCATCCAAATCTAGTTTCTCTGCAACTGACTGCCTGGAGATTGAACGCTTAATTTTAGCTAAGCGTGGGGTCTCTAAATCCGTTATCGATACTCTGATCGAGGCCAGAAAGCCTGTCACCAGGAAAATTTACCATAAGATATGGCGGAAATATCTTTGTTGGTGTGAATCCAAGGGTTACACGTGGAGTAAAGTTAGGATTCCCAGGATATTGTCTTTTCTCCAAGAAGGATTGGAGAAAGGATTGTCAGCTAGTTCCTTAAAGGGACAGATATCTGCTCTGTCTATCCTGTTACACAAGCGTCTGGCAGCAGTACCAGACGTTCAGGCGTTTGCACAGGCTTTAGTTAGAATCAAGCCTGTCTATAAACCTGTGGCTCCTCCATGGAGTCTTAATTTAGTTCTTTCAGTTCTTCAGGGGGTTCCGTTTGAACCTTTACATTCCATAGATATTAAGTTATTATCTTGGAAGGTTTTGTTTTTGGTAGCTATCTCTTCTGCTCGGAGAGTTTCAGAATTGTCTGCTTTGCAGTGTGATTCACCCTATCTGGTGTTCCATGCAGATAAGATTGTTTTGCGTACCAAACCTGGTTTTCTTCCGAAAGTTGTTTCTAATAAGAATATTAACCAGGAAATCATTGTTCCTTCTCTGTGTCCTAATCCAGTTTCTAAGAAGGAACAACTATTACACAATCTTGATGTGGTTCGGGATTTAAAAGCATCATCCTTGTTTGTTGTCTATTCTGGTAAGAGGAGAGGTCAGAAAGCGACTGCTACCTCTCTTTCCTTCTGGCTGAAAAGCATCTTCCGATTGGCTTATGAGACTGCTGGACAGCAGCCTCCTGAACGAATTACAGCTCATTCCACCCGAGCTGTGGCTTCCACATGGGCCTTCAAGAATGAGGCTTCTGTTGAACAGATTTGTAAGGCAGCGACTTGGTCTTCACTGCATACTTTTGCCAAATTTTACAAATTCGATACTTTTGCTTCTTCGGAGGCTATTTTTGGGAGAAAGGTTTTGCAAGCAGTGGTGCCTTCCGTTTAGGTTACCTGACTTGTTTCCCTCCCTTCATCCGTGTCCTAAAGCTTTGGTATTGGTATCCCACAAGTAAGGATGAAGCCGTGGACTGGATACACCATGTAAGAGAAAACAGAATTTATGCTTACCTGATAAATTACTTTCTCTTACGGTGTATCCAGTCCACGGCCCGTCCTGGCAATTAAGTCAGGTTCAATTTTTTTTTTTTTAAACTACAGTCACCACTGCACCCTATGGTTTCTCCTTTTTCTCCTAACCGTCGGTCGAATGACTGGGGGGGGGGGGCGGAGCCTGAGGGGGAGCTATATGGACAGCTCTGCTGTGTGCTCTCTTTGCCACTTCCTGTAGGGAATGAGAACATCCCACAAGTAAGGATGAAGCCGTGGACTGGATACACCGTAAGAGAAAGTAATTTATCAGGTAAGCATAAATTCTGTTTTTATCAAAGCGTGGTTTCTCTGAGTCTTTCATTGATACCCTGATTCAGGCTAGAAAGCCTGTCACCAGGAAAATTTATCATAAGATATGGCGAAAATATCTTTGTTGGTGTGAATCCAAGGGTTACTCATGGAGTAAGTTTAGGATTCCTAGGATATTGTCTTTTCTCCAAGAAGGATTGGAGAAGGGATTATCAGCTAGCTCCTTAAAAGGACAGATATCTGCTTTGTCTATTCTGTTACTCAAGCGTCTGGCAGATGTCCCAGACGTTCAGGCGTTTAGTCAGGCTTTAGTCAGAATCAAGCCTTTATTTAAACCTCTTGCTCCGCCATGGAGCCTAAACTTAGTTCTTCAAGGGGTTCCGTTTGAACCTATGCATTCCATAGATATTAAGCTTCTATCTTGGAAAGTTCTGTTTTTAGTAGCTATCTCTTCGGCTCGAAGAGTTTCTGAGTTATCTGCTTTACAGTGTGACTCACCTTACCTTGTTTTCCATGCAGATAAGGTGGTTTTGCGTACCAAACCTGGATTCCTTCCTAAGGTTGTTTCTAATAGGAATATCAATCAGGAAATTGTTATTCCTTCACTGTGTCCTAATCCTTCATCAAAGAAGGAACGTCTGTTGCACAATCTTGATGTGGTTCGTGCTTTAAAGTTCTACTTACAAGCAACTAAAGATTTCTGTCAAACATCTTCATTGTTTGTTGTTTACTCTGGTAAGCGGAGAGGTCAAAAGGCTACGGCTACCTCTCTTTCTTTTTGGCTGAAAAGCATCATCTGTTTGGCTTATGAGACTGCTGGCCAGCAGCCTCATGAAAGAATTACTGCTCATTCTACTAGAGCAGTGTCTTCCACATGGGCTTTTAAAAATGAGGCTTCTGTTGAACAGATTTGTAAGGTGGCGACTTGTTCTTCGCTTAATACTTTTTCCAAATTTTACAAATTCGATACTTTTGCTTCTTTTGAGGCTATTTTTGGGAGAAAGGTTCTACAAGCAGTGGTGCCTTCCGTTTATGGTACCTGTCTTGTCCCTCCCTTCATCCGTGTCCTAAAGCTTTGGTATTGGTATCCCACAAGTATGGATGAATCCGTGGACTCGATACATCTTGCAAGAGAAAATAGAATTTATGCTTACTTGATAAATTTCTTTCTCTTGTGATGTATTGAGTCCACGGCCCGCCCTGTCTGTTTAAGACAGTTAGTATATTTTTATTTTAAAAACTTCAGTCACCTCTGCACCCTATAGTTTCTCCTTTTTCTTCCTAGCCTTCGGTCGAATGACTGGGGGGGGTGGAGCTAAGGGAGGAGCTATATGGACAGCTCTGCTGTGGGTGCTCTCTTTGCCACTTGCTGTTAGGAAGGAGAATATCCCACAAGTATGGATGAATCCGTGGACTCGATACATCACAAGAGAAAGAAATTTATCAGGTAAGCATAAATTCTGTTTTTTTTGTGGGCACTCAGTTTGTTATGTGAATTTGGGACAAACGTTTTTGTGTCTGGGAGTAACGTTTTCTGTTTTATGGGACATTTGCTTGAGGGTTCTTTGGGGTTGTTTATAACCCACATGGCTTTCAGACATGGTTTGTTAGTTTTGTGTAGGCCCCAGCAACATCGAGTGAGGTGGGCGGGGCCTACATTTACAAGCAGCAAGCAACTTCTCCTGAGCTCCTGAGAGTCTTCTGAGGGACTAATTGAAGCTTTAAACCCCATATTATCGCTTCCTAAGGGCAGGTAGGGCCACAGCAGAGCTGTGACAAGGTGCTTTAGGGGGTTTTAACTGGTTTTAGACATATTTCAATCCGTTTTTTTTTTAATTTGGGGGTTTATTGCTTATTAACTTGTGGTGCAATCCTTCTAAAGCGGATACACTGTTAAAATTTCAGAAAAATTGAAGCAATTTTAACCAGTTTTGCAGTTTTTGTATGCCTTTTTTCTCTTAAAGGCACAGTACCGTTTTTGCAAATTGTGTTTTTTTCATTAAATAAAGTGTTTTCCAAGCTTGCTTGCTTTATTACTAGTCTGTTAAACATGTCTGACACTGAGGAAACTCATTGTTCAATTTGTTTAGAAGCCATTGTGGAACCCCCTCTTAGAATGTGTCCCACTTGTACTGATATGTCTATAAATTGCAAACAGCATATTTTGACTTATAAAAGTTTGGCATTAGATGATTCTCAGACAGAAGGAAATCAGGTTTTGCCATCTAGTTCTCCCCAAGTGTCACAACCAGTAACGCCCGCACAAGCGACGCCAAGTACTTCTAGTGCGTCTAATACTTTCACCTTGCAAGATATGGCTTCAGTTATGAATACTACCCTCACAGAGGTTTTTTCTCCAACATAGGTGTGTCCGGTCCACGGCGTCATCCTTACTTGTGGGATATTCTCTTCCCCAACAGGAAATGGCAAAGAGCCCAGCAAAGCTGGTCACATGATCCCTCCTAGGCTCCGCCTACCCCAGTCATTCTCTTTGCCGTTGCACAGGCAACATCTCCACAGAGATGGCTAAGAGTTTTTTGGTGTTTAAATGTAGTTTTTATCCTTCAATCAAGTGTTTGTTATTTTAAAATAGTGCTGGTATGTACTATTTACTCTGAAACAGAAAAGAGATGAAGATTTCTGTTTGTAAGAGGAAGATGATTTTAGCAAACGTTACTAAAATCGATTGCTGTTTCCACACAGGACTGTTGAGATGAAGTAACTTCAGTTGGGGGAAACAGTTTGCAGACTTTTCTGCTTGAGGTATGACTGGCCACATTTCTAACAAGACTTTGTAATGCTGGAAGGCTGTCATTTTCCCTATGGGGACCGGTAAGCCATTTTCTTAGTTTAAGTAAAAGAATATAGGGCTTCGTAAGGGCTTATAAAACTGGTAGACATTTTTCTGGGCTAAAACGATTACTTTACTAAACATATTTGGCAGATTATAACTCTTATAGTTATTATAATCTTGGGGATTGTTTTAAAAAAACGGCAGGCACTGTATTGGACACCTTTTTCAGATGGGGGCCTTTTCTAGTCATAGGCAGAGCCTCATTTTCGCGCCACTAATGCGCAGTTGTTTTTGGAGAGCAAGGCATGCAGATGCATGTGTGAGGAGCTAAGAACCACTGAAAAAGCTTATAGAAGGCGTCATTTGGTATCGTATTCCCCTCTGGGCTTGGTTGGGTCTCAGCAAAGCAGATACCTGGGACTGTATAGGGGTTAAATGTAAAAACGGCTCCGGTTCCGTTATTTTAAGGGTTAAAGCTTTCAAATTTGGTGTACAATACTTTTAAGGCTTTATGACACTGTGGTGAAAATTTGGTGAATTTTGAACAATTCCTTCATACTTTTTCACATATTCAGTAATAAAGTGTGTTCAGTTTAAAATTTAAAGTGACAGTAACGGTTTTATTTTAAAACGTTTTTTGTACTTTGTTGACAAGTTTAAGCCTGTTTAACATGTCTGAACCATCAGATAAGCGATGTTCTATATGTATGAAAGCCAAGGTTTCTCCCCATTTAAATATATGTGATGATTGTGACATAGTGTCCAAAAAAAGTAGGGACAATGATGCCACAGATAATGATATTGCCCAAGATGATTCCTCAAATGAGGGGAGTAAGCATGGTACTGCATCATCCCCTTCTGTGTCTACACCAGTTTTGCCCACACAAGAGGCCCCTAGTACATCTAGTGCGCCCATACTTATTACCATGCAACAATTAACGGCTGTAATGGATAATTCTATTGCTAACATTTTATCCAAAATGCCTACTTATCAGAGAAAGCGCGATTGCTCTGTTTTAAACACTGAAGAGCAAGAAGACGCTGATGATAACTGTTCTGACATACCCTCACACCAATCTGAAGGGACCAGGAGGGAGGTTTTGTCTGAGGGAGAAATTTCAGATTCAGGAAAAAATTCTCAACAAGCTGAACCTGATGTTGTAACATTTAAATTTAAACTAGAACATCTCCGCGCACTGCTTAAGGAGGTATTATCTACTCTGGATGATTGTGACAATTTGGTCATTCCAGAGAAATTATGTAAGATGGACAAGTTCCTAGAGGTTCCGGTGCCCCCCGATGCTTTTCCTATACCCAAGCGGGTGGCGGACATAGTAAATAAGGAGTGGGAAAGGCCCGGCATACCTTTTGTTCCTCCCCCTATTTTTAAGAAATTATTTCCTATAGTCGACCCCAGAAAGGACTTATGGCAGACAGTCCCCAAGGTCGAGGGGGCGGTTTCAACTCTAAACAAACGCACTACTATTCCTATAGAAGATAGTTGTGCTTTCAAAGATCCTATGGATAAAAAATTAGAGGGTTTGCTTAAAAAGATGTTTGTTCAGCAAGGTTACCTTCTACAACCAATTTCATGCATTGTTCCTGTCACTACAGCAGCGTGTTTCTGGTTCGAAGAACTAGAAAAGTCGCTCAATAAAGAATCTTCGTATGAGGAGGTTATGGACAGAGTTCAAGCACTTAAATTGGCTAACTCTTTTATTTTAGATGACGCTTTGCAATTAGCTAGATTAGCTGCGAAAAATTCAGGGTTTGCTATCGTGGCGCGCAGAGCGCTTTGGCTAAAGTCTTGGTCAGCGGATGTGTCTTCCAAGACAAAATTGCTTAACATCCCTTTCAAGGGTAAAACACTGTTTGGTCCTGATTTGAAAGAGATTATTTCAGACATCACTGGGGGAAAGGACCACGCCCTTCCTCAGGATAGGTCCTTTAAGGCTAAAAATAAGCCTAATTTTCGTCCCTTTCGCAGAAACGGACCAGCCTCTAATTCTACATCCTCTAAGCAAGAGGGTAATACTTCTGAACCCAAACCAGCCTGGAGACCGATGCAAGGCTGGAACAAGGGTAAGCAGGCCAAGAAGCCTGCCACAGCTACCAAAACAGCATGAAGGGATGGCCCCCGATCCGGGACCGGATCTGGTGGGGGGCAGACTTTCTCTCTTTGCTCAGGCTTGGGCAAGAGATGTTCAGGATCCTTGGGCACTAGAAATAGTTTCTCAGGGTTATCTCCTGGAATTCAAGGAACTACCCCCAAGGGGAAGGTTCCACAGGTCTCAATTATCTTCAAACCAAATAAAAAGACAGGCATTCTTACATTGTGTAGAAGACCTGTTAAAGATGGGAGTAATTCATCCAGTTCCAATAGGAGAACAAGGGATGGGGTTTTACTCCAACCTGTTCATAGTTCCCAAAAAAGAGGGAACATTCAGACCAATTTTAGATCTCAAGATCCTAAACAAATTTCTCAGGGTTCCATCGTTCAAAATGGAAACCATTCGAACGATCCTTCCTACCATCCAGGAAGGTCAATTTATGACCACGGTGGATTTAAAGGATGCGTACCTACATATTCCTATCCACAAGGAACATCATCAGTTCCTAAGGTTCGCTTTTCTAGACAAGCATTACCAGTTTGTGGCACTTCCATTCGGATTAGCCACTGCTCCGAGAATTTTCACAAAGGTACTAGGGTCCCTTCTTGCAGTTCTAAGACCAAGGGGCATTGCAGTAGTACCTTACTTGGACGACATCCTGATTCAAGCGTCGTCTCTGTCAAAAGCAAAGGCTCATACGGACATCGTTCTAGCCTTTCTCAGATCTCACGGATGGAAAGTGAACATAGAAAAAAGTTCTCTGTCCCCGTCAACAAGAGTTCCCTTCTTGGGAACAATAATAGATTCCTTAGAAATGAGGATTTTTCTGACAGAGGTCAGAAAATCAAAACTTCTAAGCTCTTGTCAAGTACTTCATTCTGTTCTTCATCCTTCCATAGCGCAGTGCATGGAAGTAATAGGATTGATGGTTGCAGCAATGGACATAGTTCCTTTTGCACGAATTCATCTAAGACCATTACAACTGTGCATGCTCAGACAGTGGAATGGGGATTATACAGACTTGTCTCCGACGATTCAAGTAGATCAAAGGACCAGAGATTCACTCCGTTGGTGGCTGATCCTGGACAACCTGTCACAGGGAATGAGCTTCCGCAGACCAGAGTGGGTCATTGTCACGACCGACGCCAGTCTGGTGGGCTGGGGCGCGGTCTGGGAACCCCTGAAAGCTCAGGGTCTATGGTCTCGGGAAGAATCTCTTCTCCCGATAAACATTCTGGAACTGAGAGCGATATTCAATGCTCTCAAAGCTTGGCCTCATCTAGCAAAGGCCAAATTCATAAGGTTTCAATCAGACAACATGACGACTGTTGCATATATCAACCATCAGGGGGGAACAAGGAGTTCCCTGGTGATGGAGGAAGTGACCAAGATAATTCAATGGGCGGAGGATCACTCCTGCCACTTGTCTGCAATCCACATCCCAGGAGTGGAAAATTGGGAAGCGGATTTTCTGAGTCGTCAGACCTTCCATCCGGGGGAGTGGGAACTCCATCCGGAAATCTTTGCCCAAATAACTCAATTATGGGGCATTCCAGACATGGATCTGATGGCCTCTCGTCAGAACTTCAAGGTTCCTTGTTACGGGTCCAGATCCAGGGATCCCAAGGCGACTCTAGTGGATGCACTAGTAGCACCTTGGACCTTCAACCTAGCTTATGTATTCCCACCGTTTCCTCTCATTCCCAGGCTGGTAGCCAGGATCAATCAGGAGAGGGCTTCGGTGATCTTGATAGCTCCTGCGTGGCCACGCAGGACTTGGTATGCAGACCTGGTGAATATGTCATCGGCTCCACCATGGAGGCTACCTTTGAGACAGGACCTTCTTGTTCAAGGTCCATTCGAACATCCGAATCTGGTTTCCCTCCAACTGACTGCTTGGAGATTGAACGCTTGATTTTATCAAAGCGTGGGTTTTCAGACTCCGTAATAGATACTCTTATTCAGGCTAGAAAGCCTGTAACTAGAAAGATTTACCATAAAATATGGAAAAAATATATCTGTTGGTGTGAATCTAAAGGATTCCCATGGAACAAGATAAAAATTCATAAGATTCTATCCTTTCTACAAGAAGGTTTGGAGAAAGGATTATCTGCAAGTTCTCTGAAGGGACAGATCTCTGCTTTATCTGTTTTACTTCACAAAAGGCTGGCAGCTGTGCCAGACGTTCAAGCGTTTGTTCAGGCTCTGGTTAGAATCAAGCCTGTTTACAGACCTTTGACTCCTCCTTGGAGTCTTAATCTAGTTCTTTCAGTTCTTCAAGGGGTTCCGTTTGAACCCTTACATTCCGTAGATATTAAGTTACTATCTTGGAAAGTTTTGTTTTTGGTTGCAATTTCTTCTGCTAGAAGAGTTTCTGAGTTATCTGCTCTGCAGTGTTCTCCGCCCTATCTGGTGTTCCATGCAGATAAGGTGGTTTTGCGTACTAAGCCTGGTTTTCTTCCGAAAGTTGTTTCCAACAAAAATATTAACCAGGAGATTGTTGTACCTTCTTTGTGTCCGAATCCAGTTTCAAAGAAGGAACGTTTGTTACACAATTTGGACGTAGTCCGTGCTCTAAAATTCTATTTAGAGGCTACTAAAGATTTCAGACAAACATCTTCTTTGTTTGTTGTTTATTCTGGTAAAAGGAGAGGTCAAAAAGCAACTTCTACCTCTCTTTTTGGCTTAAAAGCATTATCCGATTGGCTTATGAGACTGCCGGACGGCAGCCTCCTGAAAGAATCACAGCTCATTCCACTAGGGCTGTGGCTTCCACATGGGCCTTCAAGAACGAGGCTTCTGTTGACCAGATATGTAAGGCAGCGACTTGGTCTTCACTGCACACTTTTGCCAAATTTTACAAATTTGATACTTTTGCTTCTTCAGAGGCTATTTTTGGGAGAAAGGTTCTGCAAGCCGTGGTGCCTTCCGTTTAGGTGACCTGATTTGCTCCCTCCCTTCATCCGTGTCCTAAAGCTTTGGTATTGGTTCCCACAAGTAAGGATGACGCCGTGGACCGGACACACCTATGTTGGAGAAAACAGAATTTATGCTTACCTGATAAATTACTTTCTCCAACGGTGTGTCCGGTCCACGGCCCGCCCTGGTTTTTTTTTTTTAATCAGGTCTGATGAATTATTTTCTCTAACTACAGTCACCACGGTATCATATGGTTTCTCCTATGCATATTTCCTCCTGTACGTCGGTCGAATGACTGGGGTAGGCGGAGCCTAGGAGGGATCATGTGACCAGCTTTGCTGGGCTCTTTGCCATTTCCTGTTGGGGAAAAGAATATCCCACAAGTAAGGATGACGCCGTGGACCGGACACACCGTTGGAGAAAGTAATTTATCAGGTAAGCATAAATTCTGTTATTTAAGCTGCCTGGGTTGCAAGGGAAGCGCAGTAGCTCTGGGTTAAGAACAAATGCTGAGCCTTCTGACACTTTTTAGTAGCCGTATTCCCTCACAATGTTCTGAAGTAGGGATGAGGGATTTGCTTTCTGAGGGAGAGATTTCTGATTCAGGAAAGATGTTCTCTCAGACAGATTCAGATATGACGGCATTTAAATTTAAGCTAGAGCACCTCCGCTTATTGCTCAGGGAGGTTTTAGCTACTCTGGATGATTGTGACCCTATTGTAGTTCCAGAGAAATTGTGTAAAATGGACAAGTATTTAGAGGTTCCTGTTTACACTGATGTGTTTCCGGTCCCTAAGAGGATTTCGAACATTGTTACTAAGGAGTGGGATAAACCAGGTATTCCGTTTTCTCCCTCTCCTGTTTTTAAGAAAATGTTTCCCATTTCTGACACCATAAAGGACTCATGGCAGACGGTCCCTAAGGTGGAGGGAGTTATTTCTACCCTGGCTAAGCGTACAACTATACCTATTGAAGACAGTTGTGCTTTCATTGATCCTATGGATAAAAAATTAGAGGGTCTCCTAAAGAAAAATTTTGTTCATCAAGGTTTTCTTCTTCAACCTATAGCATGCATTGTTCCTGTAACCACTGCAGCTGCCTTTTGGTTTGAGGCTCTAGAAGAGGCTCATCAGATGGAGACCCCACTAGATGATATTTTGGACAGAATTAAGGCTCTTAAGTTGGCTTATTCTTTTATTACAGATGCCACTTTTCATCTTGCTAAATTAGCGGCTAAGAATTCAGGTTTTGCCATTTTAGCGCGTAGAGCGTTATGGCTTAAGTCCTGGTCAGCTGATGTGTCATCTAAATCTAAGCTTTTTTCCATCCCTTTCAAAGGTAAGACCCTATTCGGGCCTGCATTGAAAGAAATCATTTCAGACATTACTGGAGGGAAGGGTCATACCCTCCCTCAGGATAAGTCAAATAAGACAAGGACCAAACAAAATAATTTTCGTTCCTTTCGAAACTTCAAGAGTGGTCCCACTACCTCTTCCCCTGCTGCAAAGCAAGAGGGGAACTTTACTCAATCCAAGCCAACCTGGCGACCTAATCAGGCTTGGAACAAGGGTAAACAGGCCAAAAAACCTGCTGCTGCCACTAAGTCAGCATGAAGGGGGAACCCCCGATCCGGGACCGGCTCTAGTAGGGGGCAGACTCTCTCTCTTTGCTCAGGCCTGGGCAAGAGACGTTCAGGATTCCTGGGCAGTAGAAATTGTAACCCAGGGATACCTTCTAGATTTCAAGGATTCCCCTCCAAAAAGAGAGGCGTTCTTACGCTGTGTAGAAGACCTTTTTACCATGGGAGTGATCTGCCCAGTTCCAAAAGCAGAACAGGGGCAGGGGTTCTACTCCAATCTGTTTATAGTTCCCAAAAAGGAGGGAACCTTCAGACCAATTCTGGATTTAAAGATCCTAAACCAATTCCTAAGAGTTCCATCTTTCAAGATGGAGACCATTCGGACTATCTTACCATTGATTCAGGAGGGTCAATATATGACCATCGTGGACTTAAAGTATGCGTATCTGCACATTCCTATCCACAAAGATCATCACCAGTTCCTCAGGTTCGCCTTTCTGGAGAGTTTGTGGCTCTTCCTTTCGGGTTGGCCACGGCGCCGCAAATCTTCACGAAGGTGCTAGGGTCCCTTCTGGCGGTTCTAAGGCCACGGGGCATAGCAGTGGCGCCTTATCTAGCCGACATTCTAATTCAAGCGTCGTCCTTCCAACTAGCCAAGTCTCACACGGACTTAGTGTTGGCCTTTCTAAGATCTCACAGGTGGAAAGTGAACGTAAAATAGAGTCCTCTTTCCCCTCACAAGAGTTTCATTTCTAGGGACTCTGATAGACTCGGTGGACATGAAAATATTTCTGACGGAGGTCAGGAAATCAAAGATTTTGTCCATCTGCCGAACTCTTCATTCCATTCCTCGGCCGTCAGTGGCTCAGTGTATGGAGGTAATCGGACTAATGGTAGCGGCAATGGACATAGTTCTGTTTGCTTGCTTGCATCTCAGACCACTGCAACTATGCACGCTCAATCATTGGAATGGGGATTATGTGGATTTATCTCCTCAGATAAATCTGGATCAAGAGACCAGAGACTCTCTTCTTTGGTGGTTGTCTCAGGATCATCTGTCCCAGGGAATGTGTTTCCACAGGCCAAAATGGGTTATAGTGACGACAGACGGCAGTCTTCTGGGCTTGGGTGCAGTCTGGAATTCCCTGAAAGCTCAGGGTTTGTGGACTCGGGAGGAGGCTCTCCTACCGATAAATATTCTGGAATTAAGAGCGATATTCAATGCTCTCCAGGCATGGCCTCAGCTGGCTTCGGCCAGATTCATCAGGTTTCAGTCGGACAATATCACGACTGTGGATTATATCAATCATCAGGGCGGAACAAAGAGTTCCTTAGCGATGATAGAGGTCTCAAGGATAATCCAATGGGCAGAGGCTCACTCTTGCCATCTGTCAGCGATCTATATCCCAGGTGTAGAGAACTGGGAGGCAGATTTTCTAAGTCGTCAGACTTTTCATCCGGGGAAGTGGGAACTCCATCCGGAGGTGTTTGCTCAGCTGGTTCGGCTATGGGCCACACCAGAGTTGGATCTGATGGCGTCTCGTCAGATCGCCAAACTTCCTCGTTACGGCTCCAGGTCAAGGGATCCTCAGGCTGTACCGATAGATGCTCTAGCAGTACCCTGGTCGTTCAACCTGGCTTATGTGTTTCCACCTTTCCCTCTCCTTCCTTGTCTGATTGCCAGAATCAAACAGGAGAGAGCATCAGTGATTTTGATAGCGCCTGCGTGGCCACGCAGGACTTGGTATGCAGACCTGGTGGACATGTCATCCCTTCCACCATGGTCTCTGACATTGAGACAGGACCTTCTGATTCAAGGTCCATTCAAGCATCCAAATCTAATTCCTCTGCAACTGACTGCTTGGAGATTGAACGCTTGATTCTATCAAAGCGGGGTTTCTCTGAGACAGTTATAAATACCTTGATTCAGGCTCGAAAGCATGTTACCAGGAAAATTTATCATAAGATATGGCGTAAATATCTTTCTCTTGCAAGGTGTATACAGTCCACGGATTCATCCTTTACTTGTGGGATATTCTCATTCCCTACAGGAAGTGACAAAGAGAGCACACAGCAGAGCTGTCCATATAGCTCCCCCTCTAGCTCCACCCCCCAGTCATTCTCTTTGCCGGCTCTAAGCACTAAGGTCTCTCTACGGGAGGGTAAAGTGAATGTGTTGTTAGAATTGTAGTTTTATATCTTCAATCAAAAATTTGTTATTTTTAAATGGTACCTGTTTGTACTATTTACTCTCTAGCAGAAAAGTGATGAAGATTTCTGCTGAGAGGAAAATGATTTTAGCATGTTGTAACTAAAATCCACTGCTGTTCCCACACAGGACTGAGGAGTACCAGAAAACTTCAGTTGGGGGGAACAGTTTGCAGGCTTGACTGCAATGAGGTATGTTCAGTCATTTATTTCTAGACAAGACTGAGATAATGCTAGAAGACTGACAAGATCCCCATGTGGGGAGGGTAAGCTATGTTCTGAGACTTAGTAAAGAATTGAATGCTTACATAACAGGGCTAATTAGGCTGGTTGACACTAATGCAGGGCAATCGATTATTTGTTTCAAGAAATACTCGTTGGAGACACTTTTTTAAGCACTTTGGAGTGTTTTCTGGGGTTATTATCCACATGGCAAAAATTTAGTCACTTAGAAGTGATTTTTGTAGGCCTCAGATGCGCAGTTAGAATTGAAAGACAGTTCATGCTGCTTCACATGGAGGGTCCAGCTGCTGATTGAGGGCCTAAAAGAAGCTTTATTCCCCCAAAACTGATCCCTAAGGGCAGGTAGGGCCACAGCTGTAAGCTGTGGCAAGGTGCTGTAGTTATTTAACCGGTTGTTGGCTTTAGGCTGCTCCGGTTTGGGCATTAAGGGGCTAATCGTTCTGCAACTTGTGGTGCAATCATATTAAATCCTTAGGTACATACTGTGAAAATTTCAAAAGGATTGCTGCATTTTTCACTGTTTTGTAAAATTTTGTGCTCTTTTTATTTCTTAAAGGCACAGTAATGTTTTTTCAAATTGTGTTTTTTATTTGATTAAAGTGTTTTCCAAGCCTGCTTGTGTATGCTACTAGTCTGTTAAACATGTCTGACACCAAGGAAAATCCTTGTTCAATGTGTTTAGAAGCCATGGTGGAACCCCCTCTCAGAATGTGTCCCAATTGCACTAATATGTATATACACTTTAAAGATCATATTGTTGCACTTAAAAGTGTGGCCCTAGATGATTCTCAGACTGAAGGTAATGAGGATAGTCCGTCTACCTCTCCCCATGTGTCACAACCAGTTACGCCCGCTCAAGCGATGCCTAGTACCTCTAGTGCGTCTGCCCCTATTACATTGCAACAACTAGCGACAGTCAAGGATAATTCCCTTGCGGCCTTTCTATCCAAACTGCCAGTTTTTCCTGCAAAGCGCAATAGCTCTGTTTTAAGAACAGATTATGAGCAGTCTGAAGCTTTGGTAGCCTTATCTGATGTGCCCTCACAACGCTCTGAAGTGGGGGTGAGGGATTTGATGTCTGAGGGAGAAATTTCCGATTCAGGAAAGGTTTCTCATCAGACAGAGTCAGATTCATTAGCATTTAAATTTAAATTGGAACACCTCCTCGTATTGCTCAGGGAGGTATTAGCTACTCTGGATGATTGTGACCCTATGGTGGTCCCAGAGAAGTTGTGTAAAATGGACAAGTACCTAGAGGTCCCTGTATACACTGATGCGTTTCCGATCCCTAAGAGGGTTGCGGATATTGTTACTAGGGAGTGGGATATTCCAGGTGTCCCTTTTGTTCCCCCCCCCCCCCCCTATTTTTAAGAAAATGTTCCCCATAACTGACCCCAGGCGGGACTCGTGGCAGACGGTCCCTAAGGTAGAAGGGGCTGTTTCTTCACTTGCTAAACGCACAACCATACCAATTGAAGACAGTTGTGCTTTTAAAGATCCTATGGATAAAAAGTTAGAAGGTTTACTTAAGAAAATTTTTGTTCAACAAGGTTTTCTTCTCCGACCTATTGCCTGCATTATTCCTGTAACTACTGCAGCGGCTTTCTGGTTTGAGGCGCTGGAGGAGTCGCTCCAGACGGAGACCTCATATGACAAAATTATAGATAGAATTAAGGCTCTAAAGCTGGCTAATTCTTTTATCACAGATGCCGCTTTGCAATTAGCTAAGTTAGCGGCAAAAAATTCAGGTTTCGCCATTATGGCGCACAGAGCGCTTTGGCTCAAGTCATGGTCGGCCAATGTGTCGTCAAAATCCAAATTATTAAATATTCCTTTCAAAGGAAAGACCCTTTTCGGGCCAGAATTGAAAGAGATTATTTCAGAAATCATTGGGGGAAAGGGCCATGCTCTCCCTCAGGACAAGCCCTTTAAGGTTAAAAACAAAGCTAATTTTCGTTCCTTTCGTAATTTCAGCCTCTACAGCTGCAAAGCAAGAGGGTAACGCCTCACAGCCCAAGGCAACCTGGAAGCCTTACCAGGGCTGGAACAAGGGTAAACAGGCCAAATAGCCTGCAGCTGCTACCAAGACAGCATGAAGGGGTAGCCCCCGATCCGGGACCGGATCTAGTAGGGGCAGACTTTCTCTCTTCGCTCAGGCCTGGGCAAGAGATGTTCACGATCCCTGGGCTTTAGAGATTGTCACCCAGGGATATCTTCTAGAATTCAAGGACTCCCCTCCAAGGGGAAGGTTCCACATTTCTCGTCTGTCTACAGACCAGACAAAGAAAGAGGCGTTCTCACGCTGTGTAGAAGATCTACATACGATGGGAGTGATATACCCAGTTCCAATTGCAGAACAAGGACTGGGTTTTTACTCAAACCTGTTTGTGGTTCCCAAAAAAGAAGGAACTTTCAGACCAATCCTGGATCTAAAAATTCTAAACAGATTCCTCAGAGTCCCATCATTCAAGATGGAGACCATTCGGACAATCTTACCTATGATCCAGGAAGGTCAATATATGACTACCGTGGATCTAAACGATGCGTACCTGCATATCCCTATCCACAAGGATCATCATCAGTTCCTCAGGTTCGCTTTTCTAGACAAGCATTACCAGTTCTCTTCCATTCGGTTTAGCCACTGCTCCCAGAATTTTCACAAAGGTGCTAGGGTCCCTTCTGGTGGTTCTAAGACCGCGGGGCATAGCAGTGGCGCCTTATTTGGACGACATCTTAATTCAGGCGCCGTCCTTTCCAAGGCTCACACAGAGATTGTATTGGCCTTTCTAAGGTCTCACGGGTGGAAGGTGAACATCAAAAAGAGTTCTCTGTCCCCACTCACAAGGGTTCCCTTCCCTTCAGGTAAAAGAAAGAGAAAGACTAAACATGTTTCCTCTGTAGAGTCAGAGAAAGTTAATTTCAGATTTAAGCTTGAACACCTCCGGCTGTTACTTAAGAAAGTGTTAGCTACTTTCGATTTTCCGGAGCCCAAACCATCTGAGGCTCCTAAGATTCCTAAACTAGATAGTATTTATGATGTCAAGCCTAGGTCTGTGAATGTTTTTACAGTTCCGGCTCGCATGTCTGACATCTTTTCTAAGGAATGGAAGAAGCTGGGGATTCCTTTTTCTCCATCTCCTAATTTCAAAAGAATGTTTCCAGTTTCTGATTCTGTCCTGGAGTTTTGAAATACTATTCCAAAGGTGGATGGTGCTATATCCACCCTAGCTAAGAGAACTACTATCCCTCTGGATGATAGTACCGCCTTTAAGGACCCCATGGATAGGAAATTGGAGGGGTACCTAAGGAGAATTTTTTTTCAACTTAGTCTTCTCTGGCAACCAGCTGCAAGCATTGTGGTGTGACTCCATATCTGAATTGATTTTGGAAGAAACTGCTTTGGAGAAGATTCAGGATCGGATTAAGGCTTTAAACCTAGCCTACTCTTTTATTTGCGATGCTAATATGCAAGTCGTCCGCCTGAGTGCTTAGTCCGCAGGTTTCCTGACCTGCAGGGCTTTATGGCTAAAGTCCTGGTCAGCAGACATGGGCCTAGATTTGGAGTTTGGCGGTAGAAGGGCTGTTAACGCTCCGCGGGCTTTTTTCTGGCCGCACCATAAATTTAACTCTGGTATCGAGAGTTCAAACAAATGCTGCGTTAGGCTCCAAAAAAGGAGCGTAGAGCATTTTTACCGCAAATGCAACTCTCGATACCAGAGTTGCTTACGGACGCGGCCAGCCTCAAAAACGTGCTCGTGCACGATATCCCCATAGGAAACAATGGGGCTGTTTGAGCTGAAAAAATACCTAACACCTGCAAAAAAGCAGCGTTCAGCTCCTAACGCAGCCCCATTGTTTCCTATGGGGAAACACTTCCTACGTCTGCACCTAACACTCTAACATGTACCCTGAGTCTAAACACCCCTAACCTTACACTTATTAACCCCTAATCTGCCGCTCCCGCTATCGCTGACCCCTGCATATTTTTTTTAACCCCTAATCTGCCGCTCCGTAAACCGCCGCAACCTACGTTATCCCTATGAACCCCTAATCTGCCCTCCCTAACATCGCCGACACCTAACTTCAATTATTAACCCCTAATCTGACGACCGGAGCTCATCGCTACTATAATAAATGGATTAACCCCTAAAGCTAAGTCTAACCCTAACACTAACACCCCCCCTAACTTAAATATAATTTACATCTAACGAAATTAATTAACTCTTATTAAATAACTTATTCCTATTTAAAGCTAAATACTTACCTGTAAAATAAATCCTAATATAGCTACAATATAAATTATAATTATATTATAGCTATTTTAGGATTAATATTTATTTTACAGGCAACTTTGTAATTATTTTAACCAGGTACAATAGCTATTTAATAGTTACCTAGTTAAAATAATAACAAATTTACCTGTAAAATAAATCCTAACCTAAGATATAATTAAACCTAACACTACCCTATCAATAAATTAATTAAATAAACTACCTACAATTATCTACAATTAACCTAACACTACACTATCAATAAATTAATTAAACACAATTCCTACAAATAAATACAATTAAATAAACTAGCTAAAGTACAAAAAATAAAAAAGAACTAAGTTACAAAAAATAAAAAAATATTTACAAACATCAGAAAATTATTACAACAATTTTAAACTAATTACACCTACTCTAAGCCCCCTAATAAAATAACAAAGACCCCCAAAATAAAAAATTCCCTACCCTATTCTAAATTAAAAAAGTTAAAAGCTCTTTTACCTTACCAGCCCTGAACAGGGCCCTTTGCGGGGCATGCCCCAAGAATTTCAGCTCTTTTGCCTGTAAAAAAAACACATACAATACCCCCCCCCCCCAACATTACAACCCACCACCCACATACCCCTAATCTAACCCAAACCCCCCTTAAATAAACCTAACACTAAGCCCCTGAAGATCTTCCTACCTTGTCTTCACCATCCAGGTATCACCGATCCGTCCTGGCTCCAACATCTTCATCCAACCCAAGCGGGGGTTGGCGATCCATCATCCGGTGGCTGAAGAGGTCCAGAAGAGGCTCCAAAGTCTTCCTCCTATCCGGCAAGAAGAGGACATCCGGACCGGCAAACATCTTCTCCAAGCGGCATCTTCGATCTTCTTGCATCCGGTGCGGAGCGGGTCCATCTTGAAGCAGGCGACGCGGATCCATCCTCTTCTTCCGTTGTCTCCCGACGAATGACGGTTCCTTTAAGGGACGTCATCCAAGATGGCGTCCCTTGAATTCCGATTGGCTGATAGGATTCTATCAGCCAATCGGAATTAAGGTAGGAATATTCTGATTGGCTGATGGAATCAGCCAATCAGAATCAAGTTCAATCCGATTGGCTGATCCAATCAGCCAATCAGATTGAGCTCGCATTCTATTGGCTGTTCCGATCAGCCTGTTTTTACAGGCAAAAGAGCTGAAATTCTTGGGGCATGCCCCGCAAAGGGCCCTGTTCAGGGCTGGTAAGGTAAAAGAGCTTTTAACTTTTTTAATTTAGAATAGGGTAGGGAATTTTTTATTTTGGGGGTCTTTGTTATTTTATTAGGGGGCTTAGAGTAGGTGTAATTAGTTTAAAATTGTTGTAATAATTTTCTGATGTTTGTAAATATTTTTTTATTTTTTGTAACTTAGTTCTTTTTTATTTTTTGTACTTTAGCTAGTTTATTTAATTGTATTTATTTGTAGGAATTGTGTTTAATTAATTTATTGATAGTGTAGTGTTAGGTTAATTGTAGATAATTGTAGGTAGTTTATTTAATTAATTTATTGATAGGGTAGTGTTAGGTTTAATTATATCTTAGGTTAGGATTTATTTTACAGGTAAATTTGTTATTATTTTAACTAGGTAACTATTAAATAGCTATTGTACCTGGTTAAAATAAATACAAAGTTGCCTGTAAAATAAATATTAATCCTAAAATAGCTATAATATAATTATAATTTATATTGTAGCTATATTAGGATTTATTTTACAGGTAAGTATTTAGCTTTAAATAGGAATAAGTTATTTAATAAGAGTTAATTAATTTCGTTAGATGTAAATTATATTTAAGTTAGGGGGGTGTTAGTGTTAGGGTTAGACTTAGCTTTAGGGGTTAATCCATTTATTATAGTAGCGATGAGCTCCGGTCGTCAGATTAGGGGTTAATAATTGAAGGTAGGTGTCGGCGATGTTAGGGAGGGCAGATTAGGGGTTAATACTATTTATGATAGGGTTAGTGAGGCGGATTAGGGGTTAATAACTTTATTATAGTAGCGCTCAGGTCCGCTCGGCAGATTAGGGGTTAATAAGTGTAGGCAGGTGTCGGCGACGTTGAGGGGGGCAGATTAGGGGTTAATAAATATAATATAGGGGTCGGCGGTGTTAGGGGCAGCAGATTAGGGGTACATAAGGATAACGTAGGTGGCGGCGCTTTGCGGTCGGAAGATTAGGGGTTAATTATTGTAAGTAGCTGGCGGCGACGTTGTGGGGGGCAGGTTAGGGGTTAATAAATGTAATACAGGGGTCGGCGGGGTTAGGGGCAGCAGATTAGGGGTACATAAGTATAACGTAGGTGGCGGTCGGCAGATTAGGGGTTAAAAAATTTAAATCGAGTGGTGGCGATGTGGGGGGACCTCGGTTTAGGGGTACATAGGTAGTTTATGGGTGTTAGTGTACTTTAGGGTACAGTAGTTAAGAGCTTTATGAACCGGCGTTAGCCCAGAAAGCTCTTAACTCCTGCTATTTTCCGGCGGCTGGAGTTTTGTCGTTAGAGCTCTAACGCTCACTTCAGAAACGACTCTAAATACCGGCGTTAGGAAGATCCCATTGAAAAGATAGGATACGCAATTGACGTAAGGGGATCTGTGGTATGGAAAAGTCGCGGCTGAAAAGTGAGCGTTAGACCCTTTAATCACTGACTCCAAATACCGGCGGTAGCCTAAAACCAGCGTTAGGAGCCTCTAACGCTGGTTTTCACGGCTACCGCCGAACTCTAAATCTAGGCCACGGTTTCTAGATCAAAAGGTTGTCAATCTACAAATCTACAAATTTTCGTTCCTTTCGCAGCTTCAAGGGACAGAAATCCTCGACCCCATCTAAGTCCGATCAGTCCAAGAGTTCCTGGAAGCCTAATCAGCCTTGGTACAAGAATAAGCAGTCTAAGAAACCCGCCTCTGACAATAAATCAGCATGAAGGGGCGGCCCCCTTTTTTTTCTGGACACTTGGATAAGCGACTTTCCAGACCCTTGGGCAGTGGACGTTGTCTCCCAAGGATACAAGATAGGTTTCAAGTCTCGCCCTCCAAGGGGCAGATTTTTCCTATCAAGACTCTCCTCAAATCTGTTGAAGAGAGAGGCATTCTTAAATTGTGTAAAGGTTCTCTCTTTCTTGGGAGTGATCGTTCCGGTCCCTCCTGCAGAATAGGGCTTAGGGTTTTATTTAAACCTTTTCGTTCCCAAGAAAGAAGGAACCTTCTGTCCTATTCTGGATCTAAAATGTCTCAAGTTTCTCAAGGTTCCGTCCTTCAAGATGGAGACCATCAAATCCGTACCTGGACGATATCTTGGTTCAGGCTCCATCTTTTCATTTGGCAAGATCTCACACGGAAGATAAACCTGGACAAGAGTTCCCTGGTTCCCAAAACCAGGGTCTGCTTTTTTGGGGACAATCATAGATTCGATCAATATGAAGATCTTCCTGACAGATTTGAGACGATCCAAAATTCTCTCTGCCTGTCTTTTCCTTTAAAACCTCTGCACATCCTTCAGTGGCGCAGTGCATAGAAGTAATTGGTCTTATGGTGGCCTCCATGGACATTATTCCTTTTTGCTCGCTTCCGAGACCTCTCCAGCTATGTATGCTTAGATTATGGAACAGCGATAATTCGGATCTATCTCAAAGGATCGTCCTAGACAACCTCACGAGAAAATCTCTCTCTTGATGGCTCTGTCAGGATCATCTGGCCCAAGGCATGTGCTTTTTGAGACCATTGTGGGAGATTGGGACTAAGGATGCCAGCCTCTAAGGCTGGGAAGCAGTCTAGGGTCCCTTGAGACCTCAGGGATCCTGGTTGCCAGAGGAATCCATCCTTCCCAAAAACATTCTGGAGTTGAGAGCAATCTTCAATGCTCTGGTAGCATGGCCTCAACTGCGTTCTTTCCTGTTTATCAGATTGTCTACTGGTGCAAGTCTCTAGGCTTCCCTTGGCACAAGTTGAGAGTCCCTCGAAATCCTGTTGTTTCTCCAAGAGGTTTTGAATAAGGGTTTATTAGCTAGTTCTCTAAAGGGACAGATCTCTTCCTTTTCGGTTTTGTTACACAAGAAGTTAGCTAATTGTCCTTTCAGTCCTTTGTTCAGGCTCTGGTCAGAATCAGGCCTGTGTTTAAATCTGTGGCTCCGCATTGGAGCCTTAGTCTGGTTTTTAGTGTTCTTTAACAGGCTCCATTTGAGCCTATGCATTCTGTTGCTATTAAACTTTTATCTTGGAAAGTTTTTTGTTGGCTATTTTTTCTGCTTCTGCTTCTATGTACTAAATTGGGTTTTCTTCCCAAGGTGGTTTCTGACCACAATATAAGTCAAGATAGTAGTTCCTTCTTTTTGTCCTAATCCTTCCCAAAAGGAACGTATGCTTCACAACCTGGATGTGGTGTGTGCCTTTAAGTTCTATCTCCATGCTACCAAGGATTTTAGAAAATCTTCTTCCTTGTTTGTGGTGTACGCTGGTAGGTGCAAGTGTCAAAAAGCCACTGTAACTACTCTTTCCTTTTGGCTGAGGAATGCCATTCATTTGGCTTATGAGGAAGCTGGTCAGCAGCCTCATGAGAGGATTACGGTTCATTTTACCCATGCTGTCTCTTCCTGGGCCTTTAAGAACGAAGCTTTCATGGAACAAATCTGTAAAGCGTCTACTTGGTCCTCTTTGCATACTTTTTCAAAATTTTACAAGATTGATGTTTTTGCCTTAGCTGAGGCTTCTTTCCATCTAAAGGGGAGGAGAGTCCACAGCTTCATTCATTACTGTTGGGAATTAAGAACCTGGCCTCCAGGAGGAGGCAATGACACCCCAGCCAAAGGCTTAAATACCTCTGCCACTTCCCTCATCCCCGGTCATTTTTTGCCTTTCGTCATAGGAGGACGGCAGGGATGTGCCGAAGATCGGAGTAGTCTCTTATGGAGGGTAGTACTCTTCGCATTGGGACTGGAGTTTTAAGTAGTCCTGCCAGCCTTTCAGTGAGAGCCTGGGCAAAAATTAGAGTTCGGAGATGCAAGGAGAGTCTTTCTGCGAAACCATCCCGACTCATATTACCAGCTCCACAAGCAATCAGCGTTGACGAGTTTCGCTGCCTGCTTTTTACGCTCAAGTCCATGTCAGGAGCAAGGCTACTAACCTGTCACACTTGAAGGGCCGTGTTCCTGTTCCACAGGGTAGATTCTGGTAAGATTGTTTCATTTTTTATTACATAATGATAACACAGAAGACAGGGTCACAGTGTGACGCCTTTTATCAAGGATTAATATTCCTAGAAAGGGGATTATTGAACGACAATGTGTGGAACTTCAGGTGACTTACGGGAGTATTGCGCTGCCTTTTTTGGCGCGTTTTCTCCTTAGGCAGGGGCGGTCCTGCCAGGCATTCCATGTGATCGGGTGTGACTATATCTCTTCCTCTGTTGATCAGCGTCGCAGGAGATGAAACGGTTTCTGTAGTCCTGGAGGTGCTGAGTGCCCCGGCCATTGGAGGTTATAAAGGTGCCTATTTATTAAGTTAATCTAGTCCGTAATCACAGCACAAGCTATGGAGGACTCTGACGCGTTAGAGGGCTCGTCCTCTTTAACAAGTGTTTATTGTGAGGAGGTTCTGGTAGTTAATAAAGTTATGACATCTAAGAGCAAACAGATGTCTAGTACTACTGAGCCGTCCTCCTCTGAGGGGTCCCCGTCCCGTGAAGTGTGTTCCCTGCATCCATCTCCAATTGCACATGCAGAGCCCCAGGGTCGAACCATTACTCCTGTGGGAGAGATTCGTTAGCTGTCAAATTTTGCGGATCAACTGCAAACGGCGGTATCAAAAGTGATCAATGCCTTACCACGTTCTGCTAAGCGCAAGCGTAGGACGTATCATGGCGGCCCGGCCTAGGGGTTGTCTATGCCTGTGGAAATATCTGAGGCATTATACGATGACGAGGCCCACTCCGACTCTTCGGAGGAGGCACCTTCTGGGTCAGAGTCCGTGACTTTAGGAACCTGACTTTAGGTTTAGGATGGGAAATTTGCGCTTTTTGCTGAAACAAGTGCTTGGTACTCTGGAGGTCCCGGAACCAAAACTTCCAGAAGAGCCTTCAATTCCTAAGCTTGATAAGGTATACGAGGACAGGGTGGTGCCTCAGGCCTTACCAGTTCCTGTTAAGATGGCAAATATTATTAAGAATGAATGGGAGCGATTAGGTTCTTCCTTTCTTTCTAATGACACGATGAGTCCACGGATCATCATTAATTACTGTTGGGAATATCACTCCTGCCCAGCAGGAGGCGGCAAAGAGCACCACAGCAAAGCTGTTAAATTTCACCTCCCTTCCCTCCCACCCCAGTCATTATCTTTGCCTACGTTAGAGCAAGGAAGTGGTAAAGTCTTTTTCCACTGGTCCATGTGAGGGAGAGGACCTCTCAAACCTCGTGAGCTTCCTTGCTGCCTGGCAGATTTATGAGGTAAGTGCTGACTTTTTTTTTTTCTGGGACTAGTTAAAGAAAAAAGGACTCAGAAAAGGTATGGGCACTTTATTCATTAAGGAAAAATGTGGCATTTACTATTTTCCTGGAACGATACAGTAATCCTAATGTACTTAAGGGGATTATATAGGGCAGCATTTGCAGGCACTGGGGACTCGAGGAGTAAATGTTGGTGATACTCTGTTTGTTATTTATTAAGGAGTTTCACATAAGATGGTGACTGACAAGTTAATTTTGACACGCCCATGATGGGCGGGGCTTGTGTGGCGGTAGAATTGTCTGTTGCGCACATATTTTCTCTCAATTACGATATATGAATGAGAGAAGTCTGGCTATTTGCCGTTTTTAGTTTAAACGGATTACAGATAGTCTAACATGATTTACAACAGTTCCGGTTTCAATACACAGTTATCTCCGGTAATCCAACAAGGTTGACATCCCAGCAGAGCTTTAGCTGAGATTTAGAGGCTCTTTTTTTTTTAATATAACTTTAACTCCAATATAACAATGGAACCCCCCCCCCCCGGGTCTATAGTCATTGGCTGACATTTTGGTGAGCTTTTGGAATTAGTAGTTTGCCTTAGATAGATTTGTACTATTTGTTCCTTTTGTTAGTAAGCTTTAGTTTTACAGGCTATTCATAGCAGCCTTCACATATCTCTAAAGGCCCAATGATGGCCTAAGCAATATCCTCCCTGTTGAGTTGCATTAATATGTTAAGAAGTCCAAGAGTGGATTCTAGCTGTCTGGGGGATATGTATTTTTTCCTGTGTTACATTGTTTAGCTTTATGTTCTGTTGTGAATACTATGGACACATAAAGGCCTACTTTTTCCTTATTGGAATCCCTTTACGGAAACTAGGCCGCACAGTTACCGCTTGTTAATTTATGTTTGATGTCCAATCGAAAATGTACGCATGCTAAAAGAGGTGCCACTTATGGCCGGGTATATTCCCTTATTGTTTAGGGTTTAATATTGATCACGGTTTCTAGGACATGCCTTCTGTATTAGATGCATAAGTACTGATGTATGTCTATAGGTGTGTTGCCATGATAATTGTAAGACTTTGTTTTGTATGCCATTGCTACCTCAATAAAAACTAATAAAAAAAAAAAATGCTATTAAAGTGTTTCTGATGATGATTATCTGTTCTATTAATAAAGCTGTGACTGATCTTAAAAAAAAAAAGTTGTTTTTGCAGTTCATAAAAAATAAAGCAGTTACGTTTTAAAATTTAAATAAACAGTAACGTTTTGTCTGTATAAAATTTTAGTTAAATTTTATATGTTTTTATTTTTTTCTGTTAAGAGGAATCAAGACTCTGTTATAGTTTATAGATATCCTTTTTGTGTAAATGATTATATAGTCTGCCAGTCTTTTTCTGTTCCTCATGTGTTGAGAGAACAAAAACTATTTGATCCAATATTGTTTAGGTTCAAAACATGCCGCAGTTTTTCTCCTCAGGTGTCCCAAGATTTTGTATTAATAATACAGTGACATGCTTCCTCCCAATTCCCTTGCTACAGGGAAAGCGCATGAGGAAATGTAAAACTTCAGTGTGTAAGGTTTCTGTGACGCCTGTATCTATTCCAAACTTTTCCTCTCATAAGTTTGAAGAAGAGGATATTTCGTTATCACCTGAGGGTAATATTTCAGATTCAGACAGTGTAATTCCTTCCTCTGATGTTGAAGTTGTATCCTTCAGATTTAAGCTAGAGCACCTCCGTTTACTACTTAAGGAGGTTTTAGCTACCCTGGACGACTCCGATACTACTGTCATAGTCAATCCTAAACAGGTATTTTGACGTGCCCTCCATGGTGGAAGTATTTCCTGTACCTGAAAGGGCTACAGAGTTTAGGTATCAATCTCCTATGTTTAAAAGATGTTTCCTATAGCAGACTCTATTGAGGAGTCCTGGCAGACGGTACCCAAGGTGGAAGGGGCAATTTCCATGTTAGCCAATAAAACTACTATTCTCATAGAGGATAGTTGTTCCTTTACGGATCCTATTGATAAGAAGTTAGAGGGGTTGCTCAGGGTTTACAATGACTCCATGAGATTGGTATTGCTACACTAGTGGGCAGCATACTGATTTGATGCGTTGTCTGATTTTATTCGGACAGAGACTCCCCTCGAAATCCAGAATAGGATAAGAGCCCTTAAGTTGGCCAACTCCTTTATCTTGGATACTTCCCTTCAGGTTATTAAGCTGGGAGCTAAGATTTCTGATTTTTCCATAGTGGCCGTAGAGCTTTAAAATCTTGGTCTGCGGATGTGTAAAATGTTTTGGTGATTCTTTACAAGGGAAAGACCTTGTTTGGGCCGGGTTTGACGGAAATAATTTATGACATTTCGGGAGGTAAACTCCATTTCTCCAACATTGGTGTGTCCGGTCCACGGCGTCATCCTTACTTGTGGGAATATCTCTTCCCCAACAGGAAATGGCAAAGAGTCCCAGCAAAGCTGGCCATATAGTCCCTCCTAGGCTCCGCCCACCCCAGTCATTCTCTTTGCTGTTGCACAGGCAACATCTCCACGGAGATGGTTAAGAGTATGTGGTGTTTAGTTGTAGTTTTTTATTCTACTATCAAGAGTTTGTTATTTTAAAATAGTGCTGGTATGTACTATTTACTCTGAAACAGAAAGAGATGAAGAATTCTGTTTGTGAGAGGAAGATGATTTTAGCAGACAGTAACTAAAATCCTTTGCTGTTTCCACATAGGACTGTTGAGATGAAGTAACTTCAGTTGGGGGAAACAGTTAGCAGACTTTTCTGCTTAAGGTATGACTAGCCATATTTCTAACAAGACTGTGTAATGCTGGAAGGCTGTCATTTCCCCTCATGGGGACCGGTAAGCCATTTTCTTAGTCTCAAACAGAATAAAGGGCTTAATATGGGCTATAAAACTGGTAGACACTTTTATGGGCAAAATCGATTGCTTTATTTGGGCATTTTATACATGTTTATGCTGGTATTTCACATTTATAAACTTGGGGAACGTTTTTTAACGTCAGGCACTATGTTAGACACCTTTTCCAGTCAGGAAGGGCCTTCCCAGTTGTAGGCTGACCTCATTTTCGCGCCATTACTGCGCAGTTGTTTTTGAGAGCAAGACATGCAAATGCATGTGAGAGGACCTGAAAATAGTTGGAAAAGTTCCTAGAAGGCGTCATTTGGTATCGTATTCCCCTCTGGGCTTGGTAGAGTCGCAGCAAAGGCTGTAGCTGGGACTGTAGAGGGGTTAAAACTGTAACCGGCTCCGGTTTCGTTATTTTAAGGGTTAAAGCTCTGAAAATTGGTGTGCAATCCTTTTCATGCTTTAAGACACTGTGGTGAAATTTTGGTAAATTTTGAACAATTCCTTCATATTTTTTCACATATTCAGTAATAAAGTGTGCTCTGTTTAAAATTTAAAGAGACAGTAACGGTTTTGTTTTAAAACGGGTTTTGTGTTTTACTGACAAGTTTAAGCCTGTTTAACATGTCTGTGCCTTCAGATAAGCTTATGTGTTTCCACCGTTTCCTCTCATTCCCAGGCTGGTAGCCAGGATCAAACAGGAGAGGGCCTCGGTGATCTTGATAGCTCCTGCGTGGCCACGCAGGACTTGGTATGCAGACCTGGTGAATATGTCATCGGTTCCACCATGGAAGCTACCTTTGAGACAGGACCTTCTTGTTCAGGGTCCATTTGAACATCCAAATCTGGTCTCCCTCCAGCTGACGGCTTGGAGATTGAACGCTTGATTCTATCAAAGCGTGGGTTTTCAGATTCCGTGATAGATACTCTGGTTCAAGCCAGAAAACCGGTAACTAGAAAGATTTACCATAAAATATGGAAAATATATATCTGCTGGTGTGAATCCAAGGGATTCCCATGGAATAAGATAAAGATTCCTAGGATTCTTTCCTTTCTACAAGAAGGGTTGGATAAAGGATTATCTGCGAGTTCTCTAAAGGGACAGATTTCTGCTTTATCTGTCCTACTACACAAACGACTGGCAGTTGTGCCAGATGTTCAAGCATTTGTTCAGGCTTTGGTTAGGATCAAGCCTGTTTACAGACCTTTGACTCCTCTCTGGAGTTTAAATCTAGTTCTTTCAGTTCTTCAAGGGGTTCCGTTTGAACCTTTACATTCCATAGATATTAAGTTGTTATCTTGGAAAGTTTTGTTTTTGGTTGCTATTTCTTCTGCTAGAAGAGTTTCTGAGTTATCTGCTCTACAATGTACTCCACCCTATCTGGTGTTCCATTCAGATAAGGTTGTTTTGCGTACTAAGCCTGGTTTTCTACCAAAGGTTGTTTCCAACAAAAATATTAATCAGGAGATAGTTGTACCTTCTTTGTGTCCGAATCCAGTTTCAAAGAAGGAACGTTTGCTACACAATTTAGATGTAGTCCGTGCTCTAAAATTCTACTTAGAAGCTACAAAAGAGTTCAGACAAACTTCTTCTCTGTTTGTCGTCTATTCTGGTAAAAGGAGAGGTCAAAAAGCAACTTCTACCTCTCTTTCCTTTTGGCTTAAAAGCATCATCCGATTGGCTTATGAGACTGCCGGACGGCAGCCTCCTGAAAGAATCACAGCTCACTCCACTAGGGCTGTAGCTTCCACATGGGCCTTCAAGAACGAGGCTTCTGTTGATCAGATATGTAAGGCAGCGACTTGGTCTTCACTGCACACTTTTGCCAAATTTTACAAATTTGATACTTTTGCTTCTTCTGAGGCTATTTTTGGGAGAAAGGTTTTGCAAGCCGTGGTGCCTTCCGTTTAGGTAACCTGATTTGCTCCCTCCCTTCATCCGTGTCCTAAAGCTTTGGTATTGGTTCCCACAAGTAAGGATGATGCCGTGGACCGGACACACCAATGTTGGAGAAAACAGAATTTATGCTTACCTGATAAATTACTTTCTCCAACAGTGTGTCCGGTCCACGGCCCGCCCTGGTTTTTTAATCAGGTCCGATGAATTATTTTCTCTAACTACAGTCACCACGACACCCTATGGTTTCTCCTATTTTTTCCTCCTGTCCGTCGGTCGAATGACTGGGGTGGGCGGAGCCTAGGAGGGACTATATGGCCAGCTTTGCTGGGACTCTTTGCCATTTCCTGTTGGGGAAGAGATATTCCCACAAGTAAATTCTGTTTTCCTCCCTCAGGATAAGAGAAATAAATATAAGGGACGTCAGAGTAATTTTCGTTCCTTTTGAAATTTCAAGGGACTCCCTTTTACAAGCAAGAACAGTCCAAGCCTTCCTGGAAGCCCAATCAGTCTTGGAACAAGGGTAAACAATCCAAAGCCTGTTATTAAATAAAAAAAAGCATAAATGGCCTGCCCCTGATCTGGGACCGCATCTTGTGGGGGTCAGACGTTCCTTCTTCACTCAGGCTTGGGTTTGAGATGTTCAGGATCCCTGGGCGATGGACATAGTGTCACAGGGATACAAACTAGAGTTCAAGAATTTTCCTCCCAGGGGCAGGTTTCTGCTTTCAAGATTATCTTTAGTCCAGACTAAAAGAGAGGCGTTCTTAAACTGGGAGTGATAGTTCCTGTTCCGATGCAGGAACAGGGTCTTGGTTCAATTCCAATCGGTTCATGGTTCCCAAAAAGGAGGGAACTTTCATATCACTTTTAGATCTCAAGAGTCTAAACAAATTCCTCAGATTACCGTCCTTCAAGATGGAAACTATTTGTTCCATTCTTCCTTTAGTCCAAGAGGGTCAATTTATGGCCACGGTGGATTTCAAGGACGCATACTTGCATGTTCTCCTCATCACAGGGACCATCACAAGATTTTAAGATTTGCTTTTCTAGACTAACTCTTCCAGTTCGTGGCTCTTCCATTTGGTCCTGCCACAGCTCCCAGAAATTTCTCAAAGGTTTTAGGATCCCTACTGGCGGCGCTCCTTTGCGGGACATTGCTGTGGCACCTTATCGGGACGACATTCTGGTTCAGGCGTCTTCCTTTCAACAAGCAACATCACTCACAGAAACATCTTTACTGCTGTCTCACTGATTGAAGGTGAATTTGGAAAAGAGTTCCTTAGTTCTAACTCAAGGGTAGTTTTCTTAGGAACCATTATAGTTTCCTCATCAAGAAAAAAAAATTCTGACAGGAGTCAGGAAGTCAAAGATTTTTGATTTTGCCTAGCACTTCAGTCTTCTCCTCGGCCAACAGTGGCTCAGTGCATGGAGGTAATGGGCTGATGGTAGCGGCAATGGACATAATCCCGTTCGTCCGTTTCCTCCTCAGACCTCTGCAGTTAAGCATGCTCAGGCAGGGGAACTGAGATTATTCAGATCTGTCTCCGCGATTACAGCTGGAGCAGGAGACAAGGGATTCTCTACTTTTGGTGTTTCTCGGGATCATCTCTCCCAGGGAACCTGCTTTCGCAGACCTTCCTGGGTGATTGTAACAACTGATGTCAGACTTCTGGGATGAAAGCAGTCTGGCGTCAGGGAACACGGACTCGGTCAGAGTCTGTTCTACCTATACACATTCTGGAATTGAGAGCAATCTTCAATGCTCTCCTGGCCTGGCCTCAGTTGGACAATATAACCTTACTGGTTTACATCAACCGTCAGGGAGGAACTCGGAGTTCCTTGGGCATGACAGAGGTAGCCAAGATCATTCAGTGGGCGGAGACCAACAATTGCTGTCTGTTGACGATTCGCATTCCAGGAGTGAACCTGTGGGAGGCGGA
The DNA here is from genome assembly GCF_027579735.1 of Bombina bombina. Taxonomy (NCBI): domain Eukaryota; kingdom Metazoa; phylum Chordata; class Amphibia; order Anura; family Bombinatoridae; genus Bombina; species Bombina bombina. The sequence goes on from NC_069502.1 coordinate 978,644,192, forward strand.
CTTCCTAAGCAGGCAGACCTTTCTTCCGGGGATTCCATCCGGAAGTGTTTTCCAGCCTGATTATCAAAGAGTCAGTCGGAATCGGATCTCATGACATATCGGCAGAATGCCAATTTTGCGAGGTACGGGTCGAGGTCATGGTGGTACCTTGGAATTTCAGTCTTTCATACCTATTTCCTCTGTTTGCTCTTCTACCTCGAGTCTCTGCTCTTCTACCTCAAGTTATTGCTCAAATCAAGCAGGAGAGGGCGTTGGTGATCCTTATTGCACTGGCATGGCCTCGCAGGATTTGGTATGCAGACCTGGTGAACATGTCATCTGTTCCACCTTGGAGATTTCCTTTGAGGAAGGACCTTCTTCTTCAAGGATCCTTCTTTCATCCAAATATAGTTTCTCTGAAGCTGACTGCTTGGAGATTGAACGCTTAATTTTATTCAAGCGTGGATTTTTGGAATTGTGACCATGATTCAGATTCGTAAACCTGTGACTTGAAAGATTTACCATATATATGGCATAAATATCTATATGGGTGTGAATCCAAGGGCTACTCTTCGAGTAGAGTTAGGATTCCTAGAATTCTGTCATTTCTCCGAGAAGGTTTGGAGAAGGAATTATCGGCGAGTTCCCTAAAGGGTCAAATATCTGCCTTGTCTATTTTGTTACAAAACGTCTGGCGGAGCTACCAGAAGTGCAATTGTTTTGTCAGGCCTTGGTCAGGATCAGGCCTGTGTTCAAACCGGTTACTCCTCCCTGGAGTCTTAATTTAGTTCTTAAAGTGCTTCAAGGGGCTCTGTTTGATCTTATGCATTCCTTAGATATTAAGTTGTTATCTTGGAAAGTTTGTTTCTTGTTGCTATTTTTTCTGCTCGTAGAGTGTCAGAGCTCTCGGCATTACAGTATGAGTCACTTTACCTTATTTTTCATTCGGATAAGGTAGTTTTACGTACCATGTTAGGGTTTTTTCCCTAATGTAGTTTCTGTCTGGAACATTAATCAGGAGATTGTTGTTCCTTCCTTGTGTCCTAATCCTCCTTGGAAGGAACGGTTTTTGCACAATTTGGACGTGGGATTTGCTCTAAAATTTTACTTAGTCGACTAAGGATTTTCCTAAGTCTTCTTCCTTATTTGTGGTTTTCCTCAGAAAACATAAGGGACAGAAAGCTACGGCTACTTTTCTTTCTTTATGGCTGAAGAGTATCATACGTTTTGCCTATGAAACTGCTGGACTGCAACCTCCAGAGAGATTTACGGCTTATTTCACGAGGGATGTTGCTTTTTCATGGGCATTCAGAAATGAAGCTTCTATGGAACAGATTTGCAAGGCTGCAACTTGGTCCTCTCTTCACTCTCTTTCAAAATTCTATAAATTTGACATTTTGGACTCTGCTGAGGCCGCTTTTGGGAGAAAGGTTCTTCAAGCAGTGGTGCCTTCAGTTTAGGTCTCCTGTCTTGTCCTTCCCTTATCATCTGTGTATTCTAGCTTGGGTATTGATTCCCAACAGTAATTGATGATCTGTGGACTCATCGTGTCATTAGAAAGAAAACAAAATTTATGCTTACCTGATAAATTTCTTTCTTTCTTGACACGATGAGTCCACGGCCCGCCCTGTTTTTAAGATAGGTTGTTAATATGTTATAAACTTCAGACACCTCTGCACCTTGTTGCTCGAATGAAGGGAGGTGATATTTAACAACTTTGCTGTGGTGCTCTTTGCCGCCTCCTGCTGGGCAGGAGGGATATTCCCAACAGTAATTAATGATGATCCGTGGACTCATCATGTCAAGAAAGAAAGAAATGTATCAGGTAAGCATAAATGTAGTTTTTCCCCTTCTTCCTTTAAGAAACTGTTCCCCGTTTCGGACTCTCAGCTTGAGCTGTGGGGTACTGTCCCCAAGGTGGACAACTATTCCCCTCGAGGATAGTTCGTCATTCAAAGAACCTATGGATAAAACTTTTGAAAACATGTTAAGGAAAATGTTTCAACAAACAGGGTTTGTTTTTCAGCCAGCAGCGGCTGTAGCCGCGGTCGCCGGAGCTGCAACATATTGGTGTGAATTCCTGTGTAAAATGGTCGAGGGGTAGACTTCCATCGACGAGATACAGAATAAAATTAAGTCGCTGAAGATCGCCAATTCTTTCATGTGTGATGCCAATATGCAAATTATTCGCCTGAATGCTTAGGTGTCAGGTTTTTCCGTTTATAGCTTGCAAGGCTCTGTGGCTAAAGTCTTGGTCTGTGGACATGACCTCTAAGTCGAGGCTGTTGTCCCTGCCTTTTCAAGGAAAGATTCTGTTCGGTCCAGGATTGGATTAGATCATATCCACGGTTACGGGAGGCAAGGGAGCTTTCCTACCGCAGGATAAGAAGGCTAAGCCTAAAGGATCTACTTTTCGTCCCTTTTGTGCGGACAAGGCCTAGCGCCAGCAGCCCGCCGCAAAAGCGAACCAGTCCAAGGGAACTTGGAAACCGGCTCATTTTTGGAACAAGTCTAAGCAGAGCAAAAAGCCTGCCAAGACAAAATCGCCATGAAGGGGTGGCCCCCGGCCGGTCTCCAGACCAAGTAGGGGGCAGATTATCTCTCTACTCAGAAGCCTGGTTGCAGGACGTTCAGGATCCTTGGGTTCTGGACGTTGTCGCCCAGGGTTACAGGATAGGGTTTAGATCCCATCCGCCCAGGGGCAGATTCTTCCTATCAAACCTGTCTTCAAGACCATAAAACAGAGAAGCCTTTCTAGAATGTGTGAGGGATCTCTCCTCTCTAGGTGTTATCGTACCAGTACCCCAAGCAGAAAGGGGTCTAGGGTACTATTCAAATCTTTTTGTGGTTCCAAAGAAGGAGGGCACGTTCCGCCCGATTCTGGACCTAAAGTGTTTAAACAAGTTTCTGAGTTAAAAATGGAAACGATCAGATCTATTCTGCCCCTAGTTCAAGAGGGACAGTTCATGACAACTATAGACTTGAAGGACGCTTACCTTCATGTGCCAATTCACCCGGACCACTTCAAGTTCCTGAGATTTGCGTTTCTTGACCAACACTTCCAGTTTGTGGCCCTTGCCTTTGGTCTGGCGACGGCCCCAAGAGTCTTCACAAAGGTTCTGGGGGCGCTACTTGCAGTGGCCAGATCAAGAGGCATTGCTGTGGCGCCCTATCTGGACGAAATCCTAGTCCAGACGCCGTCACTCAGTCTCACAGAGGATTATTCGAGGGCGCTTCTTATTTTGCTCCAATCTCACGGTTGGAAGATCAACTCAGGAAAGAGTTCCCTGGTTCCATCTCAGACCTCTTCAATTGTGCATGTTGAGACAGTGGAATGGCGATCATTCAGATCTATCACAGCAGATATCCATGGATGCTCGGACTCGGATTTCCCTCTCTTGGTGGATCTGTCCGGAGCAGCTGTCCATGGGGACATCCTTCTTGAGACCTTCCTGGGAGATTGTGACCACGGACGCGTGTCTGGCAGGATGGGGAGCTGTTTGGGGTGCCAGGATGGCACAAGGAAAATGGTCCCGGGAGGAGTCTCTCCTTCCGATAAATATTATGGAACTCTGAGCAATCTACAATGCTCTGAAGGCATGGCCTCCTGGGGTCGTTTAGCTTCATCAGATTCCAGACCGACAACATTACCTCTGTGGCTTACATCAACCATCAGGGGGGTACAAGGATCTACCATAAGGTGTGGAGGACTTGTCCTGGTATGAGAAGTATGTGATTGATACTTTAATTCAGGCAAGGATGCCAGTCACTCATTGCATCTACCATAAGGTGTGGAGGACTTGTCCTGGTATGAGAAGCATGGATATCCTTGGCATAAGGTGAAGGTATCCAGGATTCTGTCCTTTCTCCAAGTCGGTTTGGAGAAGGGTCTTGCTGCCACTTCCTTAAAGGGACAGATTTCGGCATTATCAGTGGTGTCTAACCGTAACATCAATCAGGAAATAGTGGTTCCTTCTTTGTGTCCTAACCCTTCTTCTTCTAAGGAGAGATTGCTTCATAATCTGGATGTGGTTCGTGCCCTGAAGTTCTATCTTCAGGCCACAAAGGATTTCAGACAATCTACATCTTTTTTGTGTTGTATTCCGGGAAGCGCAAGGGGCAGAAAGCCTCTTCTATGTCTTTGTCCTTTTCGGACCTTTATTCGCTTGGCCTCCTCAGGACATAAGCCTCCTCAGAGGATCACGGCTCATTCAATTGTGGCTTCATCTTGGGCCTTCAAGAATGAGGCCTCTATGGAGCAGATTTTGTAAGGCGGCTACCTGGTCCTCCTTACACACTTTTTTACAAAGTTTTACAAATTTGACGATTTTGCTTCTGCGGAAGCTGTTTTTGGGGGAGAGGTTTTGCAGGCTGTGGTGCCCTCAGATTAGGGTCCTGCTTTTCCCTCCCGGTTTCATTCAGTGTCCTCTAGAGCTTGGGTATATGTTCCCAACAGTAATGAATGAAGCCGTGGACTCTACTCCCCTTTAGATGGATAACATAAATTATGCTTACCTGATAATTTCATTTCCATCGAGGGGAGGAGAGTCCACGGCTCCCGCTCGTATCTCCGATGGACAGACCTAAATTTAATTTATCTTCTCGCACCATTTATACCCTGATATTTCTCCTACTGTTCCTTGTTCCCTCGGCAGAATGACTGGGGGATGAGGGAAGTGGGGGAGGTATTTAAGCCTTTAGCTGGGGGGCCTTTGCCTCCTGTGCTTCAAGCGGTGGTGCCTTTGATTTAGGTCTGCCTGCCTTTAGTTCTCCCTCCCTGTCCATTCTGTGTCTTCTCTGGCTTGGGTATTGGTTTCCCAACAATATATCATTAGATATGCACAGATAGATCATTTAAATGAATTAAATTATTGGGAGGTGGACTATCACCAGTTTTAATAGGTTAATCAATCATACTTTATCACATTGTCAGCTGTATTCTATTGGAAGGAGAGAAAAATAATTATTAGTTTTATTTAACTAAAGAAAAATAACCATTAGCTAAATAATAAAAATTTAAATAGTTTTATTTAACTAACACAATAACATATTTCATTTTAGTCTTGACCCTCCCTCCACATATAGGTCCTTGTGCAGATCTATTCCACTCCAAACAATCTTCTCTTCAGTAAGCTATTAGGTCTGCAATAACTAATCGGTAAGTTTGATCATAAAAATAGTTGTCAACAAATCTCAATTAGGTGGTCAGTGATTAGTTGATCAGTTGCACAGCACCAGCTGCTTTAATCTGATGATCTACTGCAACTAAGATTGTGCAAAAAAATTCAAATTTATTTATTTTTTTAATCTTTTTTCTATCCGATTAATTGGACATTAATCATCCGATTAATCGGATAGAAAAAATAAATAAAATGTTTCACAATACCATGTGCAGGAGTTCATCGGATTGAAGCAGCTGGTGCTGTGCAATTAACCAACTAATTGCTGACCACCTAATTGATAATGAGATTCTTTGACAACTATTTTTATGATCAATCTTACCGATTAGTTGTTGCAGCCCTATAAGCTATTTAAACTTAGTATGGGTTGATTCTGTGTACATAGATTTAAAGGGGAGCAATGGCATTGAAGGAACAGTAAAGTCAAAATTAAACTTTCATGTTTGAAAAAGCCTGCACGGGCGAAACGCGTCAGCAGTTTATACGGGGGACGCTTTTTAACTTAACTTTGTTGAGACTCATTCTTTGAGCCTACCTCTAGAATTAAACTGAGCAATATCACAATAAGGGCTTTAGAGTGGGACACCTACTATAGGTGTTAATGGGCAGATCATATTCCCATACTATCCATGTTAATTCATGTATCGTGTAAAGATTCATTGATTTTTTACAAAATTGAGACTTTATTATTTTTGAAACCGGTACGCATAGTCTGAAGTAACTAACTGAAACATTATGGGACATTGGTAAACCCGATTCACACCAGCTATTTATGGAGGACATTCAGGAATAGTACAGCTGATTATAAAAACTGTGAACTGGGGCATAATGGCAACTTAGTTGCAATAATTATATGGTACCCTACTCCTGTGCGATCTCACGCAATAAATTATTTTGTTACCTAGTTAGTAACTGTTGACACGCAGGCTTTATAAACTTGGCCACACTACTTCGGGAAACTGATAGCTATCCCCATTATAGAAACTACATGTGTATAAGCACAACATATTTTGTGATTTCTTGTTGAACCTTTGCTCCCTCCCCTGCCTCCCCAGATCACTTTCCCCACAGAAGATACACTTTATTGCCTCTCCTCCCTCTTCCCCTCTTACTGTGACTCATCACCGGCACTTTTTTTCTCTTGAACGCCTGTAGCATGGCGTAGCGGTCCCACCCCCTACATCGATGAGCCGCCCACCCGCCTCCCTCCTTACCCACCCATTAACTAACGGCACCACCGCTGTCCGATGCAGAGAGGGCCACAGATTGGCTCTCTCTGCATCGGTATATCTGCAAATCTATTTCTGCAGTGCCCCACTCGTTAAGGGGTTAAAACGGCACCAGAGTGGCCCTCTCTGCATCGGTATCGCTGCAAATCTATTTCTGCAGTGCCCCACTCGTTAAGGGGTTGAAAGTGTCTTAAAATTACATGCTCTATCCAAATCATACAAGTTTAATTTTGACTTTCCTATGCCTTTAATACCAGCATTTATGCTTGAGAGTTTGGGTTTCCATTAAACCTTGTTTATAATGTTATTCAGGTATACTTCCAGATTGCTTGCAGTCTGGCACAGACATCATTTCTGATCTCGAACAGCAGGAGATGAAGCTAATATCTGAAGCTATAAGGTAAATATTTAGAGATTTATGTTCTTGCTAACATTTTAAAAAAGCCAGATAACCCACTTTTAAATGGTAAACATACTGTTCTTCTGTATTCCTTATAAACCACCGTTATATAAAATCATGATAAATTGTGGCAAATGCATAAACTTGAAAAGTTTAATTATGTTAAAAAGCAGATAGACTAGCTTTCTTCCTAAATACAGAATTCTACTGGAATTAAGTTAGTGACATACGGCCATGTGAGTGGACATGTCATCACTACAGGGGCAATTACCCTATGTTATAATTGTATTTTCTTTCATAAAAGTGGTATGAGTCCATTACTTCATTACTCCTGGGGTTCAACTCCCTGCCTCTAGGAGGTATGCATAGATTTCTAACACTTACAAGAGCTCTTCATTCCTCCCACTTCACTGGTATGCCAGTCTTATCTTTGCCTCCCAGAAGGAAGGTGAAGAATTGAAGTTCTCTAGAATCTTTGTTGAAAGGGGTCCTCAGACTGATTTGATGCCCAGTTTTACCCCTTAGAAAGTTTCTACTGAGAGAGGGAAGATTTTTGTTATTGGGCAGTAACACAATTACTCCAGGGGAGGGGTTAGTCACAAGCCTGCCACAGGTCCTATTGGGTCATCGATGTACTCCTCACTTATATCCTCTGCTTTAATGTGCTAAGTACTGGATGAGCGATCTACTGGAAGCAGTCATTTCTGCAGCTGATAAGCACAGTGGAGTGGGTGCTTGTCAGAAAAACATAATTATATAAGAACTTACTTGATAAATTAATTTCTTTCTAATGACATGATGAGTCCACGGATCATCTAATTACTATTGGGATATATCACTCCTGCCCAACAGGAGGCGGCAAAGAGCACCACAGCAAAGCTGTTAAATATCACCTCCCTTCCCTCCCACCCCAGTCATTCTCTTTTTTCCTATGTTAGAGCAAGGAAGTGGTAAAGTTAGGTGTTAGAAAAGATTCTTCATGCAAGATTTTATTGTTTTTTAAGTTGTGCAAGATTGTGCTGCTTTGTCCTAGGGTGTAGCCATAGGACAGTCTCTTCAGTAGAGCAGTGGTGGCTTTAGAGCAATGAGAACTTGTGGGACATAATTCTCACTGCGCCTCCCATATACTGATGCTGCCCTAACTCTGGAAGCCTGAGTAAAATTACTCAGTCTTTATCCTTTATTCCACAGGCCCATGTGAGGGAGAGGACCTCTCAAACCTGGTGAGCTGCCTTTCTGTCTGGCAGATTTATGAGGCAAGTGCTGACTTAATTTTTTCTGGGGTAATAAAAGAAGACTCAGAAAAAAATGTGGGCACTTTATTTACCAACAATGGGACAATTCATAAAGGACTCAGAAAAATTTTGGGCACTTTATTTGCAATGGCATAAATTCTCCTATAGAGGAGACAATATGCAGACAGCTTGGATGCAGGCACTGGGGCTGAGGTATATTTGGCTCTGGGTTTAGGTGGTTATCACGGCTCCTGGCGGTGTTACTTTAGAAGCAATATGCCAAATGGGAGATAACTTTCTTTGAGACGCCCACGATGGGCGGAGCTATGGGAGGCGGCAATTGAGTTGCGCACCACTTTTCCATCACTTCCTAGTCCGGAGGGAAAGAGAATACAGACTCAATTTAGGTGACTCATGTTTTTCTAAAGGTGTGCGTTTTTAGGATGGGAGCCGGTCTACCATTACTACTACCGAGTTCGGATCTGTTGCTAGAATGGGCGGTTTCTGACAGTGAGAGCCGGTATCAGCAGGGCAGGTAGGCACCTCAGCAGAGTACAGCTGAGGTGTAGAGGTGTTCTGCAGGATCGTTTAGTTAGTGTATCCTTTCTGCAGATAAAAATAAAGAAGTTACCGTTTAAAATTTAAAGTGACAGTAAAAATTTTTTGGTTAATTTTTATTAAAAAATGTTAGTTTTTTATTTGATTTTTTTATCCATTGTGAGTCAGAATGGACCAAGAGGCTTTGCAAAATGTCAATTGTTCTTTATGTTTTGATGCCAATGTGGAACCACCAATCCCTTTCTGTTCCTCATGTAATTGAGAGAACTTTAACTTATAGGGATAAACTTTTTTTCTGAGCCAACATTCTCTAAGGTGGATGCTGTTCAGGAGTCTTATGACAATGTCCAGTATATGCCGCAGCTTTTTCCTGAAGCGTCCCAAATTTTACCGCCCACACATGCAGTGCCCTGCGCTTTATCTATGACCCCTCCTGGCGTTACATTGCAAGACATCGCTCCCCTCATGTCTTCTGCAGTTTCTGATGCATTGTCTGCTTTTCCCATGTTGCAGGGAAAGCGTAAGAGGAAAAATAAACATTTAGTAAGTGAGGTTTCTGATGCAGTTGTTGCTATTTCGAATGCTCCCTCCCAGAAACCTGAGGAGGAGGATACTTCAGTAGCATCTGAGGGTGAAATTTCAGATTCTGACAGTGTAATTCCTGTTGCTTATGCTAAAGTTGTATATTTCAGGTTTAAGCTAGAACACCTCCGTCTGCTACTCAAGGAGGTTTTAGCTACATTGGACGACAGTAACACCACGGTCGTAGTTAATCCTAAGAAATCCAGTAAGCTAAACAAATATTTTGATTTACCTTCCTTGGTGGATGTTTTTCCTGTACCAGATTGAGCTACTGAGATCATTGCAAAGGAATGGGAGAGACCGGGTATCCCTTTTTCTCCATCCCCTATATTTAAAAAGATGTTTCCTATAGCGGACTTTCTCCATCCCCTATATTTAAAAAGATGTTTCCTATAGCGGACTCTATCAAGGATTCTTGGCAAACAGTAGCCATGGTTGAAGGGGCAATTTCCACTCTGGCCAAGAGGACTACTATCCCCATAGAGGATAGTTGTGCCTTTAAGGATCCTATTGACAAAAAATTAGAGGAGTTACTCAAGAAGATGTGTGTACAGCAGGGTTTACAATGGCAACCTGCTGTGTGCATTGCTACTGTCACTTGTGCAGCGGCATTCTGGTTTGATGCGTTGTCTGATTCTATTAGGACAGACACTCCCCTTGAAGAGATCCAGGATAGGTTAAAGGCCCTTAAAAGGCCATAATACCCAAATGTTTAAACACTTGAAAGTGATGCAGCATAGCTGTAAAAAGCTGACTAGAAAATATCACCTGAACATCTCTATGTAAAAACTTACTCTGCTGAGCTGAGGAGATTGTGAGGTAAAATATCTTCCTTTTTTACATAGAGATGCTCAGGTGACATTTTCCTGTCAGCTTTTTACAGTTATACTGCATCAGTTTCAAGTGATTTAGCATATGAGTGTTATGTCCCTTTAAGTTGGCCAATTCCTTTATTACAGATGCTTCCCTACAGGTTATTAAACTGGGAGCAAAGATTTCGGGTTTTGCTGTGCTAGCCCGCAGAGCTTTATGGTTAAAATCTTGGTCTGCTGATGTGTCCTCCAAGTCTAAACTTTTTGCAATTCCTTACAAGGGAAAGACATTGTTAGGACCGGGTTTGACGGAAATAATTTCTGACATTACGGTAGGAAAGGGTCATTTTCTCCCTCAGGATAAGAGAAACAAACAAAAGGGACGTCAGAGTAATTTTTGTTCCTTTCGAAATTTCAAGGGAAATCCTTCCACTTGAAAGGGTGGAGATATAGGGGCGTGGTTACACTTAAGGGATCAGATTTAATTTTTAGGGATACAGATTTCCCCAATGTGCAAAAGAAGTAAATATTTATTAATGGAATTTATTTCCAATGTTTGAGGTACATTCAAAATCCCAAAAAAGGGGTTACGTGATAGAATAAACTTTATGTGTGAATATAAATAAGTGAAAGAATCGTACTTATGCCGATTTTGGAGTAATATATCATCAATAGTGATTTGCTTGTATAAGAATTGTGTAGTGTATATGATACGTGAATTACCTAGAAGTGCGTAAAATTTATTCAATGTGTATAACGGTTAAATACCTAGATAGTGTAGAAATTAAGAAAAGTAGAAGGAAAAGAGTTTATTAATCTCTAAATACTGAGAATTCCATGGTAGCGTTGATCTCCTATATAGGAAATTTGTGGTGATAAAAAAATAATGAAAAATTTTTGTTTGTGTAGATGTAATTCTATTAGCTAAAATCTCATATGGATAAAGAAATTATCTGGAAAAAAATTTTTTACTATAGAAAGTGAAAATAAAATAACATAAGATTTATTTAAAACACGATCCACATGAAGTTGTATTTCTCTTGTTAAGTGTAGTCAGTCCACGGGTCATCCATTACTTATGGAATATATCTTTTCCTAACAGGAAGCTGCAAGAGGATCACCCAGCAGAGCTGCTATATAGCTCCTCCCCTCACATGTCATATTCAGTCATTCTCTTGCAGCCTAACTAGTTAGGTCGCTGTGAGAGGTCTGTGGTGTTTTTTAACTTAGTTTATTTCTACAATCAAAAGTTTGTTATTTTAAATGGCACCGGAGTGTGCTGTTTATTCTCAGGCAGCATTAGAAGAAGAATCTGCCTGCGTTTTCTATGATCTTAGCAGACGTAACTAAGATCCACTGGCTGTTCTCATCTGAGGAGTGAGGTAACTTCAGAGAAGGGGAATAGCATGCAGGGCCCCCCTGCAAATGAGGTATGTGCAGTAATTATTTTTCTGAGGAATGGAATTGACTGAGAAAATACTGCTGATACCAATGTAAAGTAAGTTCAGCCTTAAATGCAGTGATAGCGACTGGTATTAGGCTGATGAGTGTGTGTACACTGAATGTATTTTTCTAAGGAATGGAATTGACTCTGAAAATACTGTTAATACTGAAATAATGTATGAGCCTTAACTGCAGTAAAAGCGACTGGTAGCAGGCTTATTAATAACAATTCATAACTTTTCAAATGTATGTTTAAAAGGTTTACTGGCATGTTAATCGTTTTTTGTGAGGTACTTGGTGATAAAACTTATTGGGGCATGATTTTTACCACATGGCCATCTTTGTTTTCTGCATAGAAACAGTTTTCTGAGCTTCCCCACTGTTGTAATATGAGTGGGAGGGGCCTATTTTAGCGCTTTTTTGCGCAGTAAAAATTCAGTCACAATCTGTCTACTTCATCCTCCATGATCCAGATCGTCTCTAGAGAGCTCAGGGGTCTTCAAAATTCATTTTGAGGGAGGTAATCAGTCACAGCAGACCTGTGACAGTGTGTTTTGACTGTGAGAAAAACGTTAATTATTAAATTGTTAATCCGTTTTTGGGTATTAAGAGGTTAATCATCCATTTGCTGGTGGGTGCAATCCTTTGCTAACTTAATACATTTACTGTGAAAAATTGGTTGCTATAACTATTTTGGTTCATTGTTATTTCAACTGTGACAGCTTTTTGTGCTTCTTAAAGGCACAGTAGCGTTTTTTATATTGCTTGTAAATTTATTTAGAAAAGTATTTCCAAGCTTGCTAGTCTCATTGCTAGTCTGTTTAAACATGTCTGACACAGATGAATCTCTTTGTTCACTATGTTTAAAGGCCAATGTGGAGCCCAATAGAAATTTATGTACTAATTGCATTGATGCTACTTTAAATAAAAGTCAATCTTTACATGTAAAGAAATTATCACCAGACAACGAGGGGGAAGTTATGCCGACTAACTCTCCTCACGTGTCAGTACCTTCGCCTCCCGCTCAGGAGGTGCGTGATTTTGTGGCGCCAAGTACATCAGGGAGGCCCTTACAAATCACTTTGCAAGACATGGCTACTGTTATGACAGAAGTATTATCTAAATTGCCAGAATTAAGAGGCAAGCGCGATAGCTCTGGGTTAAGGACAGAGCGCGCGGATGAGGTGAGAGCCATGTCAGATACTGCATCACAGTTTGCAGAACGTGAAGACGGAGAGCTTCATTCTGTGGGTGACGGATCTGATCCAGGGAGACTGGATTCAGAGATTTCTAATTTTAAATTTAAGCTTGAGAACCTCCGCATATTGCTAGGGGAGGTATTAGCGGCTCTGAATGATTGTAACATGGTTGCAATTCCAGAAAAATTATGTAGGTTGGATAGATACTATGCGGTACCGGTGTGTACTGACGTGTTTCCTATACCTAAAAGGCTTACAGAGATTATTAGCGAGGAGTGGGATAGACCTGGTGTGCCCTTTTCCCCTCCTCCCATATTTAGGAAAATGTTTCCTATAGACGCCACCACACGAGACTTATGGCAGACGGTCCCTAAGGTGGAGGGAGCAGTTTCTACTTTAGCTAAGCGTACCACTATCCCGGTGGAGGATAGTTGTGCCTTTTCAGATCCAATGGATAAGAAATTAGAGGGTTACCTTAAGAAAATGTTTGTTCAACAAGGTTTTATCTTACAGCCCCTTGCATGCATTGCGCCTGTCACTGCTGCGGCGGCATTCTGGTTTGAGTCTCTGGAAGAGGCCATTCGCACAGCTCCATTGGATGAAATTATGAACAAGCTTAAAGCACTTAAGCTAGCTAACGCATTTGTTTCTGATGCCGTCGTACATTTAACCAAACTTACGGCTAAGAACTCCGGATTCGCCATCCAAGCGCGCAGAGCGCTATGGCTTAAATCCTGGTCAGCTGACGTGACTTCTAAATCTAAATTGCTTAATATTCCTTTCAAAGGGCAGACCTTATTCGGGCCCGGCTTGAAAGAAATTATAGCTGACATCATGGGAGGTAAGGGCCATGCTCTACCTCAGGACAGGGCCAAATCAAAGGCCAAACAGTCTAATTTTCGTGCCTTTCGTAACTTCAAGGCTGGAGCAGCATCAACTTCCTCCGCTCCAAAACAGGAAGGAGCTGTTGCTCGTTACAGGCAGGGCTGGAAAGTTAACCAGTCCTGGAACAAGGGCAAGCAGGCCAAGAAACCTGCTGCTGCCTCCAAGACAGCATGAAGAGAGGGCCCCCTATCCGGAAACGGATCTAGTGGGGGGCAGACTTTCTCTCTTCGCCCAGGCTTGGGCAAGAGATGTCCAGGATCCCTGGGCGTTGGAGATCATATCTCAGGGATATCTCCTGGACTTCAAAACTTCTCCTCCACGAGGGAGATTTCATCTTTCAAGGTTATCAACAAACCAAATAAAGAAAGAGGCGTTTCTACGCTGTGTACAAGACCTTTTACTAATGGGGGTGATCCACCCAGTTCCGCGGACGGAACACGGGCAGGGATTCTATTCAAATCTATTTGTGGTTCCCAAGAAAGAGGGAACCTTCAGACCAATCTTGGACTTAAAAATCCTAAACAAATTTCTAAGAGTTCCATCATTCAAAATGGAAACTATTCGAACCATCCTTCCCATGATCCAAGAGGGTCAGTACATGATCACAGTGGATTTAAAGGATGCCTACCTTCACATACCGATTCACAAGGATCATTATCGGTACCTAAGATTTGCTTTCCTAGACAGGCATTACCAGTTTGTAGCTCTTCCCTTCGGATTAGCTACGGCTCCAAGAATCTTTACAAAAGTTCTGGGCTCACTTCTGGTGGTAATAAGACCGCGAGGCATAGTGGTGACTCCGTACCTAGACGACATTCTGATACAAGCGTCAAGTTTTCAAACTGCCAAGTCTCATACAGAGATAGTTCTGGCATTTCTGAGGTCGCATGGGTGGAAGAGTTCCCTTTCTAGGGACTCTTATAGATTCTGTAGAGATGAAAATTTACCTGACAGAGGCCAGGTTATCAAAACTTCTAAATGCTTGCCGTGTACTTCATTCCATTCCACACCCGTCAGAAGCTCAGTGCATGGAAGTAATCGGCTTAATGGTAGCGGCAATGGACATAGTACCATTTGCACGCCTGCATCTCAGACCGCTGCAATTGTGCATTCTAAGTCAGTGGAACGGGGATTACTCAGATTTGTTCCCCCTACTAAGTCTGGATCAAGAGACCAGAGATTCTCTTCTATGGTGGCTCTCTCGGCCACATCTGTCCAAGGGGATGACCTTTCGCAGGCCAGATTGGACGATTGTAACAACAGACGCCAGCCTTCTAGGCTGGGGCGCAGTCTGGAACTCCCTGAAAGCTCAGGGATTATGGACTCAGGAGGAGAAACTCCTCCCAATAAATATTCTGGAATTAAGAGCAATATTCAATGCTCTCCTAGCTTGGCCTCAGTTAGCAACTCTGAGGTTCATCAGATTTCAGTCGGACAACATCACGACTGTGGCTTACATCAACCATCAAGGGGGTACCAGAAGTTCCCTAGCGATGTTGGAAGTCTCAAAGATAATTCGCTGGGCAGAGTCTCACTCTTGCCACCTGTCAGCGATTTACATCCCAGGCGTAGAGAACTGGGAGGCGGATTTTTAAGTCGCCAGACTTTTCATCCGGGGGAGTGGGAACTTCATCCGGAGGTCTTTGCTCAACTGATTCATCGTTGGGGCAAACCAGATCTGGATCTCATGGCGTCTCGCCAGAACGCCAAGCTTCCTTGTTACGGATCCAGGTCCAGGGACCCGAGAGCGGTGCTGATAGATGCTCTGACAGCCCCTTGGGTCTTCAACATGGCTTATGTGTTTCCACCATTCCCGATGCTTCCTCGTTTGATTGCCAAGATCAAACAGGAGAGAGCTTCGGTGATTCTGATAGCGCCTGCGTGGCCACGCAGGACCTGGTATGCAGACCTAGTGGACATGTCGTCCTGTCCACCGTGGTCTCTGCCTCTGAGACAGGACCTTCTAATTCAGGGTCCTTTCAAACATCCAAATCTAATTTCTCTGAGGCTGACTGCATGGAGATTGAACGCTTGATTCTATCAAAGTGTGGCTTCTCGGAGTCGGTTATTGATGCCTTAATACAGGCTAGGAAGCCTGTTACCAGAAAAATGTACCATAAGATATGGCGTAAATATTTATATTGGTGCGAATCCAAGAGTTACTCATGGAGTAAGGTTAGGATTCCTAGGATATTGTCCTTTCTACAAGAGGGTTTAGAAAAGGGCTTATCTGCTAGTTCGTTAAAGGGACAGATTTCTGCTCTGTCTATTCTCCTACACAAACTTCTGGCTGAAGTTCCAGACGTTCAGGCTTTTTGTCAGGCTTTAACCAGGATTAAGCCTGTGTTTAAGACTGTTGCTCCGCCGTGGAGCTTAAACTTAGTTCTTAATGTTCTTCAAGGCGTTCCATTTGAACCCCTTCATTCCATTGATATCAAGCTGTTATCCTGGAAGGTTTTGTTTTTGATGGCTATTTCCTCGGCTCGAAGAGTCTCTGAGTTATCTGCCTTACATTGTGATTCTCCTTATCTGATTTTTCATTCAGACAAGGTAGTTCTGCGTACTAAACCTGGGTTCTTACCTAAGGTAGTTACTAACAGGAATTTCAGTCAAGAGATTGTTGTTCCATCACTGTGTCCTAACCCTTCTTCAAAGAAGGAACGACTTTTGCATAATTTGGACGTAGTCCGTGCCCTGAAGTTCTATTTGCAGGCAACTAAAGATTTTCGTCAAACTTCTTCCCTGTTTGTCGTTTACTCTGGACAGAGAAGAGGTCAAAAGGCTTCGGCTACCTCTCTCTCTTTTTGGCTTTGTAGCATAATACGTTTAGCCTATGAGACTGCTGGACAGCAGCCTCCTGAAAGGATTACAGCTCATTCTACTAGAGCTGTGGCTTCCACCTGGGCCTTTAAAAATGAGGCCTCTGTTGAACAGATTTGCAAGGCTGCGACTTGGTCTTCGCTTCACACCTTTTCAAAATTTTACAAATTTGACACTTTTGCTTCTTCGGAGGCTATTTTTGGGAGAAAGGTACTTCAGGCAGTGGTTCCTTCTGTTTAATGTTCCTGCCTTGTCCCTCCCTTCATCCGTGTACTTTAGCTTTGGTATTGGTATTCCATAAGTAATGGATGACCCGTGGACTGACTACACTTAACAAGAGAAAACATAATTTATGCTTACCTGATAAATTTATTTCTCTTGTAGTGTAGTCAGTCCACGGCCCGCCCTGTCTTTAAGGCAGACCTAAATTTTAATTAAACTCCAGTCACCACTGCACCCTATGGTTTCTCCTTTCTCGTCTGCTTTGGTCGAATGACTGAATATGACATGTGAGGGGAGGAGCTATATAGCAGCTCTGCTGGGTGATCCTCTTGCAGCTTCCTGTTAGGAAGAGATATATTCCATAAGTAATGGATGACCCGTGGACTGACTACACTACAAGAGAAATAAATTTATCAGGTAAGCATAAATTATGTTTTACCAATTGGTATCAAGATCTATCTATGGGACGTCTCCCAAATACAGTTTAAGATTAAAAAATCGCTAATATTCAAATGGAAATATAAAAAGCCCTTAAAAAGTTGAACTGTTGCATACAACCAATGGAAATTAAGGATTATTTGGCTGAATATGCCCAAATTAATTGACACTGAAGTCCGTATATTTCAAATATTCAATTCAAAATTAGTAATCCGTTAGTTTAAAGTCACTTTCTGTGTCCCAATATTAACTTCAAATTGCTTATAGGCTTTGTATAGCTATTTCATCTAAATGTAGAGAATTTAAAACTTAAAATGATTTTTATTGCGTACCGCTCTTAGTGCTATGCACACGGTGAAGAAAGTAACCTTGTATATTAAAATCCAAAGTTGAACTGTATCTGTTACAAGCACACCTTTACTTGAAATTATCTCAGTGTTTGATTTAAAGCCGTTAGACGCGTTTCTCTCTTTTCAGAGCTTTATCTAGATCTTGATAAATATGCTTGTAACAGATACAGTTTGAGATGTTCAGGATCCCTGGGCGGTGGACATTGTGTCCCAGGGATACAAACTAGAGTTCAAGAACCTTCCTCCCAGGGGCAGGTTTCTGCTTTCAAGAATATCTGTAGACCAGACAAAAAGAGAGGCGTTCTTACACTGTGTACGGGACCTCTCCGACCTGGGAGTGATAGTTCCTGTTCCGATGCAGGAACGGGGTCTGGGGTTCTATTCCAATATGTTTGTGGTTCCCAAAAAGGAGGGAACCTTCAGACCAATTTTAGACCTCAAGAGTCTAAACAAATTTCTCAGAGTACCGTCCTTCAAGATGGAAACTATTCGTTCCATTCTTCCTTTGATCCAAGAGGGTCAATTTATGACAACCGTGGATTTATAGGACGCATACCTGCATGTTCCTATCCACAGGGACCATCACAAGTTTCTAAGGTTTGCATTTCTAGACAAACACTTTCAGTTTGTGGCTCTTCCATTGGGCCTTGCCACAGCTCCCAGAATTTTCTCAAAGGTTATGGGATCCCTGTTGGCGGTGCTCCGATTGCAGGGGATTGCAGTGGCACCTTATCTGTACGACATCCTGTTCCAGGCGCAATCCTTTCAACAAGCAAAGAAATTTTTTTGGAAAAGAGCTCCTTAGTCCTAAATACAAGGGTAATCTTCTTGGGAACCATAAAAGATTCCATATCAATAAAGATTTTTCTGACAGAAGTACAGAAATCAAAGATTTACGATTCTTACAGCAATGGACATCATCCCATTCGCCCTTTTTCCACCTTAGACCTCTGCAGTTAAACATGCTCAGTCAGTGGAACGAGATTATGCAGACCTGTCTCCGTGAATACAGCTGGAGCAGGAGACAAGGGATTCTCTTCGGTGGTGTCTCAGGATCATCTCTCCCAGGGAACCTGCTTTCACAGACCCTCTTGGGTGATTGTGACAACAGACGCCAGCCTTCTGGGATGGGGAGCAGTCTGGGACTCTCGAAAGGCTCAGGGAATTTGGACTCAGTCAGAGTCTGTTCTGCCCATAAACATTCTGGAGCTGAGAGCAATCTTCAATGCTCTGCTGGCCTGGTCCCAGTTAGCCTTGGCCCGGTTCATCAGGTTCCAGTCGGACAACATATCTTCAGTGGCTTACATCAACCATCAGGGAGGAACGCGGAGTTCCTTAGCCATGACAGAGGTAACCAGGATAATTCGGTGGGCGGAGACCCACAATTGCTGTCTGTCGGCGATCCACATCCCAGGTATGGACAACTGGGAGGCGGACTTCCTGAGCAGGCAGACCTTTCACCCGGGGGAGTGGAAACTCCATCCGGAAGTGTTTTCCAGCCTGATTCTCAAATGGGGTCGGCCGGAATTGGATCTCATGGCATCTCGTCAGAATGCCAAGCTTCCAGGGTACGGGTCGATGTCAAGGGACCCTCAGGTTGTACTGATAGACGCCCTGGCGGTACCTTGGAAATTCAGTCTTGCATACCTATTTCCTCCGTTCTCGCTTCTACCTTGGGTCATTGCTCGAATCAAGCAGGAGAGGGCGTCGGTGATCCTCATTGCACCTGCTTGGCCTTGCAGGATTTGGTATGCAGATCTGGTGGACGTCATCTCTTCCACCTTGGAGACTTCCGTTGAGGAAGGACCTTCTACTTCAAGGGCCCTTCCTTCATCCAAATCTAGTTTCTCTGAAGCTGACTGCTTGGAGATTGAACGCTTAATTTTATCCAAGCAGGGATTTTCGGAATCGGTCATAGAGACCATGATTCAGGCTCGTAACCTGTGACTAGAAAGATTTACCACAAGATATGGCGTAAATATATATGTTGGTGTGAATCCAGGGGCTACTCTTGGAGTAGAGTTAGGATTCCTAGAATTCTGTCCTTTCTCCAAGACGGTTTGGAGAAGGGATTATCGGCAAGTTCCCTAAAGGGTCAAATATCTGCCTGGTCTATTTTGTTACGTAAACGTCTAGTGGACGTACCATACGTGCAATCGTTTTGTCAGGCCTTGGTCAGGATCAGGCCTGTGTTCATACCAGTTACTCCTCTCTGGAGTCTTAATTTAGTTCTTAAAGTTCTTCAAGGGGCTTCGTTTGAGCCTATGCATTCCTTAGATATTAAGTTGTTTTCTTGGAAAGTTTTTGTTTCTTGTTGCTATTTCATCTGCTCGTAGAGTGTCAGAGCTCTCGGCATTACAGTATGAGTCTCCATACCTTATTTTTCATTCGGTTAAGGTAGTTTTACATACCAAATTAGGGTTTCACCCTAAAGTAGTTTCTGACCGGAACATTAATCAGGAGATTGTTGTTCCTTTTTTGTGTCCTAATCCTTCTTCTCAGAAGGAATGGCTTCTGCACAATCTGGACGTGGTACGTGCACTAAAATTTTATTTACAGGCGACTAAGGATTTTCGTCAGTCTTCTGCTTTGTTTGTGGTTTTCTCTGGAAAACCTAAGGGACAAAAAGCTACGGCTACTTCTCTTTATGGCTGAAGAGTAACAAACGTTTTGCCTATGAAACTGCTGAACAGCAACCTCCAGAGATAGTTACGGCTCATTCCATGAGGGCTGTTGCTTCCTTATGGGCATTCAAAAATTAATCTTCTATGGAACAGATTTGCAAGGCTGCAACTTGGTCCTCTCTTCACACTTTTTCAAAATTCTATAAATTTGACACTTGCCTCAGCTGAGACCGCTTTTGGAAGAAAGGTTCTTCAAGCAGTGGTGCATTCTGTTTAGGTTCCCTGTCTTGTACCTCCCTTATCATCTGTGTACTCTGGCTTGGGTATTGATTCCCAGTAGTAATTAGATGATCCGTGGACTCATTGTGTCATTAGAAAGAAAACAAAATTTATGCTTACCTGATAAATTTATTTATTTATTGACACAATGAGTCCACGGCCCGCTCTGTTCTTTAGACAGGGTGTTAGTATGTTATAAACTTCAGACACCTCTGCACCTTGTTACTTCCTTTCTCTCCTTTACTTTGGTCGAATGACTGGGGTGGGAGGGAAGGGAGGTGATATTTAACAGCTTTGCTGTGGTGCTCTTTGCCGCCTCCTGCTGGGCAGGAGTGATATATCCCATTCATAATTAGATGATCCGTGGACTCATTGTGTCAAGAAAGAAATACATTTATCAGGTAAGCATAAATTTAGTTTTTTCATGGTGGCAAGAGTCCATGAGCTGTTACGTATAGGATATACATTCTTACCAGGAGGAGGCAAAGTTTCCCAAACCTCAAAAGCCTATAAATACTCCTCCCAGGAGCTGCCGCACTAACCCCCCCCCACACACACACACACAGGTAACTGGGTTACAAGGCATATATTTAATGCTGCCTCACAAAACCTGAGAATCACTCCTACAATTAACCGCATAAACCTAATATGGAGTTTGCCGCTAATCTCTTGAGAATGTTGAGTGACTTGCTCGATGGCTATCAAGCTTAGTTAGAAATTACTTTGTCGATGGCATTCCGGTCCGACACCACTCTATCTGAACAGGGTCTCCAGAAAGATCTCATAACAGATTCCACAAGTGGTGGTGCTTTGGGGCCCCAGCGCTTACCACCTACTTCCACTGATTCACTGAGACACCCAGCAATTACCTACTTGAAGCCTATGCGATGGGATGGCTGGTCTAACGGCAACCATCCAAGTGATCTGGTCCTAAATCAAGCAGCGAAAATGAACCCCTATGAAGATTGTGGGTTAGCAAACCGGACCACTCAGAAGTCATGGACGCATCTACTTAGGGGATCTTGGTGGTCAACATTATGGGATCAGCCTCAGAGACACGGCCTGCTGCGGCCTCATATAGGCCTATTGTCATACATTGGAGAGGTCTGGAAGCTCTCCCGGGACTGTGGTATTGTGTGCATCGCCTCCTATGTTAAATATGGAGTGGGCTAAATGTCAGTTTTACTGAGTCCGGTACTACATATTCTCAGTTTCATGCCAATTTCTTTCACTTTGAGATGTGTACTCCTCTCCCCTTAGTGAAACCAGCCTTTGCATATTTCATACTAGTCTTAAAATGTACACCTTATATTCTCACCACCAAAACCACCCTATTTTATAATTACAGATGTTACTTCCCTAATACTTTGAGACATACAGTTTATCCTGGCTCTCTTCCTTTAATAAAATTTGGGCACCATATACGGTATATCTAAGCGTCGTATGGCGTGGGGTGCAGGTTCACACCATTCCTACCTTAAAGTTTAGAGCTGTTCCGGCATCCTGAATTTATTCTCATCTACATATGTTATATACTGTAGATTTGCAGCATGAGTTCTATATTGCAATTGGAGTTAGATTCCCCTTCCTAAACTCTTACCCACATTTATCTTACTCAGAGCTGTCTGTATTTTTCAAATGTTCTTTTTTGTCCAGGTTGTGTAACACTTTTTACTAGAATAATCACTGAGTTATAATAAAGTTTCTCCTTATAGTTCCTCCATTTTAATCACTGAGGTCAATGTAAATGCTAAGTGGGCATTGTGATATAAGTTAGACATTATCGCCTTGTTGGAAATCTTATGTTCTACAAAAATTGTACCCTATAGCAACAAGTTGTTTGTTACTAAATTTATGTTACTTCTGTAACCGAGGGAGACTCTGTTCCAAAATACCTATGTAGAAGTACATACTTTTTCAAGGTCTGTAAATCTTATGTCTCATCCCATACTGTAAGCAAATTTACTATCCCAAAAATGTATATGTCCACATTATTTCAATGTATGTAAACTTCATTTTTAACCTCAATAAAAATAATTTTATTTTTAAAAAGTTTGTTACAAATTTAAAAAAAAAAAATCCTGACATTGAGTTCAGCTTCTTTCTTGAAAGGTATTTTTTCTTTGAGCAATGTAATTTGCCTGAAGAGTTTCTGAGTTGTCTGTTCTTTCTTGCTACCCACCTTATCTGTTTTTTCACCAGGATAAAGCAATTTTAAAGACAAAATTTGGCTTTTACCAAAAAAAATTTCTTCTGATAACATAATTTGGGAATTTATTGTTCCTTTTCTTTGACCTAATCCTCAGAATTCTAAAGAAAAACTATATAATTTGGATGTAGTTAGAGCTTTAGAATTTTAGCAGCAGGCGACGAAGGATTTCTAGCAATCCTCTAATTTATTCATTAATTTCTCTGGTCCCTGTAAACGACAGAAAGCAACAGCCAGTACTTTTGCTTCTTGGTTAAAACTCTTAATTAATATGGCTAACTTTGAGGTGGGAGATTCTCTCCCAAAATGCATTACAGCCCATTCTACCAGATCAGTTTCCGGGTATTTAAAAATGAGACTTCTATTAAACAAATTTCCAAGGCAGCAACATGGTCATCCCTACATACTTTAACTACGTTCAAACATTTTTTATGTTTTTGCTTTTTCTGAAGCGGCGTTTGGTAGGAAAGTCCTCCAGGCATCAGTGTCTGGGAATTAGCTGCCTTCTTTTTTTAAATGCTGTTGTCCTGCTTAAATTGCTTGTGGACTTCACTGCTTGAATATTTGTTTCCAGGAGTAATAGATTATGGATTCTCACCTCCTTATGAAAGAAAATAAAATTTATGCTCACCTGATAAATTAATTTCCTTCATGGAATTTTAGTAATTTTATTTATATTACAATATATATTTTATATATATATTTTTTATATATATATATATATATATATATATATATATATATATATATATATATATACTCTAACGACAGTTCTATTTTGTTTCTCTGTTTTCCCTGCTTTGTACATTCCTACCTTTTGTACTACTTCTTTTTGCTTGGCTATACGTCAGACTGGCATACCAGTGAGGTGGGAGGGATGAAGTGCTCTTGGAAGTTTTGGGAAAATTTGCCGCCTCCTAATGGCAGGGAGTTAAATCCTAGGACTAAATGGAACGTGGACTCTCATCACCATGTAAGATATTTGTTTATCAGGTAAGCATACATTTTGTTTTTCTAACTTTTTCTTCACTTTATCAGTATTACTTATTGGACTAATATCTGTTACACCAATTACTCATTTTGAACTTAGTACCTTATCTTTCTTATTAAATGCCTTGTTGGTGACACTATCACTTCTTTGTTAAGTCTTCATCAGTTCTTTCTTTTATATGTCCTTCTTTTACCCCCTATACCTGATCTATTTCTTTTTCATTGAGAACTATTCAATGTATTGCTTCATGCAAATGATGAGTTCACTTCACTTGTTCCTATTTTATTTTGCCTTAGTTATTGTTAAAAAAATACAACTTAAAAAACCCCACTGTCCTTCCGTAAGTAAAATCGTAATTGTTTTGCAGGCTTCTTTAGTATTGTTTCTTATCTCATTTGTTGTAGCCAGTCAGAGACCTATATAAGTGAGGTCCTATAAGAAATCACTTTGTTGAATGTTGGAGTGGGTCCACGGTTTAGAGTTAAATTGCAGAAAAAGCAGGCAAAATAGATAAAAGTACATTACAATTTGTTTTACTGAGCATAAGTAAGCATTTTCTGCTGCTTTAAGTTTTTAGATGATTTTAGATAGATAGAGCATCCAGTTTTAAGAGACTTGTCAGTTTACTTATTTTATCAAATTTATTTTGTTTGGTATCTTTTGTTGGAAGCATGGGGTCAGTATTAGCAATCCACTACTGGGAGCTAGCTAGAGATTGGTGGCTATGTATATATTCTTCTTGTCATTGACTTAACAGATGTTTTCCACTAGGTCCCAGTAGTGCATTGCTGTTCTTGAGCTGGCTTTAACTATGTGTTTAACCTTTTTGCAGGGTTTAAACACATACTTAAATGCAAGCAATAATGGAATAATAAAATGCTCCACATTAGAGCATTTTCTGTTTTTGCTTTTATGTCCTTTGTTTTTTTTCATGCAGATATTGAATATATTTAATGTGTTGACAAGCTGTATAAATTAGTCATATTTTAATATTTCATTTGTTTTTAGAATTTCAAAAGAGGAGTATGAGAAGGAACAGTTGCGTAAAACGTCAGTGGTAAGAACGGAGTCACTATTTATCTTATTTTTTTTTTATCTAATCCTCACCATCAACACATGAAGCAGTAAAGAATAATTACATTATTTTAATGTGTAGACAAACATAAAAACAGTATCTCATACTATGTATGTGTTATATGTGTGACTTAAAATTTTTAATTTTGATGTATTGAATTATTATTAAATGGAACTGATGTCTCAATAATTCTTATCTTGATTTTGAATATGATGCTGGAGAACTCTATGCATATTTCATAAAACCAACTGAGCTGCCACCCAGAAAAACATGGAAGTAATTTAGGCTGTGTTAAATTAAAGGGATAGTCTAGCTAAAATTAAACTTTAATGATTTAGATAGAGCATGCATTTTTAAGCAACTTTCTAATTTACTCCTATTATCAATTTTCCTTCGTTCTCTTGCAATCATTATTTGAAAAAGCAAGAATATAAGGTTAGGTGCCGGCCCATTTTTGGTTCAGCACCTGGTTAGCGCTTGCTGATTGGTGTCTACATTTATCCACCAATCAGCAAGCACTACCCAGATGCTGAACCAAAAATGGGCCGGCTCTTAAGCTTACATTCTTGCTTTCTTCTGTTAAGTGTGATCAGTCCACGGGTCATCATTACTTCTGGGATATTACTCCTCCCCAACAGGAAGTGCAAGAGGATTCACCCAGCAGAGCTGCATATAGCTCCTCCCCTCTACGTCACTCCCAGTCATTCTCTTGCACCCAACGACTAGATAGGATGTGTGAGAGGACTATGGTGATTATACTTAGTTTTATATCTTCAATCAAAAGTTTGTTATTTTAAAATAGCACCGGAGTGTGTTATTATCTCTCTGGCAGAGTTTGAAGAAGAATCTACCAGAGTTTTTGTTATGATTTTAGCCGGAGTAGTTAAGATCATATTGCTGTTTCTCGGCCATCTGAGGAGAGGTAAACTTCAGATCAGGGGACAGCGGGCAGATGAATCTGCATAGAGGTATGTAGCAGTTTTTATTTTCTGACAATGGAATTGATGAGAAAATCCTGCCATACCGATATAATGTCATGTATGTATACTTTACACTTCAGTATTCTGGGGAATGGTACTTCACTAGAATTACACTGTAAGAAATACATAAAGCTGTTTAATAACTAGAGATTATGTTTAACGTTTTTGCTGGAATGTAAAATCGTTTTCATTTACTGAGGTACTGAGTGAATAAATGTTTGGGCACTATTTTTCCACTTGGCAGTTGCTTAATCTGTTTTCTGACAGTTTCTGTTCTCCCTCACTGCTGTGTGTGAGGGGGAGGGGCCGTTTTTTTGGCGCTTTTACTACACATCAAATATTTCAGTCAGCAACTCATTGTATTCCCTGCATGATCCGGTTCATCTCTACAGAGCTCAGGGGTCTTCAAAACTTATTTTGAGGGAGGTAATTTCTCTCAGCAGAGCTGTGAGAATTATAGTTTGACTGAGATAAAAAACGTTTATTCTGTAATTTGTTTCCTGCTTTCAGAATTTGTTATCTTTGCTAATGGGATTAAACCTTTGCTAAAGTTGTGTTATTTACAAGGATTGAGGCTATAACTGTTTCAATTTATTAATTTTCAACTCTCATAGATCTTCTGTGCTTCTTAAAGGCACAGTACGTTTTAATATTATTCTAATTGAATTGTATTTCCAAGTTACAAGTTTATTTGCTAGTGTGTTAAACATGTCTGATTCAGAGGATGATACCTGTGTCATTTGTTGCAATGCCAAAGTGGAGCCCAATAGAAATTTATGTACTAACTGTATTGATGCTACTTTAATTAAAAGTCAATCTGTACAAATTGAACAAATTTCACCAAACAACGAGGGGAGAGTTATGCCGACTAACTCGCCTCACGTGTCAGTACCTACATCTCCCGCTCAGAGGGAGGTGCGTGATATTGTAGCGCCGAGTACATCTGGGCGGCCATTACAAATCACATTACAGGATATGGCTACTGTTATGACTGAGGTTTTGGCTAAATTACCAGAGCTAAGAGGTAAGCGTGATCACTCTGGGGTGAGAACAGAGTGCGCTGATAATATTAGGGCCATGTCAGACACTGCGTCATAGGTGGCAGAACATGAGGACGGAGAGCTTCATTCTGTGGGTGACGGTTCTGATCCAAACAGACTGGATTCAGATATTTCAAATTTTAAATTTAAACTGGAAAACCTCCGTGTATTACTAGGGGAGGTGTTAGCGGCTCTGAATGATTGTAACACAGTTGCAATACCAGAGAAAATGTGTAGGTTGGATAAATATTTTGCGGTACCGACGAGTACTGAGGTTTTTCCTATACCTAAGAGACTTACTGAAATTGTTACTAAGGAGTGGGATAGACCCGGTGTGCCGTTCTCACCCCCTCCGATATTTAGAAAAATGTTTCCAATAGACGCCACCACAAGGGACTTATGGCAAACGGTCCCTAAGGTGGAGGGAGCAGTTTCTACCTTAGCTAAGCGTACCACTATCCCGGTGGAGGATAGCTGTGCTTTTTCAGATCCAATGGATAAAAAATTAGAGGGTTACCTTAAGAAAATGTTTGTTCAACAAGGTTTTATATTGCAACCCCTTGCATGCATTGCGCCGATCACGGCTGCAGCGGCATTCTGGATTGAGTCTCTGGAAGAGAACATTGGTTCAGCTACTCTGGACGACATTACGGACAGGCTTAGAGTCCTTAAACTAGCTAATTCATTCATTTCGGAGGCCGTAGTACATCTTACTAAACTTACGGCGAAGAATTCAGGATTCGCCATTCAGGCACGCAGGGCGCTGTGGCTAAAATCCTGGTCAGCTGATGTTACTTCTAAGTCTAAATTGCTTAATATACCTTTCAAAGGACAGACCTTATTCGGGCCCGGGTTGAAAGAGATTATCGCTGACATTACAGGAGGTAAAGGCCATGCCCTGCCTCAGGACAAAGCCAAAGCCAAGACTAGACAGTCTAATTTTCGTTCCTTTCGTAATTTCAAAGCAGGAGCAGCATCAACTTCCTCTGCACCAAAACAGGAAGGAGCTGTTGCTCGCTACAGACAAGGCTGGAAACCTAACCAGTCCTGGAACAAGGGCAAGCAGACTAGGAAACCTGCTGCTGTCCCTAAAACAGCATGAATTGAGGGCCCCCGATCCGGGATCGGATCTAGTGGGGGGCAGACTTTCTCTCTTCGCCCAGGCTTGGGCAAGAGATGTTCAGGATCCCTGGGCGCTAGAGATAATATCTCAGGGATACCTTCTGGACTTCAAATACTCTCCTCCAAGAGAGAGATTTCATCTGTCAAGATTGTCAACAATCCAGACAAAGAAAGAGGCGTTTCTACGCTGCGTACAAGAGCTCTTGTTAATGGGAGTAATCCATCCAGTTCCACGATCGGAACAGGGACAGGGGTTTTACTCAAATCTGTTTGTGGTTCCCAAAAAAGAGGGAACTTTCAGACCAATCCTGGACTTAAAGATCCTAAACAAATTCCTAAGAGTTCCATCGTTCAAGATGGAGACTATTCGGACAATTTTACCTATGATCCAAGAGGGTCAGTACATGACCACTGTAGATTTAAAAGATGCTTACCTTCACATACCGATTCACAAAGATCATTATCGGTACCTAAGGTTTGCCTTCCTAGACAGGCATTACCAGTTTGTGGCTCTTCCATTCGGATTGGCTACAGCTCCAAGAATCTTCACAAAGGTTCTGGGTGCTCTTCTGGCGGTACTAAGACCGCGGGGAATCTCGGTAGCTCCATACCTAGACGACATTCTGATACAAGCTTCAAGCTTTCAAACTGCCAAGTCTCATACAGAGTTAGTGCTGGCATTTCTAAGGTCACATGGATGGAAGGTGAACGAAAAGAAAAGTTCACTCGTTCCACTCACAAGAGTTCCCTTCCTGGGGACTCTTATAGATTCTGTAGAAATGAAGATTTACCTGACAGAGGACAGGCTAACAAGACTTCAAAGTGCTTGCCGCACCCTTCATTCCATTCAACACCTGTCAGTGGCTCAATGCATGGAGGTAATCGGCTTAATGGTAGCGGCAATGGACATAGTACCCTTTGCACGCTTACACCTCAGACCACTGCAACTGTGCATGCTAAGTCAGTGGAATGGGGATTACTCAGACTTATCCCCTTCTCTGAATCTGGATCAAGAGACCAGAAATTCTCTTCTATGGTGGCTTTCTCGGCCACATCTGTCCAGGGGGATGCCATTCAGCAGACCAGACTGGACAATTGTAACAACAGACGCCAGCCTTCTAGGTTGGGGTGCCGTCTGGAATTCTCTGAAGGCTCAGGGACAATGGAGTCAGGAGGAGAGTCTCCTGCCAATAAACATTCTGGAATTGAGAGCAGTTCTCAATGCCCTCCTGGCTTGGCCCCAGTTGACAACTCGGGGGTTCATCAGGTTTCAGTCGAACAACATCACGACTGTAGCTTACATCAACCATCAGGGAGGGACAAGAAGCTCCCTAGCTATGATGGAAGTATCAAAGATAATTCGCTGGGCAGAGTCTCACTCTTGCCACCTGTCAGCAATCCACATCCCGGGAGTGGAGAACTGGGAGGCGGATTTCTTAAGTCGTCAGACTTTTCATCCGGGGGAGTGGGAACTTCATCCGGAGGTCTTTGCCCAAATACTTCGACGTTGGGGCAAACCAGAGATAGATCTCATGGCGTCTCGACAGAACGCCAAGCTTCCTCGTTACGGGTCCAGATCCAGGGATCCAGGAGCAGTCCTGATAGATGCTCTGACAGCACCTTGGGACTTCAGGATGGCTTACGTGTTTCCACCCTTCCCGTTACTTCCTCGATTGATTGCCAGAATCAAACAAGAGAGAGCATCAGTGATTCTAATAGCACCTGCGTGGCCACGCAGGACTTGGTATGCAGACCTGGTGGACTTGTCATCCTGTCCACCTTGGTCTCTACCTCTGAAACAGGACCTTCTGATACAGGGTCCCTTCAAACATCAAAATCTAACTTCTCTGAAGCTGACTGCTTGGAAATTGAACGCTTGATTTTATCAAGACGTGGGTTTTCTGAGTCAGTTATTGATACCTTAATACAGGCTAGGAAACCTGTTACCAGAAAGATTTACCATAAGATATGGCGTAAATACCTATATTGGTGTGAATCCAAAGGTTACTCTTGGAGTAAGGTTAGGATTCCTAGGATATTGTCTTTTCTACAAGAAGGTTTAGAAAAGGGTTTATCTGCTAGTTCATTAAAGGGACAGATCTCAGCTCTGTCCATTCTGTTACACAAACGTCTGTCAGAAGTTCCTGACGTCCAGGCTTTTTGTCAGGCTTTGGCCAGGATTAAGCCTGTGTTTAAAACTGTTGCTCCACCATGGAGTTTAAACCTTGTTCTTAATGTTTTACAGGGCGTTCCGTTTGAACCCCTTCATTCCATTGATATAAAGTTGTTATCTTGGAAAGTTCTATTTTTAATGGCTATTTCCTCGGCTCGAAGAGTCTCTGAATTATCAGCCTTACATTGTGATTCTCCTTATTTGATTTTTCATTCGGATAAGGTAGTTCTGCGTACTAAACCTGGGTTCTTACCTAAGGTAGTTACTAACAGGAATATCAATCAAGAGATTGTTGTTCCTTCCTTGTGCCCAAATCCTTCTTCGAAGAAGGAACGTCTACTGCACAACCTGGATGTAGTCCGTGCTCTAAAATTTTACTTACATGCAACTAAGGAATTTCGACAAACGTCTTCTCTGTTTGTCGTTTACTCTGGGCAGAGGAGAGGTCAAAAAGCTTCTGCTACCTCTCTTTCTTTTTGGCTTCGTAGCATAATTCGTTTAGCTTATGAGACTGCTGGACAGCAGCTTCCTGAAAGAATTACAGCTCATTCTACTAGAGCTGTGGCTTCCACTTGGGCCTTCAAGAATGAGGCCTCTGTTGAGCAGATTTGCAAGGCTGCAACTTGGTCTTCGCTTCATACTTTTTCCAAATTTTACAAATTTGACACTTTTGCTTCATCGGAGGCTATTTTTGGGAGAAAGGTTCTTCAGGCAGTGGTTCCTTCTGTATAAAGAGCCTGCCTATCCCTCCCGTCATCCGTGTACTTTTGCTTTGGTATTGGTATCCCAGAAGTAATGATGACCCGTGGACTGATCACACTTAACAGAAGAAAACATAATTTATGCTTACCTGATAAATTCCTTTCTTCTGTAGTGTGATCAGTCCACGGCCCGCCCTGTTTTTAAGGCAGGTAAATATTTTTTAATTTATACTCCAGTCACCACTTCACCCTTGGCTTTTCCTTTCTCGTTGGTCCTTGGTCGAATGACTGGGAGTGACGTAGAGGGGAGGAGCTATATGCAGCTCTGCTGGGTGAATCCTCTTGCACTTCCTGTTGGGGAGGAGTAATATCCCAGAAGTAATGATGACCCGTGGACTGATCACACTACAGAAGAAAGGAATTTATCAGGTAAGCATAAATTATGTTTTTTCAAATTAAGATACCAAGCGAACAATGAGTAAATTAGAAAATTACTTAAAATTGCATGCTCTATCTGAATAATGAAAGTTTAATTTTGACTAGACTATTTCTTTAAGTGCATATTTTTAGCATTTTTTTTTCGAGAGCTTACAAGGTTGTAATCACAAATATTGCATTTCTTTATATTTAGTGTAACCATCGACTGTGCTATTCATAGAATTAATTTTGATGATTGTCGTGCTGATATAATTTTATCATATTTTTAAGGAAAGACCTGTTACAACTTTGCATGATCAGTCAAAAAAGGCCATTTCCAAAGGTGATGAAGGAAAATCAAAAATGTCAGGTGAGTTATTCAAGTAAAATTTTAAGTACTGATTGCAGAACGTTTAAGTGCTTTTTTTTGTAGTTGTTTCCATCTTAATATGGGTAGAGTCCACAGCTGCATTCCTTACTTGTGGGAAATACTGAACCTGGCCACCAGGAGGAGGCAAAGACACCCCAGCCAAAGGCTTAAATACCTCCCCCACTTCCTCATAACCCCAGTCATTCTTTGCCTTCCGTCCCAGGAGGTTGGCAGAGAAGTGTTAGAAGATTTCGGAGTAGTCTCTTATGGAGGGTAGTACTCTTTGAGATGGGACTGGAGTCAGCCTCTCAGTTAGAGCATAGGGAGAGTCTTTCTGCAAATCATCCCGACTCATATTAACAGCTCCATAGGCAATCTGTGTTGACGAGTTTCGCTGCCTGCTTTCTTCAATCAAGTATATGTCAGAAGCGATGCTACTATCTGTCACACTTGAAGGGCCATGTTCCTGTTCCACGGCGTAGATTCTGGTAAGATCGTTTCATATTTTATACATGTATGATAATGAAAGAAGACAGGGTCACAGTGTGACTCCTTTTATCTGTATAGAATCAAGGGTTAATATCTCCTTAGGGGGATTATTGAACAGGAGGAAATAAACTTATATGTTTGATTTCTTCTGTTATGTGTGATCAGTCCACGGGTCATCATTACTTCTGGGATATAACTCCTCCCCAACAGGAAATGCAAGAGGATTCACCCAGCAGAGCTGCATATAGCTCCTCCCCTCTACGTCAGTCCCAGTCATTCTCTTGCACCCAACGACTAGATAGGATGTGTGAGAGGACTATGGTGATTATACTTAGTTTTTATGACTTCAATCAAAAGTTTGTTATTTTAAAATAGCACCGGAGCGTGTTATTACTTCTCTGGCAGAGTTTGAGGAAGAATCTGTCAGAGTTTTTTACTATGATTTTAACCGGAGTAGTTAAGATCATATTGCTGTTCTCGGCCATCTGAGGGAGGTAAAGGCTTCAGATCAGGGGACAGCGGGCAGATGAATCTGCATTGAGGTATGTAGCAGTTTTTATTTTCTGAATGGAATTGATGAGAAAATCCTGCCATACCGTTAAAATGACATGTATGTATACACTTCAGTATTCTGGGGATGGTATTTCACCGGAACTACTCTGTTAAAGGTCACTAATCCTTTTTAATAACTATTTATCATGTTAAACGTTTTTGCTGGAATGTAGAATCGTTTACATTGCTGAGGTACTGTGTGAATAAATATTTGGGCATTATTTTCCACTTGGCAGTTTTTTTGCTTTAATTGTGACAGTTTCGTTTCTCTTCACTGCTGTGTGGGAGAGGGAGGGGCCGTTTTTGGCGCTCTTTGCTACGCATCAAAAAATACCAGTCAGTTACTTTTATATTTCCTGCATGATCCGGTTCATCTCTGATAGATCTCAGGGGTCTTCAAACTTCTTTGAAGGGAGGTAAATTTTCTCAGCAGAGCTGTGAGAATTCTTATAGTGACTGTGAATAAAAACGTTGCTTTGTATTTTTTATGTCAAATTTAATTATTGTTATTTTACTAATGGGAACAAACCTTTGCTAAAAGTTTTGTTGTTTTAAAGTTTGATGCTATAACTGTTTTTCAGTTCATTATTTCAACTGTCATTTAATCGTTAGTACCTCTTTGAGGCACAGTACGTTTTTTGCTAAAAAAGATTATAACCAAGTTGTAAGTTTTTTGCTAGTGTGTTAAACATGTCTGACTCAGAGGAAGATATCTGTGTCATTTGTTCCAATGCCAAGGTGGAGCCCAATAGAAATTTATGTACTAACTGTATTGATGCTACTTTAAATAAAAGTCAATCTGTACAATGTGAACAAATTTCACCAAACAGCGAGGGGAGAGTTATGCCGACTAACTCGCCTCACGCGGCAGTACCTGCATCTCCCGCCCGGGAGGTGCGTGATATTTTGGCGCCTAGTACATCTGGGCGGCCATTACAGATAACATTACAAGATATGGCTACTGTTATGACTGAAGTTTTGTCTAAATTACCAGAACTAAGAGGCAAGCGTGATCACTCTGGGGTGAGAACAGAGTGCGCTGACAATGCTAGGGCCATGTCTGATACTGCGTCACAGCTCGCAGAGCATGAGGACGGAGAGCTTCATTCTGTGGGTGACGGTTCTGATCCAAACAGATTGGACTCAGATATTTCAAATTTTAAATTTAAATTGGAGAACCTCCGTGTATTACTAGGGGAGGTCTTAGCAGCTCTCAACGATTGTAACACCGTTGCAATACCAGAGAAACTGTGTAGGTTGGATAAATACTTTGCGGTACCGGCGAGTACTGACGTTTTTCCTATACCTAAGAGACTAACTGAAATTGTTACTAAGGAGTGGGATAGACCCGGTGTGCCGTTCTCACCCCCTCCAATATTTAGAAAGATGTTTCCAATAGACGCCACCACTCGGGACTTATGGCAAACGGTCCCCAAGGTGGAGGGAGCAGTTTCTACTTTAGCTAAGCGTACCACTATCCCGGTGGAGGATAGCTGTGCTTTCTCAGATCCAATGGATAAAAAATTAGAGGGTTACCTTAAGAAAATGTTTGTTCAACAAGGTTTTATATTACAACCCCTTGCATGTATCGCGCCGATTACGGCTGCGGCAGCATTTTGGATTGAGTCGCTTGAAGAGAACCTTAGTTCATCTACGCTAGACGACATTACGGACAGGCTTAGAGTCCTTAAACTAGCTAATTCCTTCATTTCGGAGGCCGTAGTACATTTAACCAAACTTACGGCTAAGAACTCAGGATTCGCCATACAGGCACGTAGGGCGCTGTGGCTAAAATCCTGGTCAGCCGATGTTACTTCTAAGTCCAAATTACTTAATATACCTTTCAAGGGGCAGTCTTTATTTGGGCCCGGTTTGAAAGAGATTATCGCTGACATTACAGGAGGTAAGGGCCACGCCCTACCTCAAGACAAAGCCAAAGCTAAGGCTAGACAGTCTAATTTTCGTCCCTTTCGGAACTTCAAAACAGGAGCAGCATCAACCTCCACTGCACCAAAACAGGAAGGAGCTGTTGCTCGTTACAGGCAAGGCTGGAAGCCTAACCAGTCCTGGAACAAGAGCAAGCAGGCCAGGAAACCTGCTGCTGCCCCAAAGACAGCATGAACCGAGAGCCCCCGATCCGGGACCGGATCTAGTGGGGGGCAGACTCTCTCTCTTCGCCCAGGCCTGGGCAAGAGATGTTCAGGATCCCTGGGCACTAGAGATCATATCTCAGGGATACCTTCTAGACTTCAAATTATCTCCCCCAAGAGGGAGATTTCATCTGTCAAGGTTGTCAATAAACCAGATAAAGAAAGAAGCGTTTCTACGCTGCGTACAAGATCTGTTAATAATGGGAGTGATCCATCCGGTTCCGCGGTCGGAACAAGGACAAGGGTTCTACTCAAACCTGTTTGTGGTTCCCAAAAAAGAGGGAACTTTCAGGCCAATCTTAGATTTAAAGATTCTAAACAAATTCCTAAGAGTTCCATCGTTCAAAATGGAAACTATTCGGACAATCTTACCCATGATCCAAGAGGGTCAGTACATGACCACAGTGGATTTAAAGGATGCTTACCTTCACATACCGATCCACAAAGATCATCACCGGTATCTAAGGTTTGCCTTCTTAGACAGGCACTACCAGTTTGTAGCTCTTCCATTCGGATTGGCTACGGCTCCAAGAATCTTCACAAAGGTTCTGGGTGCCCTTCTGGCGGTACTAAGACCGCGAGGGATTTCGGTAGCTCCATACCTAGACGACATTCTAATACAAGCTTCAAGCTTTCAAACTGCCAAGTCTCATACAGAGTTAGTTCTGGCATTTCTAAGGTCGCATGGATGGAAAGTGAACGAAAAGAAGAGTTCTCTTTTTCCTCTCACAAGAGTTCCATTCTTGGGGACTCTTATAGATTCTGTAGAAATGAAGATTTACCTGACAGAGGACAGGTTAACAAAGCTTCAAAATGCATGCCGTGTCCTTCATTCCATTCAACACCCGTCAGTAGCTCAATGCATGGAGGTGATCGGCTTAATGGTAGCGGCAATGGACATAGTACCTTTTGCACGCCTACACCTCAGACCTCTGCAATTATGCATGCTAAGTCAGTGGAATGGGGATTACTCAGATTTGTCCCCTACTCTGAATCTGAATCAAGAGACCAGAAATTCTCTTCTATGGTGGCTTCATCGGCCACACCTGTCCAGGGGGATGCCATTCAGCAGGCCAGACTGGACAATTGTAACAACAGACGCCAGCCTACTAGGTTGGGGCGCTGTCTGGAATTCTCTGAAGGCTCAGGGACTATGGAATCAGGAGGAGAGTCTCCTTCCAATAAACATTCTGGAATTGAGGGCAGTTCTCAATGCCCTTCTAGCTTGGCCCCAATTAACAACTCGGGGGTTCATCAGGTTTCAGTCGGACAACATCACGACTGTAGCTTACATCAACCATCAGGGAGGGACAAGAAGCTCCCTAGCAATGGTGGAAGTATCAAAGATAATTCGCTGGGCAGAGTCTCACTCTTGCCACCTGTCAGCAATCCACATCCCGGGAGTGGAGAACTGGGAGGCGGATTTCTTGAGTCGCCAGACTTTTCATCCGGGGGAGTGGGAACTTCATCCGGAGGTCTTTGCCCAAATACTTCGACGTTGGGGCAAACCAGAGATAGATCTCATGGCGTCTCGCCAGAACGCCAAACTTCCTCGCTACGGGTCCAGATCCAGGGATCCGGGAGCGGTTCTGATAGATGCTTTGACAGCACCTTGGAACTTCGGGATGGCTTATGTGTTTCCACCCTTTCCGCTGCTTCCTCGATTGATTGCCAAAATCAAGCAGGAGAGAGCATCAGTGATTCTAATAGCGCCTGCATGGCCACGCAGGACTTGGTATGCAGATCTAGTGGACATGTCTTCCTGTCCGCCTTGGTCTCTACCTCTAAGACAGGACCTTCTGATACAGGGTCCATTCAAACATCAAAATCTAACTTCTCTGAAGCTGACTGCTTGGAAATTGAACGTTTGATTTTATCAAAACGTGGTTTTTCTGAGTCGGTTATTGATACCCTGATACAGGCTAGGAAGCCTGTTACCAGAAAGATTTACCATAAAATATGGCGTAAATACCTATACTGGTGCGAATCCAAACATTACTCCTGGAGTAAGGTTAGGATCTCTAGGATATTGTCTTTTCTACAAGAAGGGTTAGAAAAGGGTTTATCAGCTAGTTCATTAAAGGGACAGATTTCAGCTCTGTCCATCTTGTTACACAGGCGTCTGTCAGAAAATCCAGACGTCCAGGCTTTTTGTCAGGCTTTAGCTAGGATCAAGCCTGTGTTTAAAGCTGTTGCTCCGCCATGGAGTTTAAACTTAGTTCTTAACGTTTTACAGGGTGTTCCATTTGAACCCCTTCATTCCATTGATATAAAATTGTTATCTTGGAAAGTTCTGTTTTTAATGGCTATTTCCTCGGCTCGAAGAGTCTCTGAGTTATCAGCCTTACATTGTGATTCTCCTTATCTGATTTTTCACTCAGACAAGGTAGTTCTGCGTACTAAACCTGGGTTCTTACCTAAGGTGGTCACTAACAGGAATATCAATCAAGAGATTGTTGTTCCATCCTTGTGTCCAAATCCTTCTTCAAAGAAGGAACGTCTTCTACACAATCTGGATGTAGTTCGTGCCCTCAAGTTCTACTTGCAGGCAACTAAAGATTTTCGCCAAACTTCTTCCCTGTTTGTCGTTTATTCTGGACAGAGGAGAGGTCAAAAAGCTTCTGCTACCTCTCTCTCTTTTTGGCTTCGTAGCATAATACGTTTAGCCTATGAGACTGCTGGTCAGCAGCCTCCTGAAAGAATTACAGCTCACTCCACTAGAGCTGTGGCTTCCACTTGGGCCTTTAAGAATGAGGCCTCTGTTGAACAGATTTGCAAGGCTGCAACTTGGTCTTCGCTTCATACTTTTTCCAAATTTTACAAATTTGACACTTTTGCTTCTTCGGAGGCTATTTTTGGGAGAAAGGTTCTTCAGGCAGTGGTTCCTTCTATATAATGAGCCTGCCTATCCCTCCCGTCATCCGTGTACTTTTGCTTTGGTATTGGTATCCCAGAAGTAATGATGACCCGTGGACTGATCACACATAACAGAAGAAAACATAATTTATGCTTACCTGATAATTTCCTTTCTTCTGTTGTGTGATCAGTCCACGGCCCGCCCTGTTTTAAGGCAGGTAAATATCTTTTAAATTATACTCCAGTCACCACTTCACCCTTGGTTACTCCTTTCTCGTTGATTCTTGGTCGAATGACTGGGACTGACGTAGAGGGGAGGAGCTATATGCAGCTCTGCTGGGTGAATCCTCTTGCATTTCCTGTTGGGGAGGAGTTATATCCCAGAAGTAATGATGACCCGTGGACTGATCACACAACAGAAGAAAGGAATTTATCAGGTAAGCATAAATTATGTTTTTATGCTGCTTTATGTGTGATATGGTATGGGCTCCTAGGCTGTTATGGAATATACAGGTTTCACTTTCACTTTGAGAGCCATGCAGCTTACAAGCTTGGCGCGCTTTCTCATAGGGACGGTCCTGCATTGTGCACCATGTGATGCATTCCCTTTTTCCTGACCGGGTGTCTATCAGAGAGGAGTCATAAATCTCTGTACAGTCTGGGTCATAGGAGGTGATGAGTTCCCTAGCCATTGGGGTATAAGGGTGCTGTTTTTTTGAATAAAATAAGATGTTTTATTTCTCTAGTCTGCTGCCTCTAAACCTCCGGCTGCGGAGGAACCAGACTTTAGTTTAGGAATTTGCGCTTTCTTCTAAAGGAGGTTTTTGGAGAATTCAGAGGTTCCAGAGACCAAATTGCATGATTAACCTTTATTTCCTAAATTGGATAGAGTTGAGGACAGGGTGGTACCTTATCCTTCCCTGCTCCTGTTAGATGGCGAACATTATTAAGAATGAATGGGACAGGATTGGATTTCTTTTCCCCCTCTTCTCCCTTTAACAAATTGTCCCCGGTCCTGGACTCTCAATGGAGTTGTGAGGTTCTGTCCCTAAATGGGATGGCATTCTCTTCACCCTTGCTAAACGTACTACTATCCCGCTTGACGATAGTTCTTCGTTTGAAGAGCCCATGGATAAAAGATGGAAACTCTGTTCAGAAAGATGTTTCAACATACAGGATATTTGTTTCAACCGGTGGCGGCTGTTGCCGCGGTTACTAGAGAAACTACCTTCTGGTGTGACTCCTTTATAGGATTTGATCGAGATGGAGGATCCCCTTGACGTTACTCAGAAAAGATTTACGGTCTTGAGGGTTGTTAATTCTTTTATCTGTACTGCTATTAGACCGTTTATTCGCTTGAAAGTTATGACTACAGCTTTTTCTGTTCAGGCCCGTCGGGCTCTGGCTGAAGTCATGGTCTGCGGATGTGACTTCTAAGTCTAGACTTCTTCCCTCCCTTTAAGGGAATGATTTGCTGGTCCTGGCCTGGGCTCAATCATCTCGACGGTCATCCTACCGCAAGAGTATATAAACTAATCTAAGGGACGATTTTCGTTCTGATAAAGACCATGTCAGCAGTCCTCCGCTAAGCCAGAGCAAACCAAGAGCTCTTGGAAGCCGGCTCAGTCCTGGAATAAATCCAAGCCGAGCAAGAAGCCCGCCGAGTCTACGTCGGCATGAATGGGCGGTCCCCGGTCCTCTTCTGGATAATGTAGGGGGAAGTATGTCGCTCTTTTCAGTCGTTTGGTTCAGGGACGTGCAGGATCTATGGGTCCTGGAGGTCATAGCTCAGGGTTACAAGATAGGTTTTAAGTCTCAGCCACCCAATGGCAGATTCCTCCTGTCTTCCTGAACAGAAAGGAGGGAAGCCTTTCTGGGGTGTGTACGGGATCTGTCCTCTAGGAGTTATTGTCCGGGTGTCTATCGCAGTGAGAGGTTTGGGATACTATTCAAACCTTTTGGTGGTCCCTAAGAAGGAGGGAACTTTCCATCCCATTCTGGATCTAAAGTGCTTAAGCAGGTTTTTAAATGTCCCCTCGTTTAAGATGGAGACATTAAGGTCCATTCTTCCCCTCGTTTGAGAGGGGTAGTTCATGATCACGATAGATTCCTGGACCAGCACTTCCAGTTTATTGCTCTTCCGTTTGGTCTAGCGAGTGGACCATTCGGAATATCTCCTGTCTTCTTCGATCCCATGGATGACAGATAATCTAGAGAGAGTTCTCTTGTATCAAGTACCAGGGTAGAATTCTCGGGTACTATAATAGACATGAGAATATTTCTAACAGACCAGAGACGTTGCAAGCTAGCTTCAACATGTCTTTCCCTCCACATCTCCTTAAGGCCATCTGTGACTCAGTGTATGGAGATGATTGGTCTCATGGTGTCCAGCTTGGACATCATTTCCTTTGCCAGGTTTCACCTCAGACTGTTGCAACTGTGCATGCTGAACTAGTGGAACGGCGATCATTTGGATTTGTCTCAACAGATTTCTCTGGACAACCAATCTGGAGAATCGCTCTCTTGGTGGTTTTGTCCGGGTCACTTGTCCTGAGGGACGTCCATCTCAGGACCATCGTGGGTGATTGTGACTACAGTTGCGAGTGTGTCAGGATGGGTTGTCGTTTGGGGTGCCAGGAAGGCTCAGGGCATCTGGTCTCAGGAGGTAAAGCTCCTCATCTCATTGTGGATCTTCTGGATATATACAATGCTCTGAAGACTTGTCCTCTGCTGGGTTTGTCCCAGTTAATCAGATTCCAATCAAACAATATATCTTCAATAGCTTACATCAACCATCAGGGGGGATCGAGAAGCTCCCTAGCTATGAGGGAAGTATCTCGGATTCTGGTGTGGGGGAGATCCGCATTTGTTCGCTGTCAGCGATCCACATTCCGGGTGTGGACAACTGGGTATCGGATTTCCTCAGCAGACAATCCTTTCATCCGGGAGAATGGTCTCTCCATTTCGAGTGTTTGCAGAGATTTGCAAGAGGAAGATCTTATAACGTCTCAATACCAAGCTACCTAGATAGGGGTTGAGATACAGGAATCCTCAGGCAGAACTAACAGATGCATTAGCAGTGCCTTGGAGGTTCAATCCAATTTATCCTTTTCAACCGTTACCACTACTTCCTAGTGTAGTAGCTCGAGTCAAGCAGGTGTCAGTTATACTGACTGTTCCGTCTTGGCCTCAAAGGATATGGTTCGCGGATCTAGTGGGAATGTCATCATCTCCTCCGTGGAAGATACCTTGTCGCAGGGATCTGCTGACCAAGGTCTCTTTGTTCATCAATGTCTAGATTCTCTGAGGCTGACTGCGTGGAGATTGAACACTTAGTCCTAGCCAAGATAGGGTTTTCTGAGAGAGTTATTTTTACTCTCATTCAAGCTCGTAAGCTGGTTGCTTGTCGCATCTATCATAAGGTGTGGAGGATCTACTTATTCTGTTCTCCAGGATGAACTGGAGAAGGTCTTTTCTGCAAGTCCCCTGAAGGGACAGTTTTTGGCCCTGTCTGTGTTACTGCACAAGAGATTTGCAGAGCTTCCAGATGTGCAGCCATTTGTTAAGGCTCTGCTGGGATCAGACCTGTCTTTATATCTAAGGCTCCTCCTTGGAGTTTAAATCTTGTCTTTAAGGTTTTGCAACAAGCTCCGTTGGAGCCTATGCATGAAGTAGACATTAAATTGTTGTCTTGGAAGGTTCTTTTTCTACTAGCTATTGCTACTGCGCGCAGAATCTCTGAGATTGCTGCCTTGCAATGCGACCCTCCTTATCTGGCGTTTCATGCCGATAAGGCTGTTCTACGAACCAAGTTTTTCTTCCTAAGGTTGTGTCAATTCGCAACATCATTCAAGAGATTGTGGTTCCTTTCTTATGTCCTAATCCTTCTTCGTCGAATGAACGTTTACAACATATTTCTGGATGTGGTTTGTGCCTTGAAGTTTTCTACGGGCCACAAAGGAATTTAGACAAACCTCTTTCTCTGTTCGTTCTCTTTTCCGGGAAGCGTAGAGGTCAGAGGGCCCCTTCGACTTCCTTATCTTTTTGTCTGAGGAGTGTCATCTGTTTAGCAAAGAAACGGTGGGACATAAGCCTCCTCTGAGGATTACAGCTCATTCTACGAGAGCAGTGGTTCCTCTTGGGCCTTCAAAAATGAGGCCTCTATGGATCAGATTTGTAAGGCGGCTATCTGGTTCTCTTTACATACTTTTTCCAAAATATCAAAGTTTGATGTTTTTGCTACTGCTGAAGCAGCCTTCGAGAGAGAGGTTCTGCAGGCTTGTGGTGCCCTCAGATTAGGGTCCGCCTCTCTTTTTTCCCCTCTCGTTAGCATTTTGTGTACTGTAGAGCTTGGGTATATGTTTCCCACAAGTAAGGAATGCAGCTGTGGACTCTTCCCATATTAAGATGGAAAACATAAATTATGCTTACCTGATAATTTAATTTCCATCTGTATGGGAAGAGTCCACACCTCCCGTCCGTGTTCTCCGATTGGCGGCCCTAAATTTGAATTTTTTTCTTCTGGCACCTTTTTCACCCTGATATTTCTCCTACTGTTCCTTGTTCCCTCGGCAGAATGACTGGGGGATGAGGGAAGTGGGGGAGGTATTAAAGCCTTTGGCTGGGTTGTCTTTGCATCCTCCTGGTGGCCAGGTTCAGTATTTCCCACAAGTAAGGAATGCAGCTGTGGACTCTTCCCATACAGATGGAAATTAAATCATCAGGTAAGCATAATTTTTTTTTTGTTGTTGTTTGTTTTTGTAATTTGTTGTCAATTCAGTAGATCATGAACAGTGAAGGGATATAAAACCCAAAGTTTGTATTTTATGATTCGGATAAAGCATGCAATTTTAAGCAAATTTCTAATTTACTCCTATTATCAATTTTTCTTTGTTCTCTTGGTATCTTTATTTGAAAAAGCAGGAATGTAAGCTTAGGAGCTGGCCCATTTTGGTTCAGCACCTTGGTAGCACTTGCCGATTGGTGGCTAAATGTAGCCACCAATCAGCAAGCACTACCTGTGCAGTCATGGCTGGAATTTCAGTATTGCAAAGAGCTCGCTGAGTCTGAGTACAAGCATTTCATTTCTAGGAGTGATCACAGACTCAGTCTCAATTCAACTGTTTTGACAATTGGAGAAAGCTCAAACTCCAATCTGGTTGTCGGAATTTACACTCTTTGCAAGGTTTTTATTTGCGTCCTCTTCAACTTTGCATGCTCAGACAGGGAAATGGAGAACACACCAATTTGTTGCAGCTAAGCCATCTAGATTTTTCAGTCAAAAAAGCTCTTTCCTGGTTGATATTTCCCAATCCAGTTTCTTTGGGGATGACCTCCTTTGTCCGTTGTGGGAAATAATTACCACGGATGCCAGCCTTTTGGGTTGGGGTGCGGTCTGGGGATTTCAAAAGTCTTCATTTATTTTCAGCCTGACAACATTAAGGCTGTAGCCTACATCAATCATCAGGGTGGTACTCGCAACTTTCTAACGATGACTGTGGTTTCTCGCATACTGAATTGGACAGAAGCTCATCATTGTTCCATCTCAGCAATTCACATTACCGGGGAAAATTTCTCCCCTTTAATTTGTTCCCAATGATCCTCTTTACATGCTAAAGTGTATTAAATTGTTAACAAGTATTTCCTTTACCCTTATATTGGCATTTGAAATATATGATTTAGCATATGGTATCCCCACCTATTCTGAAAGTTTCTGGCCTTAGGTCCAAGCTATAGATATACTGTGTAAACACAGCCAGCAGTGGGGTATAGAAGAGATAAGGTAATAAAATGTTGATGTTCCATTGTTCTCTCCAAGTCTTTTGTTTACAGACAATTATAAGATAAAGATGTATATCTACACAATGTGATAAAGTAATATGATCTGATTATACCTACAAGCCCAACCCATTTTATTAGGTTGTGGCTTCAAAACACAAAATCAGCTATTTAATATACACAAACCTTAA
Source organism: Bombina bombina (assembly GCF_027579735.1). NCBI lineage: Eukaryota > Metazoa > Chordata > Amphibia > Anura > Bombinatoridae > Bombina > Bombina bombina. The sequence goes on from NC_069502.1 coordinate 978,687,521, forward strand.
AAAGCTAATTTCTTCTATAAGATAGGACGAGTCCACGGATTCATCCTTTACTTGTGGGATATTATCCTCCTGCTGACAGGAAGTAGCAAAGAGCACCACAGCAGAGCTGTCTATATAGCTCCTCCCTTGACTCCACCCCCCAGTCATTCTCTTTATCTACTCTAAGTAATAGGAAGGGTAAAGTGAAAGAGGTGATAAAATGTTAGTTTCTTCTATAAAGGTAAGACGAGTCCACGGATTCATCCTTTACTTGTGGGATATTATGCTCCTGCTAACAGGAAGTGGCAAAGAGCACCACAGCAGAGCTGTCTATATAGCTCCTCCCTTAGCTCCACCCCCCAGTCATTCTCTTTGCATACTCTAAGCCCCAAGGCAGGACACTGTGCGATCTCATCGCAGAATCTGTAGTGTAACAGATTGCAGAATTGGTAAGTCAGGGCCAGACATTATACATCCAAGTTTTCTGTGTGCTAAAGTTGTAAGTGAATTGGTAAACTTTTTGGAAGTGTGTGTATATATTTTTTTAATAATAAATATGCAGTTTTTCATGTTGCTCTCCCAACCCATGCTGCTTGCTAAGAGATGATCCTCAACCCTGACTTCCCACTCCCTTCTCTGTCTGCGCACCTTCATGCCTCAATTTGGATTATTTGCCTGCCACAATCGCTAGCAGGACCTGAAGCAACTCCACTTGTTTCACTAGATGAAGACTCCATATGTCCATCCTCCATTTCATTTAAACAGCAGTATATCGGTGCCAGACAGAACACTGTGTGTGGAGCAGCTCCATATAAAGAAGACCGGCAATGAGTGTTCTACGCAGCAGCTGCCTATGACACAAACTCAGAGTAGATGAAGAATATATCGTAGGCTCCTTGACACGCTACAGTGTAGCAGCGTTCAGTTGCGATGTTTTCCCTCAATTTGAATTATTTGCCTGCCCACACATATTTACTGTGGATCGCTAGCCGGACCTGAAGCAACACTACTTGTTTCACTAGATGAAGACACTGCTTCACATTCCGTGGGCTTCTTGCACAGACCTGCCCCTGTGTGTGTGTGTGTGTGTGTGTGTGTGTGTGTGTGTGTGTGTATATATATATATATATATATATATATACGGTCACATAGTAATCATAATAAAATCAGTATGGTGGGCTGGGTATATGTGCAGTGAAAGTATGTTTATATAATATATTGCAGGGGGTATGCATGAAGAGACCAGGGTGATATTGATATGAAGGGGGGGGGGTATGCATGAAGAGACCATGATGATATTGAATGCAAAGGGGGTATGCATGAAGAGAGTAGACCAGGGTGATATTGATATGCAGGGGGGGGGGTATGCATGAAGAGACCATGGTGATATTGATAAGCAAGGGTGGTGTGCATGAAGAGAGTAGACCAGGGTGATATTGATATGCAGGGGGGGTATGCATGAAGATACCATGGTGATATTGATAAGCAAGGGTTGTATGCATGAAGAGAGTAGACCAGGGTGATATTGATATGCAGGGGGGTATGCATGAAGAGACCAGGGTGATATTGATATGCAGGGGGGTATGCATGAAGAGACCAGGGTGATATTGATATGCAGGGGGGGTATGCATGAAGAGACCAGGGTGATATTGATATGCAGGGGGGTATGCATGAAGAGACCATGGTGTAGTGATTTCTATTTCAAAATGACCTGCAGAAAATTTTTAACTAAAAAAAAATCTCATCGCAGAAAGTGAAAAAAAGTTCTGCTTCTGGGACTCTAAGTACTAGGAAGGGTAAAGTGAAAGAGGTGATAAAATATTAGTTTTTAATTTCTTCGAGCAAGAGTTTGTTATTTTAAATGGTACCAGTGTGTACTATTTACTCTCAGGCAGCAGATGGATGAAGACTGCTGCCTGGAGGATGATGATCTTAGCATTTGTAACTAAGATCCAGTGCTGTTCCCACAGAGTAGTACAGGAAACTTCAGTGTGAGGAACGTTTTCAAGCTATGCAGCAATGAGGTATGTTCAGTCATTTTTTTCTGGAGAGACTGTGTATTTCAGAAAGGCTGACATTATACCCAGGAGGGTAAGGGTAAGCAGTAACCCTAGAGCTAATAAGAAGGACATTACTATGCTTGCATAAGGGGCCAATTACAAAGATGGTAGACACTGAGTTGTAAATGTTCGTGGGCAAACGTTTTTATGAACTGGGAGTGCTGTTAACGTTTTGTGGGCAATAACGTTTTGGGCAACTTATTTGAGGGTACACTTGGCTTATTTTTTGGGTCTCAGAACCCACATGGCTAGTTAAAACCGCTCTGGTGCGGTTCTTTGAGGCTGTAGAGACATCGAGTGAGATGGACGGGGCCTATTTTCGCGCCTCAGATGCGCAGTTAGTTTCTCGCAGCAAGCACTAACTCCTGAGGGCACTGGTGGATGTTTGGGCCAAATCGAAGCTTTAACCCCACATTTACTATCCCTGAGGGCAGGTAGGGCCACAGCAGGCCCTACCTGCAAGGTGCTGAGGGTGTTTTTTCCGGATTTAGGCCTAATTTCAATCCGGTTTTACAAAGGGTTAAATGTTATAATTCCTTGTGGGGCAATATTAACTACATATATTGTGTCTGCTTGCAAAATTTTGAAAAATGTGGTGCATTTTAAGGCTGTTTTGCAGAACGTGTATGCTTTTTTTCTCTTAAAGGCGCAGTACCGTTTTTTAAGATTGTTATTTTTTCTTGTAAGGTGTATCCAGTCCACGGGTTCATCCATTACTTGTGGGATATTCTCCTTCCCAACAGGAAGTTGCAAGAGGACACCCACAGCAGAGCTGTCTATATAGCTCCTCCCCTAACTGCCACCCCCAGTCATTCTCTTGCAACTCTCGACAAGAAAGGAAGTATCAAGAGATATGTGGTGACTTAGTGTAGTTTTACCTTCAATCAAAAGTTTGTTGTTTTTAAACGGTACCGGCGTTGTACTGTTTTACTCTCAGGCAGAAATTAGAAGAAGAATTCTGCCTGGAGGTTTGATGATCTTAGCGGTTTTTAACTAAGGTCCATTGCTGTTCTCACACATAACTGAAGAATATGGGAAAACTTTAGTTGGGGGAACGGTCTGCAGATTACCTGCTTTGAGGTATGTTCAGTTTTTTTATTTCTAGAGAGATGAATAAGTTCTAGAAAATGCTGACAGAGCCTTGTGTATTTGAGGTAAGCCTGATGCAGTGATTTAACAGCGACTGGGATCATGCTTACAAAACAGGGCAATACTCATGTTAATATTCATATTACTTAGTGACAAAACGTTTACATGATTTCATAAATAGGACGTTTTTTCTCTGAGGGAGATAAGTCTTTATTTGGGGCCTAGTTTCCACATGACTAGTCAGATACTCCTAGGAGTATTTTCTTAAGGCCCTTCTAACATCCAGTACATGGTGGGAGGGGCCTATTTTAGCACTCTAACTATGCAGTTTTAATTCAGACTGAGACATCCAGCTTCCCTAGAGGTTTCCTCTGGCATCTGAGGACCATTTCAAAGGGGTTATTTCTGCACAAAATCGTTTTTGAGGGCAGGTAGGAGCCTCAGCAGAGCTGTGGCAAGGTGCTCAATTGATTTTTAACGATTTTAACGTTTTTCAATCCGGTTTGGGGCCTAAGGGGTTAATCATCCATTTGCAAGGGGGTGCAATGTTGCTTTAGTCCCTTACACACACTGTAAAAATTTCAAAGACTTTACTGTATTTTTACACTGTTTTGCAGTTTAAGTGCTATTTTTTTTTCTCTTAAAGGCACAGTAACGTTTTTGTTTAATTGCTGTTTCACCTTTATTAAAGTGTTTTCCAAGCTTGCTTGTCTCATTACTAGTCTGTTAAACATGTCTGACATAGAGGAAACTCCTTGTTCAATATGTTTTGAAGCCATGGTGGAACCCCCTCTTAGAATGTGTACCAAATGTACTGATATTTCTATAAACTATAAAGACCATATTATGGCGCGTAAAGATTTATCTCGAGGGGATTCTCTGACTGAAAAGAGGGAGATTATGCCATCTAGCTCTCCCCATGTGTCAGAACCTATAACTCCCGCTCAAGTGACGCCAAGTACATCTAGCGCGTCTAATTCTTTTACCTTACAGGACATGGCGGCAGTTATGAATGCTACCCTCTCAGATGTATTCTCCAAACTGCCAGGGCTACAAGGAAAGCGAGACAGCTCTGGGGCTAGAACTAATACAGAGCTTTCTGATGCTTTAATGCCTGTGTCCGATATACCCTCACAATACTCAGAAGCTGAGGCAGGTGAGCTTCTATCTGTGGGTGACATTTCAGACTCAGGGAAGGCGTTACTTCAGTCTGATTCTGAAATGACAGTGTTTAAATTTAAGCTTGAACACCTCCGCTTATTACTTAGGGAGGTTTTAGCGAATCTGGATGACTGTGACCCCATTGTGGTTCCAGAGAAATTGTGTAAAATGGACAAATACTTTGCAGTGCCTGTTTACACTGATGTTTTTCCAGTCCCTAAGAGGTTTTCGGAAATTATTACTAAGGAATGGGATAGACCAGGTGTGCCGTTCTCTCCCCCTCCTGCTTTCAAAAAGATGTTTCCCATAGATGCCGCCATACGGGACTCGTGGCAGACGGTTTCTAAGGTGGAGGGAGCAGTCTCTACCCTAGCTAAGCGTACAACTATCCCCGTCGAGGACAGTTGTGCTTTCCTAGATCCTATGGATAAAAAATTGGAGGGTCTCCTTAAGAAAATTTTTATACATCAAGGTTTTATTCTCCAGCCTTTTGCATGCATTGCCCCAGTTACTGCTGCAGCGGCTTTTTGGTTTGAGTCTCTTGAGGAGGCTCTACAGGTAGAGACCCCGCTAGACGATATTCTAGACAGGATTAAAGCTCTTAAGTTAGCTAACTCCTTTATTTCTGACGCCATTTTTCATTTAGCCAAGCTAACGGCTAAGAATTCAGGTTTTGCCATTTTGGCGCGTAGGGCGCTATGGCTTAAGTCCTGGTCAGCAGACGTTACTTCAAAGTCTAAGCTTCTTAACATCCCCTTCAAGGGACAGACCCTATTCGGGCCTGGTCTGAAGGAGATCATTTCTGATATTACTGGAGAAAAAGGTCACGCCCTTCCTCAGGATAGGTCCAATAAGTTAAGGACCAAACAGAATAATTTTCGTTCCTTTCGAAACTTCAAGAGTGGCGCAGCTTCAGTTTCCTCTAATGCAAAACAAGAGGGAAATTTCGCCCAGTCCAAACCAGTCTGGAGGCCTAACCAGGCTTGGAACAAGGGGAAGCAGGCCAAGAAACCTGCGGCTGCCTCTGAGACAGCATGAAGGAGTAGCCCCCGATCCGGGACCGGATCTAGTAGGAGGCAGACTTTCTCTCTTCTCCCAGGCTTGGGCAAGAGACGTCCAGGATCCCTGGGCATTAGAGATTGTTTCCCAGGGATATCTTCTGGACTTCAAAGCTTCATCTCCAAAGGGGAGATTTCATCTCTCACAATTATCTGTAAACCAGATAAAGAGAGAGGCATTCTTATTTTGTGTTCAGGACCTACTGGTTATGGGAGTGATCCACCCAGTTCCAAGGGAGGAACAGGGGCAGGGCTTCTATTCAAATCTGTTTATAGTTCCCAAAAAAGAGGGAACTTTCAGACCAATCTTGGATCTCAAGATCCTAAACAAATTTCTCAGGGTCCCATCCTTCAAGATGGAGACTATCCGAACCATCGTCCCTATGATCCAGGAGGGTCAATATATGACTACCGTGGACTTAAAGGATGCTTATCTCCACATTCCGATTCACAGAGATCATCATCAGTTCCTCAGGTTCGCCTTCTTAGACAGGCATTACCAGTTTGTGGCTCTTCCCTTCGGGTTAGCCACGGCACCAAGAATCTTTACAAAGGTTCTAGGGTCCCTACTGGTGGTTCTAAGGCCACGGGGCATAGCAGTGGCTCCTTACCTAGACGACATTCTGATACAAGCGTCGACTTTTCAAATCGCCAAGTCCCATACGGACATTGTTCTGGCCGTTCTGAGGTCTCACGGGTGGACGGTGAGCGAAGAAAAGAGTTCTCTCTCCCCTCTCACAAGAGGAACACTGAAAGATTCAGTAGAAATGAAATTTTTTCTGACAGAGGTCAGGTTATCAAAGCTTCTAACTTCCTGTCGTGCTCTTCATTCCACTTCTCGGCCGTCAGTAGCTCAGTGTATGGAAGTAATCGGCCTAATGGTAGCGGCAATGGACATAGTTCCGTTTGCCCGCCTACATCTCAGACCACTGCAACTTTGCATGCTCAATCAGTGGAATGGGGATTACACAGATTTGTCCCCTCTGCTAAATCTGGATCAAGAGACCAGGGATTCTCTTCTCTGGTGGTTATCTCGGGTCCATCTGTCCAGGGGAATGAGCTTCCGCAGGCCAGAGTGGACTATAGTGACGACAGATGCCAGCCTTCTGGGCTGGGGCGCGGTCTGGAACTCCCTGAAGGCTCAGGGTTCGTGGACTCAGGAGTAAGCCCTCCTTCCGATAAACATTCTGGAACTGAGAGCGATATTCAATGCCCTTCAGGCTTGGCCTCAACTAGCAGACTTTTCATCCGGGGGAGTGGGAGCTCCATCCGGAGGTATTTGCCCAGCTGATTCAACTATGGGTCAAACCAAAACTGGATCTGATGGCGTCTCGTCAGAACGCCAAGCTTCCTTGTTACGGGTCCAGGTCAAGGGATCCCCAGGCAGCGCTGATAGACGCTCTAGCAGTGCCCTGGTCCTTCAACCTGGCCTATGTGTTCCCACCATTTCCTCTCCTCCCTCGTCTGATTGCCAAGATCAAGCAGGAGAGATCTTCGGTGATTTTGATAGCACCTGCGTGGCCACACAGGACTTGGTATGCAGATCTGGTGGACATGTCATCCCTTCCACCATGGACTCTGCCGCTGAGGCAGGACCTTCTACTCTAAGATCCTTTCAAACATCCAAATCTAATTTCTCTGCGACTGACTGCTTGGAGATTGAACGAGTCGGTCATTGATACCTTAATTCAGGCTCGAAAGCCTGTCACCAGGAAAATCTATCATAAGATATGGTGTAAATATCTTCATTGGTGTGAATCCAAGGGTTACTCATGGAGTAAAGTCAGGATTCCTAGGATATTATCCTTTCTCCAAGAAGGATTGGAGAAGGGATTGTCAGCTAGTTCCTTAAAGGGACAGATTTCTGCTCTGTCTATTCTTCTGCACAAGCGTCTGGCAGATGTTCCAGACGTTCAGGCGTTTTGTCAGGCTTTAGTTAGAATCAAGCCTGTGTTTAAACCTGTTGCTCCACCATGGAGTTTAAATTTAGTTCTTAAAGTTCTTCAAGGGGTTCAGTTTGATCTTCTGCATTCCATAGATATCAAGCTTTTATCTTGGAAAGTTATGTTTTTGGAAGCTATCTCTTCGGCTCGAGTTATCTGCCTTACAGTGTGATTCCCCTTATCTGATCTTCCATGAAGATAAGGTAGTTTTGCGTACCAAACCTGGGTTTCTTCCTAAGGTGGTATCTAATAAGAATATCAATCAGGAGATTGTTGTTCCGTCACTGTGTCCTAATCCTTCTTCAAAGAAGAAGAAGGAACGTCTATTACACCATCTTGACGTGGTTCGTGCTTTAAAGTTTTATTTACAAGCTACTAAGGATTTTAGTCAAACATCTGCATTGTTTGTTGTCTACTCTGGACAGAGGAGAGGCCAAAAGGCTTCGGCATCTTCTCTTTCTTTTTGGCTGAGAAGCATAATCCGTTTAGCTTATGAGACTGCTGGCCAGCAGCCTCCTCAAAGAATTACAGCTTATTCCACTAGAGCGGTAGCTTCCACATGGGCTTTTAAACATGAGGCCTCTGTTGAACAGATTTGTAAGGCGGCGACTTGGTCTTCGCTTCATACTTTTTCTAAATTCTACAAATTTGATACTTTTGCTTCCTCGGAGGCTATTTTTGGGAGAAAGGTCTTGCAGGCAGTGGTGCCTTCCGTTTAAGTTCCTGCCTTGTCCCTCCCTTCATCCGTGTCCTAAAGCTTTGGTATTGGTATCCCACAAGTAATGGATGAACCCGTGGACTGGATACACCTTACAAGAGAAAACAAAATTTATGCTTACCTGATAAATTTCTTTCTCTTGTGGTGTATCCAGTCCACGGCCCGCCCTGTCACTTTAAGGCAGGTGTTTTTTATTTTTAAACTACAGTCACCACTGCACCCTATAGTTTCTCCTTTTTCTTGCTTGTCTTCGGTCGAATGACTGGAGGTGGCAGTTAGGGGAGGAGCTATATAGACAGCTCTGCTGTGGGTGTTCTCTTGCAACTTCCTGTTGGAAAGGAGAATATCCCACAAGTAATGGATGAACCCTTGGACTGGATACACCACAAGAGAGAGAAATTTATCAGGTAAGCATAAATTTAGTTTTTTTCACTAAATAAAGTGTTTTCATGCTTGTTTGTAGTCATTACTAGCCTGTTCAACATGTCTCTTAGAATGTGTCCCTCATGCACTGAAAGGTCAATAAATTGCAAAGAACATATTTTAGCTACTAAAAGTATGTCGCAGGATGATTCTCAGTCAGAAGGGAATCAGGTTATGCCATCTAAATCTCCCCAAGTGTCACAACCATTAACGCTTGCACAAGCGACGCCAAGTACTTCTAGTGCGTCCAATTCTTTCACCCTGCAATATATGGCCGCAGTTATGAATACTACCCTCACAGAGGTTTTATCTAAGTTGCCTGGGTTGCAGGGGAAGCGCAATAGGTCTGGTGTGAGAACAAACGCTGAGCCCTCTGACGCTTTATTAGCCATATCCAATGTACCCTCACAATGTTCTGAGTTGGGGGTGAGGGATTCGCTGGCTGAGGGAGAGTTTTCTGATTCAGGAAACTTCCCTCAGACAGACTCAGATATGACGGCTTTTAAATTTAAACTAGAATACCTCCGCTTATTGCTCAGGGAGGTTATAGCGACTCTGGATGATTGTGACCCTATTGTAGTTCCAGAGAAATTGTGTAAAATGGACAGATTCCTAGAGGTTCCTGCCTACACTGATGTTTTTCCAGTCCCCAAGAGGTTTTTGACATTGTTACTAAGGAGTGGGATAGACCAGGTGTTCCGTTCGCTCCCCCTCCTACTTTTAAGAAAATGTTTCCCATATCAGACACCGTGCGGGACTCGTGGCAGACGGTCCCTAAGGTGGAGGGAGCTATTTCTACCCTAGCTAAGCGTACAACTATACCTATTGAGGACAGTTGTGCTTTCAAAGATCCTATGGATAAAAAAATTAAAGGGTCTCCTGAAGAAAATATTTGTTCATCAAGGTTTTCTTCTTCAACCTATAGCGTGCATTGTTCCTGTAACTTCTGCAGCGTCCTTTTGGTTCGAGGCTCTGGAAGACCCCATTAGATGATATTCTGGATAGAATTAGGGCTCTCAAGCTAGCTAATTCTTTCATTACAGATGCCGCTTTTCAATTGGCTAAATTAGCGGCGAAGAATTCAGGTTTTGCCATTTTAGCGCGTAGAGCGTTATGGCTTAAGTCCTGGTCTGCTGATGTGTCATCAAAAGCTAAGCTTTTAGCCATCCCTTTCAAGGGTAAGACCCTATTCGGGTCTGAACTGAAAGAGATCATTTCAGACATCACTGGAGGGAAGGGCCATGCCCTTCCTCAGGATAATACGAACAAGATGAGGACCAAACAAAATAATTTTCGTTCCTTTCGAAACTTCAAAGGTGGTCCCTCTACCTCTTCCCCTGCCGCAAAGCAAGAGGGGAATTTTGCTCAATCCAAGTCAGTCTGGAGACCTAACCAGACTTGCGCAAGGGTAAACAGGCCAAGAAGCCCGCTGCTGCCACCAAGACAGCATGAAGGGGTAGCCCCTGATCCGGGATCGGATCTAGTAGGGGACAGACTTTCTCTCTTCGCTCAGGCCTGAGCAAGAGACGTTCAGGACTCCTGGGCTTTAGAAATAGTAACCCAGGCGTATCTTCTAGATTTCAAAGATTCTCCCCCAAGGGGGAGATTCCATTTTTCTCAATTGTCTGTAAACCAGACAAAAAGAGAGGTGTTCTTACGCTGTTTAGAAGACCTATATACCATGGCAGTGATCTGCCCAGTTCCGAAAACAGAACAGGGCCAAGGGTTCTACTCCAATCTGTTTGTGGTTCCCAAAAAAGAGGGAACCTTCAAACCAATTTTGGATCTCAAGATCCTAAACAAATTCCTCAGAGTCCCATCCTTCAAGATGGAGACCATTCGGACTATTTTGCCAATGATCCAGGAGGGTCAATATATGACCACGTGGACTTAAAGGATGCGTATCTACACATTCCTATCCACAAAGATCATTACCAGTTCCTCAGGTTCGCCTTTCTGGACAAGCATTACCAGTTTGTGGCTCTTCCTTTCGGGTTGTCCACGGCTCCCAGAATTTTCACAAAGGTGCTAGGGTCCCTTCTGGCGGTTCTAAGGCCACGGGGCATAGCTGTGGCGCCTTATCTGGACGATATCTTAATCCAGGCGTTGTCTTACCAACTAGCCAAGTCTCACACGGACATCGTGTTGGCTTTTCTAAGATCTCACGGATGGAAGGTGAACATAAAAAAAGAGTTCACTTATCCCTCTCACAAGAGTTCCATTCCTGGGAACTCTGATCGATTCGGTGGACATGAAAATTTTTCTGACGGAGGTCAGGAAATCAAATATTTTATCTATCTGTTGAGCTCTTCATTCCATTCCTCGGCCGTCAGTGGCTCCAGTGTATGGAGGTAATCGGCTTAATGGTAGCGGCAATGGACATAGTTCCGTTTGCTCGCTTGCATCTCAGACCACTGCAACTTTGCATGCTCAAACAGTGGAATGGGAATTATGCAGATTTATCTCCTCAGATAAATCTGGATCAAGAGACCAGAGACTCTCTTCTTTGGTGGTTGTCACAGGATCATCTGTCCAAGGGAATGTGTTTCCGCAGGCCAGCGTGGGTCATAGTGACGACGGACGCCAGCCTATTGGGCTGGGGTGCAGTCTGGAATTCTCTGAAAGCACAGGGTTTGTGGACTCAGGAGGAGGCTCTCCTCCCGATAAATTTTCTAGAACTGAAAGCGATATTCAACGCGCTTCAGGCGTGGCCTAAGCTGGCGTCGGCCAGATTCATAAGATTCCAATCAGACAATATCACGACTGTAGCATATATCAATCATCAGGGGGAACAAAGAGTTCTCTAGCGATGATAGAGGTTACCAAAATAATTCGATGGGCAGAGACTCACTCTTGCCATCTATTAGCAATCCATATCCCAGGAGTGGAGAACTGGGAAGAGAATTTTCTAAGCCGTCAGACTTTTCATCCGGGGGAGTGGGAACTCCATCCGGAGGTGTTTGCACAATTGATTCGGCAATGGGGCACACCAGAATTGGATCTGATGGCGTCTCGTCAGAACGCCAAACTTCTTTGTTACGGGTCAAGGTCAAGGGATCATCAGGCAGTACTGATAGATGCTCTAGCAGTACCCTGGTCGTTCATCCTGGCTTATGTGTTTCCACCATTTCCTCTCTTTCCTCGTTTGATTGCCAGACTCAAACAGGAGAGAGCTTCAGTGATTTTGATAGCACCTGCGCGGCCACGCAGGACTTGGTATGCAGACCTGGTGGACATGTCATCTCTTCCACCATGGACTCTGCCACTGAGACAGGACCTTCTGATTCAAGGTCCATTCCAGCATCCAAATCTAGTTTCTCTGCGGCTGACTGCTTGGAGATTGAACGCTTGATCTTATCCAAGCGGGGTTTCTCGGAGTCGGTCATAGATACCTTGATTCAGGCTCGAAAGCCTGTCACTAGGAAAATTTATCATAAGATATGGCGTAAATATCTTTATTGGTGCAAATCCAAAGGCTACTCATGGAGTCAGATCAGGATTCCTAGGGTTTTGTCCTTTCTCCAAGAAGGATTGGAGAAGGGGCTATCAGCTAGTTCCTTAAAGGGACAGATATCTGCTTTATCAATTCTACTGCACAAACGTCTGGCAGATGTTCCAGACGTTCAGTCGTTCTGTCAGGCTTTAGTTAGAGTCAAGCCTGTGTTTAAACCTGTTGCTCCGCCATGGAGTTTGATTTTAGTTCTTAAAGTTCTTCAAGGGGTTCCGTTTGAACCTATGCATTCCATAGAAATTAAGCTTCTATCTTGAAAAGTTCGGTTTTAGTTGCTATCTCTTCGGCTTGAAGAGTTTCTGAACTATCTGCATTGCAATGCGACTCGCCTTATCTTGTTTTCCATGCTGATAAGGTGGTTTTGCGTACCAAACCTGGATTCCTTCCTAAGGTTGTTACTAATAAGAATATTAATCAGGAAATTGTTGTTCCTTCTCTGTGTCCTAATCTTTCCTCTAAGAAGGAGCGTCTATTGCACAACTTGGACGTGGTTCGTACTTTGAAGTTTTACTTGCAAGCGACCAAAGATTTCCGTCAAACATCTTCTTTGTTTGTTGTCTATTCTGGAAAACGTAGAGGTCAAAAAGCTACGGCTACCTCTCTTGCCTTTTGGCTGAAAAGCATCATCCATTTGGCATACGAGACTGCTGGACAGCAGCCTCCTGAAAGAATTACAGCTCACTCTACTAGAGCAGTGGCTTTCACATGGGCTTTTAAAAATTATGCTTCTGTTGAACAGATTTGTAAGGCTGCGACTTGGTCTTCGCTTCATACCTTTTCCAAATTTTACAAATGTTATACCTTTGCTTCTTCGGAGGCTATTTTTGGGAGAAAAGTTCTTCAAGCAGTGGTGCCTTCTGTTTAACCATCTGTCTTGTCCCTCCCGTTCATCTGTGCCCTGTAGCTTTGGTATTGTATCCCACAAGCAATGGATGACTCCGTGGATTCGTCTTACCTTTATAGAAGAAAAGTAAATTTATGCTTACCTGATAAATTGATTTCTTCTATGGTAAGACGAGTCCACGGCCCGCCCTGTCATTTTAAGACAGATTATATTTTTTTTTATTTAAACTTCAGTCACCTCTGCACCTTGTAGTTTCTCATTTTTCTTCCTGTACCTTCGGTCGAATGACTGGGGGGTGGAGCTAAGGGAGGAGCTATATAGACAGCTCTGCTGTGGTGTTCTTTGCCACTTCCTGTTAGCAGGAGGATCATATCCCACAAGTAAAGGATGAATCCGTGGACTCGTCTTACCATAGAAGAAATAAATTTTTCAGGTAAGCATAAATTTACTTTTTTATTTTCTTCAAGCAAGACTTTTTTAATTTAAATGGTACCGGTGTGTACTATTTTCCCTCAGGCAGCAGATGGATGAAGACTTCTGCCTGGAGGCTGATGATCTTAGCAGTTGTTACTAAGATCCAGATCAGTTCCCACAGAATGGCTGAGGAGTACTTAAGAAACTTCAGTGTGAGGAACTTTTTTCATGCAATAAGCAGTGAGGTATGTTCAGTAATTTATTTTTTTCTGGAGAGACTGTGTTATTTCAGAATTGGCTGACAGTATACCCATGAGGGAGAGGGTAAGCAGTAATCCTTAAAGTATACATAGGGGTATTACTGAGCTTGCATATATGGGTTATAAAAAAATGGTTGACACTGATGTTAGAGTGTTTGTGGGCAAACGTTTACATGACTGGGAGTGCTGATAACGTTTTTTAAGAGAGACGTTTCTATGCTTTATTGAGAAGGGTACACATGGCTTCATTCATGGGTATATGAACCCACATGGCTAGGTTTTAGACCGCTCTGGCGCGGTTAATTTAGGCTGTGAGACATCGAGTGAGATGGGCGGGGGCCTATTTTCACGCCTCATTTGCGCAGTTGTTTTTCTCAGGCAAGCAGCAAGCTCCAACTCCGGTGGGCCTTTGTGAGCAGTATTGGGCCAAATCGAAGGTTTAACCCGGTTTTACTGACCCCTGAGGGCAGGTAGGCGCCACAGCAGGGCTGTGGCGAGGTGCATGGGGTGCTTTTTTTTTTAAATTAACGTGTTTATAATTTTCCGTTTTTTCTGGTAAGTGTTAAGTATTCCTTTCCTTGTGGGGCAAACTTAGCTGCAAAGTTGGGATGCTTCTATCATAAAATTGGGATAATTTTATTGTTTTCAAGCAGTTTTGGAAAAATTGTATGCTTTTTTTCTCTTAAAGGCGCAGTACCGTTTTTTCAGATTGTTATTTTTTCACCAAAGTGTTTTCAAGCCTGTTTGTGGTCATTACTAGCCTGTTTAACATGTCTAACATTGAGGAAAGCCAATGTTCCATGTGTTTAAAAGCCATTGTGGAACCCCAACTTAAAATGTGTCCCTCATGTACTGAAAGGGCCTTACATTGCAAAGAACATATTTTAGCAGATAAAAGTATGTCTCAGGATGATTCTCAGTCAGAAGAGAATCAGGTTATGCCATCTACTTCTCCCCAAGTGTCACAACCTTTAACACCCGCACAAGCGACGCCAAGTACTTCTAGTGCGTCTTATTCTTTCACCCTGCAAGATATGGCCGCAGTTATGTCTACTACCCTCACAGAGGTGTTATCTAAACTGCCTGGTTTGCAGGGGAAGCGCAGTAGGTCCGGTATGTGAGTAAATGCTGAGCCCTCTGATGCTTTATTAGCCATCTCCGATGTACCCTCACAATGTTCTGAATTGGGGGTAGATAATTGCTGTCTGAGGGAGAGCTTTCTGATTCAGGAAAGATGTTCCCTCAAACAGACTCAGATATGACGGCTTTTAAGTTTAAGCTTGAACACCTCCGCTTGTTACTCAGGGAGGTTTTAGCGACTCTGGATGATTGTGACCCGATAGTAATTCCACCAGAGAAATTGTGTAAAATGGATAGATATCTAGAGGTTCCTACTTACACTAATGTTTTTCCGGTCCCTAAGAGGATTTCGGACATTGTTACTAAGGAATGGGATAGACCAGGCATTCCGTTCTCTCCCCCTCCTACTTTTAAGAAAATGTTTCCCATATCTGACACCATTCGGGATTCGTGGCAGACGGTCCCTAAGGTGGAGGGAGCTATTTCTACCCTAGCTAAGCGTACAACCATACCTATTGAGGACAGTTGTGCCATCAAAGATCCTATGGATAAAAAATTAGAGGGTCTCCTAAAGAAAATATTTATTCATCAGGGTTTTCTTCTGCAACCTATAAGCGTGCATTGTTCCTGTAACTACTGCAGCTGCTTTTTGGTTCGAGGCTCTTGAGGAGGTTCTTAAGGTTGAGATCCTTTATTACGGATGCCGCTTTTCAACTGGCTAAATTAGCGGCAAAGAATTCAGGTTTTGCCATTTTAGCGCGTAGAGCGTTATGGCTTAAGTCCTGGTCTGCTGAGTGTCATCAAAATCTAAGCTATTCCTTTCAAGGGTAAGACCCTATTCTGAAGGAGATCATTTCCGACATCACTGGAGGAAAAGGCCATGCCCTTCCTCAGGATAAGACAAATAGAATGAGGGCCAAACAAAATAATTTTCATTCCTTTCGAAACTTCAGAGGTGTTCCCGCTACCTCCTCCCCTGCCACAAAGCAGGAGGGGAATTTTGCTCAATCTAAGTCTGTCTGGAGACCTAACCAGACCTGGAATAAAGATAAACAGGCCAAGAAGCCCGCTGCTGCTACTAAGACAGGATGAAGGGGCAGCCCCCGATCCGGGTCCGGATCTAGTGGGGGGCAGACTTTCTCTCTTCGCTCAGGCTTGGGCAAGAGACTTC
This sequence comes from Bombina bombina, assembly GCF_027579735.1. NCBI lineage: Eukaryota > Metazoa > Chordata > Amphibia > Anura > Bombinatoridae > Bombina > Bombina bombina. Next base: position 978,703,232 of record NC_069502.1, read on the forward strand.
AGGATTCATGGGCATTAGAAATTGTGACCCAGGGGTATCTTCTAGAATTCAAAGATTCTCCTCTAAGGGGGAGATTTCATCTTTCACGGTTGTCTGTAAACCAGACAAAAAGAGGCGTTCTTACGCTGTGTTGAAGACCTATATACTATGGGGGTAATCTGCCCAGTTCCAAAAGCAGAACAGGGGCAGGGGTTTTACTCCAATCTGTTTGTGGTTCCCAAAAAAGAGGGAACCTTCAGACCGATTTTAGATTTCAAGATCCTAAACAAATTTCTCAGAGTCCCATCCTTCAAGATGGAGACCATTCGGACAATTTTACCAATGATCCAGGAGGGTCAATAAATGACCACCGTGGATTTGAAGGATGCGTATCTTCACATTCCTATCCACAAAGATCATCACCAGTTCCTCAGGTTCGCCTTCCTGGACAAGCATTACCAGTTTGTGGCTCTTCCTTTCGGGTTGGCCACAGCTCCCAGAATTTTCACAAAGGTGCTGGTGGTTCTAAGGCCGCGGGGCATAGCAGTGGCGCCCTATCTGGACGATATCTTGATTCAGGCGTCAACTTACCAACTAGCCAAATCTCTCACGGACATCGTGTTGGCTTTTCTAAGATCTCACGGTTGGAAGGTGAACATAAAGAAGAGTTCACTTGTCCCTCTCACAAGAGTTCCATTCCTGGGAACTCTGATAGACTCGGTAGACATGAACATTTTTCTGACGGAGGTCAGAAAATCAAAGATCTTAACCACCTGACGAGCACTTCATTCCATTCCTCGGCCGTCAGTGGCTCAGTGTATGGAGGTAATTGGACTAATGGTAGCGGCAATGGACATAGTTCCGTTTGCTCGCTTGCATCTCAGACCACTGCAACTATGCATGCTCAGACAGTGGAATGGGGACTATGCAAATTTTTCCCCTCAGATAAATCTGGATCAAGAAACCAGAGACTCTCTTCTTTGGTGGTTGTCACAGAATCATCTGTCCCAGGGAATGTGTTTCCGCAGGCCAGCATGACGACGGACGCCAGCCTATTGGGCTGGGGTGCAGTCTGGAATTCCCTAAAGGCACAGGGTGTGTGGACTCAGGAGGTCTCCTTCCAATAAATATTCTAGAACTGAGAGCGATATTCAACGCGCTTCAGGCGTGGCCTCAGCTGGCTTCGGCCAAATTCATAAGATTCCAGTCGGACAATATCACGACTGTAGCATATATCAATCATCAGTGGGGAACAAAGAGTTCTCTAGCGATGATAGAGGTTTCCAAAATAATTTGATGGGCAGAGACTCACTCTTGCCATCTATCAGCAATCTATATCCCAGGAGTGGAGAACTGGGAAGCGGATTTTCTAAGTCGACAGACTTTTCATCCGGGGGAGTGGGAGCTCCATCCGGAGGTGTTTACACAATTGATTCATCAATGGGGAACACCAGAATTGGATCTGATGGCATCTCGTCAGAATGCCAAACTTCCTTGTTACAGGTCCAGATCTAGGGATCCCCAAGCAGTACTGATAGATGCTCTAGCAGTACCTTGGTCGTTCAACCTGGCTTATGTGTTTCGTCCTTTTCCTCTCCTTCCTCGTCTGATTGCCAGAATCAAACAGGAGAGGGCTTCAGTAATTTTGATAGCACCTGCGTGGCCACGCAGGACTTGGTATGCAGACCTGGTGGAAATGTAATCTCTGCCACCGTGGAAACTGCCACTGAGACAGGACCTTCTCATTCAAGGTACGTTCCAGCATCCAAATCTAGTTTCTCTGCGGCTGACTGCCTGGAGATTGAACGCTTGATTTTATCTAAGCGGGGATTCTCTGAGTCGGTCATAGATACCTTGATTCAGGCTCGAAATCCTGTCAGTAGGAAAATTTACCATAAGATATGGCGTAAATATCTTTATTGGTGCGAATCCAAAGGCTACTCATGGAGTAAGATCAGCATTCCTAGGATTTTGTCCTTTCTCCAAGAAGGATTGGAGAAGGGGTTATCAGCTAGTTCCCTAAAGAGACAGATATCTGCTTTATCAATTTTACTGCAAAGCGTCTGGCAGATGTTCCAGACGTTCAGTGGTTTTGTCAGGCTTTGGTTAGAATCAAGGCTGTGTTTAAACCTGTTGCTCCGCCATGGAGTTTGAATTTAGTTCTTAAAGTTCTTCAAGGGGTTCCATAGATATGTCAGGTGTGCTAGCTGGAGGCGCTGGTTCAGCTTGTATCAGTCGTTGGTATCTTCCTTTCCTTCCTCGGTTGTATATTGCAGGTTACCGGCTCCTTCCCAATATGAAAAGACAATATCACAGATTCAGTAAAAAAGTTTGTCTTTATTTGGCTCAACGCAAAAGCGTTTCAACGGTCCCAGCCGTCTTTCTCAAGAGCAATAAAAATGCTTTACAAACCAAAGCATACCTTTCCGCTACACAGGCGGCCTTTAAATACATGTCAGTTACGCTACCTGCTTCCCCATTGGAGGAGAGCAGGTTTACACCCGATTCAAAATTTCAATTGTAAATTTAAAATAAACATCTAAAAAAACATCTAAAAAAAACATAAAAAACAATATTAATTATATTAGAAACTATAAGTTCTCTTTCAGGTCCGGTATGTCAGTGAAGATCACATGTTATAGGTTGTCCAATGAAATTCAGTTTCCGGTATAGTGATGTTTTGTAGTTCCCTTTCAGGTAGTTCTCTATTTTAGGTTCCCATTCAGGTCTGATATGTCAGTGGGTATCACATGTTATCGAATGTCCAATGAAAAACAGTTTCTGATTTTCTCAAAATAAAAAGACATAAGTGTTATTCACAGATACAAAGTTTCTTATATGAATTCTGCTTATCCAAATATTTAGAGGAGGTAGAATAAATTGCCACTTAGAAGTTTGTTATAAGTTGGAATAGATACTTTTCATAATTAAACATTCATATTATAAATAGACTTCTATACTTATTGAATGTTAAATATTGACTCAGCGACTTGTGTGTTGCATATCATTTCTTGAAATTAAGTGTGAGAATTATATTCTTTTGTACAATATGTGTATATATAAACATTAAGTGTGATGATATAACATGAACTGTCTGTATAAATACATGTTTATTTTTCCCCCCTTTCATGTACTAATGTTTTTCAGTATTCACTTTACACAAATTTTACTGGTTTATTTGGGCCCCAATTTTTCTTAGGAACACATTATAGATTATCGTCTATTTTGCCCCCCTTTCATATGTTGAAGGTTTTTAAGACAAAAACCGCTTTTTTTTTTTTTTTTTTTTTTGTGTGTGTGTCCTTATACTCGTATTCACCTCAACAAGAACAAAAAATGTTACTGATTTATTTAGGCCCCATATTTTCACCTTTTGAATTTATCATTTATTTTGCCCCCCCTTTCATATGTTAAGAGTTTTTTAGACAAAGGCAGCAATTTTTGTGTCCTTATTTAGACCCCACTGGGCATATGTTCTAAGTGTATGTATCCATTTTAATTCTCTTTGGTCTAGTTGTTTTGCCAGATTACCACCCCTCCAATGAAGTTCAACCTTTTCAATTCCTATCCATAGAAAGGATTCTTTTGTGAAATGTTCACAATTGTTGCAGTGTAGCGGCACTCCGTGGTCATCATGATTCTTTTTTATTTTATTTTGATGTTCCATGATTCTTGTTTTTAAAAATCTGGACGTTTGTCCTAAATACTGGATTTTGCAGCCACATTGCAACAAATATATCACATTTTTACTTTTGCAAGTAATTAATTCTTTCATTTCAAATATGGGGCCTAAATAAATCAGTAACATTTTTTGTTCTTGTTGAGGTGAATACGAGTATAAGGACACACAAAAAAAAAAAAAAAAAGCTGTTTTTGTCTTAAAAACCTTCAACATATGAAAGGGGGGCAAAATAGATGATAATCTATAATGTGTTCCTAAGAAAAATTGGGGCCCAAATAAACCAGTAAAATTTGTGTAAAGTGAATACTGAAAAACATTAGTACATGAAAGGGGGGCAAAATAAACATGTATTTATACAGACAGTTCATGTTATATCATCACACTTAATGTTTATATATACACATATTGTACAAAAGAATATAATTCTCACACTTAATTTCAAGAAATTATATGCAACACACAAGTCGCTGAGTCAATATTTAACATTCAATAAGTATAGAAGTCTATTTATAATATGAATGTTTAATTATGAAAAGTATCCCAATTTATAACAAACTTCTAAGTGGCAATTTATTCTACCTCCTCTAAATATTTGGATAAGCAGAATTCATATAAGAAACTTTGTATCTGTGAATAACACTTATGTCTTTTTATTTTGAGAAAATCAGAAACTGTTTTTCATTGGACATTCGATAACATGTGATATCCATAGATATGCATTCCATAGATATTAAGCGTCTATCTTGGAAAGTTCTGTTTTTAGTTGCTATCTCTTCGGCTCAAAGAGTTTCTGAACTATCTGCATTGCAATGCGACTCGCCTTATCTTGTTTTCCATTCTGATAAGGTGGTTTTGCGTACCAAACCTGGATTCCTTCCTAAGGTTGTTACTAACAAGAATATTAATCAGGAAATTGTTGTTCCTTCTCTGTGTCCTAACCCTTCTTCTAAGAAGGAGCGTCTGTTACACAACTTGGACGTGGTTCGTGCTTTGAAGTTTTACTTGCAAGCGACCAAAGATTTCCGTCAAACATCTTCTCTGTTTGTTGTCTATTCTGGAAAACGTAGAGGTCAAAAAGCTACGGCTACCTCTCTTTCTTTTTGGCTGAAAAGCATCATCCGGTTGGCATACGAGACTGCTGGACTGCAGCCTCCTGAAAGGATTACAGCTCACTCTACTAGAGCGGTGGCTTCCGCATGGGCTTTTAAAAACGATGCTTCTGTTGAACAGATTTGTAAGGCTGCGACTTGGTCTTCCCTTCATACCTTTTCCAAATTTTACGAATTTGATACTTTTGCTTCTTCGGAGGCTATTTTTGGGAGAAAAGTTCTTCAAGCAGTGGTGCCTTCTGTTTAGGCATCTGTCTTGTCCCTCCCGTTCATCCGTGTCCTGTAGCTTTGGTATTGTATCCCACAAGTAAAGGATGAATCCGTGGACTCGTCGTATCTTATAGAAGAAAAGTAAATTTATGCTTACCTGATAAATTGATTTCTTCTATGATACGACGAGTCCACGGCCAGCCATGTCATTTTAAGACAGTGTATCTTTTTTGATTTAAAACTTCAGTCACCTCTGCACCTTTTAGTTTCTCATTTTTCTTCCTATACCTTCGGTCAAATGACTGGGGGGTGGAGTCAAGGGAGGAGCTATATAGACAGCTCTGCTGTAGTGCTCTTTGCCACTTCCTGTTAGCAGGAGGATAATATCCCACAAGTAAAGGATGAATCCGTGGACTCGTCGTATCATAGAAGAAATCAATTTATCAGGTAAGCAAAATTTACTTTTCTTATACAATTTATATTCTGCAAATGATAAAAAAAAAGTAATTGGAAACACATTAAGGGAAAAACTATTTTACAGTATACTGTCCCTATAAGCTGTTACAGTCTAAACAAATAAAGCAAAAGAAAGCATACCTATCACTGAGCAGTTCCCTCATAGGCACATACCTATTTCTATAGACCGTTTTGCAGACATTTATTGTGCCCTGTAATATATATACAATAGCACAAGAATGAAGAGTGCTCAGGGACACCTTGTTAAAATACTTGTTTCTTCTTAAAACAGATATAGATAAGTATCCCGACAGTGTATCACAGCACTCCAGGCTACATAACAGGATGGTGGTCACCAGTGCTGACGTGTTTTAGCTTCACTTGCCGTAGTCATAGCTATTCAGTCCTATTACATTATATGGCAACATAATTCTAGGCAACTTATTTTGATGCATCAAATATAAAATTATTTCACTATGCATGGGAACTACTGCACGAGTGCTGCAAGATTACTATATATATAACATTGCTCAATAGCTTCAGGCAGTAATATTAATAACAATGATCATCAACCTTAGCTCTCTCACATCTAATATAGCAGCTAAATAAGCAAGAGATGATAGAAGAAAACAAGGAGCACCAATCCGCCCAATTATGTAAAACTTAACTTTTATTCATAGAGTATAACAGCTTGATAAAAAGTTACAAACAAATCCACAAACTTACCAGTAAGTGGCATATGCAGTGTCCTTATTGCAAACATGTTTCGGCATCAGACGTAATCATAGCTCATAGCTGAGTAAGGCTTGCAACTAGCCGAAACGCGTTAGACACAGTGCTGCTGAAAGACTTTGTCTTTGATTTTACCATTTTTTGTATCTTGCTCCTAATAAAGAAATCATTTTTTATACTCAACGCCTGGAGGTTTGCCAAAGTACTTTTGTTTTTCAAATATTTAAACAGTTTGAATAGGATTGTCCATCTATGCATAAAGCATATTTCATATCTTAATAGGAATCTCGACTGTTGTCTCACAAATCAGAAACAAAGGTCATCATCTGAAGGGCAGCAGTTGAACAATTAGTAGCCTGACACAGGAAACGTTATGTGGGAGTAAAACTTAACCGACACCAGTCTATATGTTTTTATTGTCCCAGACTGATACGCTCCTACCCTCCGGCAAGTTGATCAAAAGCAGGCTTGGCCCCTACAACTTACAAATTCACTTCTCTGCATCTCATCTAAGGGGATCCTGACAGCACAGCGCAATCCAATGGGGTTAAACAAATCACCCGTTCTTATCCACTGTTTCAGTCCTATTACATTATGCAAGTCACTAGTAGAAAGAGAAACTTGTCATGCTGGAAGCACACAAAGTCAGCAGGTGTCTACGTGGAGGTTCTTTGGTGTAGTTAAATTCAGGTCTGGCTGCCTCGGCTTCACACCGCAATAATCCAGTAACATGTCACGTTGCCCCTAGGCCAGTACAACATAGCTGGCTTACTCTGTTCCTCAGGAGTTAACATCACTCCTCCAAGATCATCTCTCTGTTCAGCACAGGGTCCAATTCAGTTTCTCACCCCTATTGCAGAATTAGAGGATTGAATCTCCAAAGACATTTCTCCTTTTAAGCAAGCTAGATCTGCTGCAGGATCTTCAACTATCTTAGCTGTTAATTCAATAGCTAACAAAGCTTTCTCAGCATTTTAGTTGTGCATTCAGTGTTGTTATAAGTGGCCGGTCGCCATCACTAACTGCAATGAAGTTAGATGAAGGTCTGGCCCTTTTCTAGGCTGCCACTGTGTATCTCATTGTTCCAGTACTTCAGGTCAGGGTTGAAGTTGGCTTCATAATCCAGATCAAATTAGAGTCTGTAGCTTTTATATATATCACCCATGATCATAGATGACTTTGGACCATGTAAATTAATAAAAGGCCCTTTTTAAACAATATATATTCAAGGCTGGAGTACTCTTCTTTTTTATATAAACCCGACTCTTCAGCCTCTAAAATAAGCGACCATCATGGCTGAAGCCCTGAAGCATCCCCCACGATGTGGTCATTTTTAATGTTAAGCAAAATGCTTTCTAAGTTCATTGTAGTAGCTATTGTACAACCAATGGAGCTTAATGTTTTTCTACTGATGTCCAGATTAGACACCTTCAAATGGAGTATAAAGGTCACCTCATGTGTCCAACAATTATTGTTATTTTTGTCCTAGTAGACTAAATGGAGGGGGTACTCACCCTGCGGCATTGAAGAAAATGAGAAAAGTAAATAATAAAAACAAGATAAAGAGCTTGGGCCCCTATACATGCCTTTTTCAAATATCTGCAAGTTGTAACAATGTCTTAATAACAAATTTGAGAACTGACTATCTGAACTTAATTTATACAGTTGTCTTTCTTGCTAGAATGTTTAGGATTAATAGAAGGGCTCCACCATTCACCTTACATTGATAGCCAGTATACATTTCCAAATGCTTAAAGAACAAGCAGATGTGAAAGGAAATATAGAGGGATGAATCAGAAAATGTGTACTTAAATGAGAACCCTATCTTGTTATCTTACCTGATGTAGTAAGACGCAGAGTGCTGTTCTATATGGGAGATGGTGCTTGGACACTTAGGTATGAAACGGACACAGGACCATGTGGTATTTTGGATGGGCATATTTTTCTTCTGTTAAGTGTGATCAGTCCACGGGTCATCATTACTTGTGGGATATTAACTGCTCCCCTACAGGAAGTGCAAGAGGATTCACCCAGCAGAGTTGCTATATAGCTCCTCCCCTCTACGTCACCTCCAGTCATTCTCTTGCACCCAACGACTAGATAGGATGTGTGAGAGGACTATGGTGATATATTTAGTTTTTATATCTTCAATCAAAAGTTTGTTATTTTATAATAGCACCGGAGTGTGTTATTCCTTCTCTGGTAGAATTTGAAGAAGAATCTACCTGAGTTTTTCTATGATTTTAGCCGGAGTAGTTAAGATCATATTGCTGTTTCTCGGCCATCTGAGGAGAGGTAAACTTCAGATCAGGGGACAGCAGGCAGATTAATCTGCAAAGAGGTATGTAGCAGTTTATTATTTTCTGACATGGAATTGATGAGAAAATCCTGCCATACCGTTATAATGTAAACTCAGCCTTGAATGCAGTAGATGTAGCTGATATCAGGCTGTCATGTATGTATATTTTACACTTCAGTTTTCTGGGAAATGGTACTTCTCTGGCTTTTAAACTGTATACATAGACTTAACCTATTTTGCAGGGACTTGCAATAGGTTTTAAATGACAATTAATTATTGAGGTAAAACGTTTTTTTGCTGGCATGTAAAAAACGTTTTTTTCTCTGAGGTACTGAGTGAAAAAATGTTTTGGGCACTTTTTTTCCACTTGGCAATAGTTTTGATTTAAATTAGAGCAGTTCACTGATCCCTCTCACTGTTATGTGTGTGGGGGAGGGGCCATTTTTGGCGCTTTTACTATGCATCAGAAAAACTCAGTCAGAGGTTCATTTTCTTCCTGCATGATCCGGTTCATCTCTACAGAGTTCAGGGATCTCAAGAGTCTTTTTTGAGGGAAGTAATCTTTACAGCAGAGCTGTGCTGATTGTATTGACTGTGATATAAAAAACGTTTATTTGTGTATTTTTTTCTGCTGCCTGGGTTAGTTATCATTTGCTGAGGGGAACAATCCTTTGCTAAAACTGTATATTCTGACAAAGATTGATGCTATAACTTAATTATTTTATCTGTTATAATATTTTCTGTGCTTCTTAAAGGCACAGTTCGTTTTCATATTATTTGTAAATTACTTTGAAAAGTATTTCCAAGTTGCTGTTTATTTGCTAGTGTGTTAAACATGTCTGATTCAGAGGAATATCTCTGTGCTATATGTGTTAATGCCAAAGTGGAGCCCAATAGAAATTTATGTACTAAATGTATTGATGCTACTTTAAAAAATAGTCAATCTGTACAAATTGAACATATTTCACCAAACAACGAGGGGAGAGTTATGCCGACTAACTCGCCTCACGTGTCAGTACCTGCATCTCCCGCTCAGGAGGTGCGTGATATTGTAGCGCCGAGTGCATCTGGGCGGCCATTACAAATCACATTACAAGATATGGCTACTGTTATGACTGAAGTTTTGGCTAAACTACCAGAACTAAGAGGTAAACGTGATCACTCTGGGATGAGAACAGAGTGCGCTGATAATGCAAGGGCCATGTCTGATACTGCGTCACAGTTTGCATTCTGTGGGTGACGGTTCTGATCCAAATAAACTGGACTCAGACATTTCAAATTTTAAATTTAAGCTTGAGAACCTCCGTGTGTTACTAGGGGAGGTATTAGCGGCTCTGAATGATTGTAACACAGTTGCAATCCCAGAAAAAATGTGTAGGTTGGATAAATATTTTGCGGTACCGACGAGTACTGACGTTTTTCCTATACCTAAGAGACTTACTGACATTGTTACTAAGGAGTGGGATAGACCCGGTGTGCCTTTCTCACCCCCTCCTATATTCAGAAAAATGTTTCCAATAGACGCCGCCACACGGGACTTATGGCAAATGGTCCCTAAGGTGGAGAGAGCAGTTTCTACTTTAGCTAAGCGTACCACTATCCCAGTGGAGGATAGCTGTGCTTTTTCAGATCCAATGGATAAAAAATTAGAGGGTTACCTTAAGAAAATGTTTGTTCAACAAGGGTTTATATTGCAACCTCTTGCATGTATTGCGCCTGTCACGGCTGCAGCAGCATTTTGGTTTGAGTCTCTGGAAGAGACACTTCAATCATCCACACTAGATGACATCACACACAAACTTAAATTCCTTAAGTTAGCTAATTCATTTATTTCAGATGCCGTAGTACATTTAACTAAACTTGCGGCTAAAAATTCAGGATTCGCCATTCAGGCACGCAGAGCTCTGTGGCTAAAATCCTGGTCAGCTGATGTTACGTCTAAATCTAAATTGCTTAATATTCCTTTCAAAGGGCAGACCTTATTCGGGCCCGGCTTGAAAGAGATTATTGATGACATTACAGGAGGTAAAGGTCATGCCCTGCCTCAGGACAAGGCCAAAGCCAAGGCTAGACAGTCCAATTTTCGTTCCTTTCGTAATTTCAAAGCAGGAGCAGCATCAACTTCCTCTGCACCAAAACAGGAAGGAGCTGTTGCTCGCTACAGACAAGGCTGGAAACCTAACCAGTCCTGGAACAGGGGCAAACAGGCCAGAAAACCTGCTGCTGCCCCTAAGACAGCATGAATTGAGGGCCCCCGATCCGGGACCGGATCTAGTGGGGGGCAGACTTTCCCTCTTCGCCCAGGCTTGGGCAAGAGATGTTCAGGATCCCTGGGCGTTAGAGATCATATCTCAGGGATACCTTCTGGACTTCAAATCCTCTCCCCCAAGAGGGAGATTTCATCTGTGAAGGTTGTCAACAAACCTAACAAAGAAGGAAGCGTTTCTACGCTGCGTACAAGATCTTTTATTAATGGGAGTGATCCATCCAGTTCCGCGGTTGGAACAAGGACAAGGGTTTTACTCAAATCTGTTTGTAGTTCCCAAAAAAGAGGGAACCTTCAGGCCAATCTTGGATTTAAAGATCCTAAACAAATTCCTAAGAGTTCCATCGTTCAAGATGGAAACTATTCGAACAATTTTGCCCATGATCCAAGAGGGTCAGTACTTGACCACAGTGGATTTAAAGGATGCTTACCTTCACATACCGATTCACAGAAGTCATTACCGGTATCTAAGGTTTGCCTTTTTAGACAGGCATTACCGGTTTGTAGCTCTTCCATTCGGACTGGCTACGGCTCCAAGAATCTTCACAAAGGTTCTGGGCACTCTTCTGGCGGTACTAAGACCGCAAGGAATTTCAGTAGCTCCGTACTTAGACGACATACTGATACAAGCTTCAAGCTTTCAAACTGCCAAATCTCATACAGAGATAGTACTGGCATTTCTAAGGTCGCATGGATGGAAAGTGAACGAAGAGAAAAGTTCTCTCTTTCCACTCACAAGAGTTCCCTTCCTGGGGACTCTGATAGATTCTGTAGAAATGAAGATTTACCTGACAGAGGACAGGTTAACAAAACTTCAAAATGCATGCCGTGTCCTTCATTCCATTCAAGAGACCAGAAATTCTCTTCTATGGTGGCTTTATCGGCCACATCTGTCCAGGGGAATGCCATTCAGCAGGCCAGACTGGTCAATTGTAACAACAGACGCCAGCCTACTAGGTTGGGGCGCTGTCTGGAATTCTCTGAAGGCTCAGGGACTATGGAATCAGGAGGAGAGTCTTCTTCCAATAAACATTCTGGAATTGAGAGCAGTCCTCAATGCTCTTCTGGCTTGGCCCCAGTTAGCAACTCGGGGGTTCATCAGGTTCCAGTCGGACAACATCACGACTGTAGCTTATATCAACCATCAGGGAGGGACAAGAAGCTCCCTAGCAATGATGGAAGTATCGAAGATAATTCGCTGGGCAGAGTCTCACTCTTGCCACCTGTCTGCAATCCACATCCCGGGAGTGGAGAACTGGGAGGCGGATTTCTTAAGTCGTCAGACTTTTCATCCGGGGGAGTGGGAATTTCATCCAGAGGTCTTTGCCCAAATACTTCGACGTTGGGGCAAACCAGAGATAGATCTCATGGCGTCTCGACAGAACGCCAAGCTTCCGCGCTACGGGTCCAGATCCAGGGATCCGGGAGCGGTCCTGATAGATGCCTTGACAGCACCATGGACCTTCAGGATGGCTTATGTGTTTCCACCTTTCCCGATGCTTCCTCGATTGATTGCCAGAATCAAACAGGAGAAAGCATCAGTGATTCTAATAGCGCCTGCATGGCCACGCAGGACTTGGTATACAGATCTGGTGGACATGTCATTCTGTCCACCTTGGTCGTTACCTCTGAAACAGGACCTTCTGATTCAGGGTCCTTTCAAACATCAAAATCTAACTTCTCTGAAGCTGACTGCTTGGAAATTGAACGCTTGATCTTATCAAAGCGTGGTTTTTCTGAGTCAGTTATTGATACCTTAATACAGGCTAGGAAGCCTGTTACCAGAAAGATTTACCATAAAATATGGCGTAAATACCTATATTGGTGCGAATCCAAAGGTTACTCTTGGAGTAAGGTTAGGATTCCTAGGATATTGTCTTTTCTACAAGAAGGTTTAGAAAAGGGGTTATCTGCTAGTTCCTTAAAGGGACAGATCTCAGCTCTGTCCATTCTGTTACACAAGCGTCTGTCAGAAGTTCCAGACGTTCAGGCTTTTTGTCAGGCTTTGGCCAGGATTAAACCTGTGTTTAAAGCTGTGGCTCCACCATGGAGTTTAAACCTTGTTCTTAACGTTTTACAGGGTGTTCCGTTTGAACCCCTACATTCCATTGATATAAAGTTGTTATCTTGGAAAGTTCTATTTTTAATGGCTATTTCCTCGGCTCGAAGAGTCTCTGAGTTATCAGCCTTACATTGTGATTCTCCTTATTTGATTTTTCACTCGGATAAGGTAGTTCTGCGTACTAAGCCTGGGTTCTTACCTAAGGTAGTCACTAACAGGAATATCAATCAGGAGATTGTTGTTCCATCCTTGTGCCCAAATCCTTCTTCGAGGAAGGAACGTCTTTTGCACAATCTGGATGTAGTTCGTGCCCTTAAATTTTATTTACAGGCAACTAAAGATTTTCGACAAACGTCTTCCCTGTTTGTCGTTTACTCTGGTCAGAGGAGAGGTCAAAAAGCTTCTGCTACCTCTCTCTCTTTTTGGCTACGTAGCATAATTCGTTTAGCTTATGAGACTGCTGGACAGCAGCCTCCTGAAAGAATTACAGCTCATTCCACTAGAGCTGTGGCTTCCACTTGGGCCTTTAAGAATGAGGCCTCTGTTGAACAGATTTGCAAGGCTGCAACTTGGTCTTCGCTTCATACTTTTTCCAAATTTTACAAATTTGACACTTTTGCTTCCTCGGAGGCTATTTTTGGGAGAAAGGTTCTTCAGGCAGTGGTTCCTTCTGTATAAAGAGCCTGCCTATCCCTCCCGTCATCCGTGTACTTTTGCTTTGGTATTGGTATCCCACAAGTAATGATGACCCGTGGACTGATCACACTTAACAGAATAAAACATAATTTATGCTTACCTGATAAATTCCTTTCTTCTGTAGTGTGATCAGTCCACGGCCCGCCCTGTTTTTTAAGGCAGGTAAATATTTTTTAAATTATACTCCAGTCACCACTACACCCTTGGCTTCTCCTTTCTCGTTGGTCCTTGGTCGAATGACTGGAGGTGACGTAGAGGGGAGGAGCTATATAGCAACTCTGCTGGGTGAATCCTCTTGCACTTCCTGTAGGGGAGCAGTTAATATCCCACAAGTAATGATGACCCGTGGACTGATCACACTACAGAAGAAAGGAATTTATCAGGTAATCATAAATTATGTTTTTGTTATAGATATTTATCTACATCAAATTGGTGAGGAATGGTTTCTTGCTGGCCAGGTAACTGTTTTTACCAGGTAACTGTTGTCTCTGAAGTGACATACTTTAAGGTTAGTCCTTAGTTACTAAGGTGTTATTTTATTTGTAAGTTAAAGTGAAATTTACTGTCCTCATAGTCCTTTTTGTATTCAATTCTGCGGTTCCAATCTGGAAGGGGAATTTTTGTTTGTAAGTTGGATACAAATATTTAAGCCCCACTGGTAAATATTTATAGTGTGTGATATGAACAAAACTTGTTCCAAAAAGGACAAAAATTTACTTCCAGTGACTGCTGTTTCATAAAAACCTTTATTTTGGTGTATTTATACTGTGTATAATTACACAATATACTAAGCAATAAACATGAATCATCTGATTCCATACAATAGTTTTGTTTTGTTTTTGGAATCTCTGTTATTGAGATTACATTTCTTAAAACTGAGCGTTTTTAAATTCATACTACTATATAAATATCTTCTTGGATACTGATGTGTGCACAATTTAATTTATTGATACACATTTTTATACAAATTTATTTCACCAGGAGAAACTGTTAAAGCTTATGAAGATAGAAAACAGCCATTGAAAATTAAAGATGATCCTTGCCCACCCCCATCTATTGCATTAAAATCAGCGAGCAGCACAGAAGCAGCAGAGGCTTGGTTAGAACAAGCAAGAAAAGAGGCTGGTATACAGGGGTCTGTGACTGTAAGTATGAGATGTAATTCTGAACTATACATATGCAAAGGGACACAAGTATTATACGATTCTCTCATACATTCTTGTAATCTCCACATCACTTTAGAGTAGGTAACTTGCCAGAAGTATTCATCTACTTTTCCTCTACAACTGTCTGCCTCCTCTAGGACATCTGTTTATTTTGTAACATTTGCAGAGTAGTAGTGTGGAGATAGAGCTGCTGTAATTGGTAACCATTGATCTGAAATTGAATCCACCCAAACCTTTCTGAAATTAGATAAACATGCTCCTAAAAGATTTGGGTATTTGCACCATCAAAGTGCCTTACTGTTCCTTTTTTTGAGGAGACATTATCATATTCTTTATCTTGGACTGAACATATTGCTTCAATTCTTGTAAACAAAATGTTTCTCTGGAGGCCATAAGCTCTGTTGAAATGAAAATGATCTTCTGGACATAATAGTCTCTAGCAAAAAAACTGTTGTATCTCCTTTCCCAAATAAAATACACAGTTCAAAAAAAATATATATATATATTTACCCTGCATCTAAAACCTGCTTCCCAGTGTTGATTATGTCTTTACCAGATTTGTAATTACCAGAAAGGTGTTACATGGTTAGAGTTGCCATCTTTTCTGGAAAAAAATACCATCAAGTTCATTAGCAAACATTTGCATAAATAATTATACAGCATATATTAGGAAATAAAGCAGCCAGGACTGATTTTAAATGATTATTAGTTTTTTAATTAGATTCCTACACACCATCTTTATTTCTATATGCAATCTTTATTTTCAACATGACTTGAACCTTAAATATTGTCCGTATTGGTAAAATATCAAGGGCTGGCAACCCTATATACATGGTACAGATCTAAATAAAAATGGTCTAACACTGAGCATCAGATACATGTTAGAAAAGATGCTCTCTGATACAGTCAGACAGCTTTCAATGACTTTAAAAACTGAAATTGAAATGACACTTAGCACTGTGTTGCGTAAAGGCCTTCTATAGATTTTGTTAATTGTTTTCTTCTTAAACAGGGAGAGTCCACAGCTGCATTCATTACTTTTGGGAATTCAGAACCTGGCCACCAGGAGGAGGCAAAGACACCCCAGCCAAAGACTTAAATACCTCCCCCACTTCCCTCATCCCCTAGTCATTCTTTGCCTTTCGTCACAGGAGGTTGGCAGAGAAGTTTCGGAAGATTTGAGATAGTCTCTTATGGAGGGTAGTACTCTTCGGAATGGGACCGGAGTTTTAAGTAGTCCTGTCAGCCTCTCAGTGAGAGCATGGATAAAAGTTAGTCTGGAGATGTAGGGAGAGTCTTTCTGCAAAACCATCCCGACTATTAACTGCTCCTTAGCAATCAGCGTTGACAAGTTTCACTGCCTGCTTTATTCACTCAAGTCCATGTCAGAAGTGAGGCTACTATCGGTCACACTTGAAGGGCCGTGTTCCTGTTCCACAGCATAGATTCCGGTAAGATCGTTTCATTTTACTTAAATATGTGAAATGTAATGTAAACGAAGAAGTCAGGGTCTCAGTGGGACTCCTTTATCTTATTGAACAGGGGGGACTTTAATCATGTTTGTTATGTGATTCTGTCTGCTAATGTGTAGTGATATTTGGGCTTGTGGCTATATCGAAACATAATAGCCTTTTTCTCCAACATAGGTGTGTCCGGTCCACGGCGTCATCCTTACTTGTGGGATATTCTCTTCCCCAACAGGAAATGGCAAAGAGCCCAGCAAAGCTGGTCACATGATCCCTCCTAGGCTCCGCCTTCCCCAGTCATTCTCTTTGCCGTTGTACAGGCAACATCTCCACGGAGATGGCTTAGAGTTTTTTGGTGTTTAAATGTAGTTTTTATTCTTCAATCAAGAGTTTGTTATTTTAAAATAGTGCTGGTATGTACTATTTACTCTGAAACAGAAAAGAGATGAAGATTTCTGTTTGTAAGAGGAAAATGATTTTAGCAACCGTTACTAAAATCGATGGCTGTTTCCACACAGGACTGTTGAGAGGAATTAACTTCAGTTGGGGGAAACAGTGAGCAGACTTTTGCTGCTTGAGGTATGACACATTTCTAACAAGACTTGGTAATGCTGGAAGCTGTCATTTTCCCTATGGGATCCGGTAAGCCATTTTTATTAAATAAGAATAAAGGGCTTCACAAGGGCTTTTAAGACTGGTAGACATTTTCTGGGCTAAAACGATTGATATATAAGCATTTTTAATACTTCATAGCTTTGAGGAGTTATTTTATTCTTGGGAATTATGTAAAATAACCGTCAGGCACTGTATTGGACACCTTTTTCACTGGGGGCTTTCTCTAATCATAGGCAGAGCCTCATTTTCGCGCCTCTATTGCGCAGTTGTTTTTGGGAAGCAAGACATGCAGATGCATGTGTGAGGAGCTCAGATACATAGAAAAAGCTTACTGAAGGCGTCATTTGGTATCGTATTCCCCTTTGGGCTTGGTTGGGTCTCAGCAAAGCAGATACCAGGGACTGTATAGGGGTTAAATATAAAAACGGACCCGGTTCCGTTATTTTAAGAGTTAAAGCTTTCAAATTTGGTGTGCAATACTTTTAAGGCTTTAAGACACTGTGGTGAAATTTTGGTGAAATTTGAACAATTCCTTCATACTTTTTCACATTTGCAGTAATAAAGTGTGTTCAGTTTAAAATTTAAAGTGACAGTAACGGTTTTATTTTAAAACGTTTTTTGTACTTTGTTATCAAGTTTATGCCTGTTTAACATGTCTGAACTATCAGATAGACTGTGTTCTGTATGTGGGGAAGCCAAGGTTCCTTCTCATTTAAATAGATGTGATTTATGTGACACAAAATTTAGAGAAAATGATGCCCAAGATGATTCCTCAAGTGAGGGGAGTAAGCATGGTACTGCATCATCCCCTCCTTCGTCTACGCCAGTCTTGCCCACACAGGAGGCCCCTAGTACATCTAGTGCGCCAATACTCCTTACTATGCAACAATTAACGGCTGTAATGGATAATTCTATCAAAAACATTTTAGCCAAAATGCCCACTTATCAGCGAAAGCGCGACTGCTCTGTTTTAGAAAATACTGAAGAGCATGAGGACGCTGATGATATTGGTTCTGAAGTGCCCCTACACCAGTCTGAGGGGGCCAGGGAGGTTTTGTCTGAGGGAGAAATTTCAGATTCAGGGAAAATTTCTCAACAAGCTGAACCTGATGTGATTACATTCAAATTTAAGTTGGAACATCTCCGCGCTCTGCTTAAGGAGGTGTTATCTACTCTGGATGATTGTGAGAATTTGGTCATTCCAGAGAAATTATGTAAGATGGACAAGTTCCTAGAGGTCCCGGGGCCCCCCGAAGCTTTTCCTATACCCAAGCGGGTGGCGGACATTGTAAACAAAGAATGGGAAAGGCCCGGCATACCTTTTGTCCCTCCCCCTATATTTAAGAAATTGTTTCCTATGGTCGACCCCAGAAAGGACTTATGGCAGACAGTCCCCAAGGTCGAGGGGGCGGTTTCTACTCTAAACAAACGCACCACTATCCCTATAGAAGATAGTTGTGCTTTCAAAGATCCTATGGATAAAAAATTAGAGGGTTTGCTTAAAAAGATGTTTGTTCAGCAAGGTTACCTTCTACAACCAATTTCATGCATTGTTCCTGTCACTACAGCAGCGTGTTTCTGGTTCGATGAACTAGAAAAGTCGCTCAATAAAGATTCTTCTTATGAGGAGATTATGGACAGAACTCATGCTCTCAAATTGGCTAACTCTTTTACTTTAGGCGCCACTTTGCAATTGGCTAGATTAGCGGCGAAAAATTCTGGGTTTGCTATTGTGGCGCGCAGAGCGCTTTGGCTAAAATCTTGGTCAGCGGTTGCTTAACATTCCTTTCAAGGGGAAAACGCTGTTTGGCCCTGACTTGAAAGAGATTATTTCTGATATCACTGGGGGTAAGGGCCACGCCCTTCCTCAGGATAGGTCTTTCAAGGCTAAAAATAAACCAAATTTTCGTCCCTTTCGCAGAAACGGACCAGCCCCAAGTGCTACATCCTCTAAGCAAGAGGGTAATACTTCTCAAGCCAAGCCAGCCTGGAGGCCAATGCAAGGCTGGAACAAAGGTAAGCAGGCCAAGAAACCTGCCACTGCTACCAAGACAGCATGAGATGTTGGCCCCCGATCCGGGACCGGATCTGGTGGGGGGCAGACTTTCTCTCTTCGCTCAGGCTTGGGCAAGAGATGTTCTGGATCCTTGGGCGCTAGAAATAGTCTCCCAAGGTTATCTTCTGGAATTCAAGGGGCTTCCCCCAAGGGGGAGGTTCCACAGGTCTCAATTGTCTTCAGACCACATAAAAAGACAGGCATTCTTACATTGTGTAGAAGACCTGTTAAAAATGGGAGTGATTCATCCTGTTCCATTAGGAGAACAAGGGATGGGATTCTACTCCAATCTGTTCATAGTTCCCAAAAAAGAGGGAACATTCAGACCAATCTTAGATCTCAAGATCCTAAACAAGTTTCTCAAGGTTCCATCGTTCAAAATGGAAACCATTCGGACAATTTTTCCTTCCATCCAGGAAGGTCAATTCATGACCACGGTGGATTTAAAGGATGCGTATCTACATATTCCTATCCACAAGGAACATCATCGGTTCCTAAGGTTCGCCTTTCTGGACAAGCATTACCAGTTTGTGGCACTTCCATTCGGATTAGCCACTGCTCCAAGAATTTTCACAAAGGTACTAGGGTCCCTTCTAGCGGTGCTACGACCAAGGGGCATTGCAGTAGTACCTTACTTGGACGACATTCTGATTCAAGCGTCGTCCCTTCCTCAAGAAAAGGCTCACACGGACATTGTCCTGGCCTTTCTCAGATCTCACGGGTGGAAAGTGAACGTAGAAAAAAGTTCTCTATCTCCGTCAACAAGAGTTCCCTTCTTGGGAACAATAATAGACTCCTTAGAAATGAGGATTTTTCTGACAGAGGCCAGAAAATCAAAACTTCTAAGCTCTTGTCAAGTACTTCATTCTGTTCCTCTTCCTTCCATAGCGCAGTGCATGGAAGTAATAGGTTTGATGGTCGCGGCAATGGACATAGTTCCTTTTGCGCAAATTCATCTGAGACCATTACAACTGTGCATGCTCAGTCAGTGGAATGGGGATTATACAGACTTGTCTCCGACGATACAAGTAGATCAGAGGACCAGAGATTCACTCCGTTGGTGGCTGACCCTGGACAACCTGTCACAGGGGATGAGCTTCCGCAGACCAGAGTGGGTCATTGTCACGACCGACGCCAGTCTGGTGGGCTGGGGCGCGGTCTGGGGACTCCTGAAAGCTCAGGGTCTTTGGTCTCGGGAAGAATCTCTTCTCCCGATCAATATTCTGGAACTGAGAGCGATATTCAATGCTCTCAAGGCTTGGCCTCAGCTAGCAAAGGCCAAATTCATACGGTTTCAATCGGACAACATGACGACTGTTGCGTATATCAACCATCAAGGGGGAACAAGGAGTTCCCTGGCGATGGAAGAAGTGACCAAAATCATTCAATGGGCGGAGACTCACTCCTGCCACTTGTCTGCAATCCACATCCCAGGAGTGGAAAATTGGGAAGCGGATTTTCTGAGTCGTCAGACATTTCATCCGGGGGAGTGGGAACTCCATCCGGAAATCTTTGCCCAAATTACTCAATTGTGGGGCATTCCAGACATGGATCTGATGGCCTCTCGTCAGAACTTCAAGGTTCCTTGCTACGGGTCCAGATCCAGGGATCCCAAGGCGACTCTAGTAGATGCACTAGTAGCACCTTGGACCTTCAACCTAGCTTATGTATTCCCACCGTTTCCTCTCATCCCCAGGCTGGTAGCCAGGATCAATCAGGAGAGGGCATCAGTGATCTTGATAGCTCCTGCGTGGCCACGCAGGACTTGGTATGCAGACCTGGTGAATATGTCATCGGCTCCACCATGGAAGCTACCTTTGAGACGGGACCTTCTTGTTCAAGGTCCGTTCGAACATCCGAATCTGGTCTCACTCCAACTGACTGCTTGGAGATTGAACGCTTGATTTTATCAAAGCGAGGGTTCTCAGATTCTGTCATTGATACTCTTGTTCAGGCCAGAAAGCCTGTAACTAGAAAAATCTACCATAAAATATTAAAAAAATATATCTGTTGGTGTGAATCTAAAGGATTCCCATGGAATAAGATAAAAATTCCTAAGATTCTATCCTTTCTTCAAGAAGGTTTGGAGAAAGGATTATCTGCAAGTTCTTTGAAGGGACAGATTTCTGCTTTATCTGTTTTACTTCACAAAAAGCTGGCGGCTGTGCCAGATGTTCAAGCTTTTGTTCAGGCTCTGGTTAGAATCAAGCCTGTTTACAAACCTTTGACTCCTCCTTGGAGTCTCAATTTAGTTCTTTCAGTTCTTCAGGGGGTTCCGTTTGAACCCTTACATTCCGTAGATATTAAGTTATTATCTTGGAAAGTTTTGTTTTTGGTTGCAATTTCTTCTGCTAGAAGAGTTTCAGAGTTATCTGCTCTGCAGTGTTCTCCTCCTTATCTGGTGTTTCATGCAGATAAGGTGGTTTTGCGCACTAAACCTGGTTTTCTTCCGAAAGTTGTTTCTAACAAAAACATTAACCAGGAGATAGTCGTGCCTTCTTTGTGTCCGAATCCAGTTTCAAAGAAGGAACGTTTGTTGCACAATTTGGATGTAGTTCGTGCTCTAAAATTCTATTTAGATGCTACAAAGGATTTCAGACAAACATCTTCCTTGTTTGTTGTTTATTCTGGTAAAAGGAGAGGTCAAAAAGCAACTTCTACCTCTCTCTCTTTTTGGCTTAAAAGCATCATCAGATTGGCTTACGAGACTGCCGGACGGCAGCCTCCTGAAAGAATCACAGCTCATTCCACTAGGGCCGTGGCTTCCACATGGGCCTTCAAGAACGAGGCTTCTGTTGATCAGATATGTAAGGCAGCGACTTGGTCTTCACTGCACACTTTTACTAAATTTTACAAATTTGATACTTTTGCTTCTTCTGAGGCTATTTTTGGGAGAAAGGTTTTGCAAGCCGTGGTGCCTTCCATCTAGGTGACCTGATTTGCTCCCTCCCATCATCCGTGTCCTAAAGCTTTGGTATTGGTTCCCACAAGTAAGGATGACGCCGTGGACCGGACACACCTATGTTGGAGAAAACAGAATTTATGTTTACCTGATAAATTACTTTCTCCAACGGTGTGTCCGGTCCACGGCCCGCCCTGGTTTTTTAATCAGGTCTGATAATTTATTTTCTTTAACTACAGTCACCACGGTATCATATGATTTCTCCTATGCAAATATTCCTCCTTTACGTCGGTCGAATGACTGGGGAAGGCGGAGCCTAGGAGGGATCATGTGACCAGCTTTGCTGGGCTCTTTGCCATTTCCTGTTGGGGAAGAGAATATCCCACAAGTAAGGATGACGCCGTGGACCGGACACACCGTTGGAGAAAGTAATTTATCAGGTAAACATAAATTCTGTTTTTGTCAGGCTGCGCAGACCTTGTGGCTTTGACGCATTTTTCTTTGGCCTGCACAGTGTACTTTGTGACCAGACGTGGTCACGTTTCTAGTCTCCATTTCCATATTCCTGACTGTGTGGCGAGGGAGAGACGTCTGTTTCGCTAGTTGTCTGGGTCATAAGAGGTGGTGAGTGCCCCAGCCATTGGAGGTGTAAGGTGCGGTTTTTTTGTTGTTTTTTTCCTATCCATAATTTCTATCCTAGTTATGGAAGTTTCAGACTTTTTGGAGACTGATTTCTCTAATTCTGATTCTACTTCTTGCGAAGAGTATGAAATGGCCTGGGTAATCCGTGCCCATCAATTAAGTTCCGCTTTAGAGTGCTCTTTACTCCCGAAACAGGGGACTTAGCGTCTGCCGAGCCATCCGCCCCTGGGGACCCCATATCCCGTGTGGCGAGTACCCTAGAACCTTCTTTGGCTATGCAAGCAGGTGTCCCTAATGCCTTTACCCCCTCTCCGGAAGGCGGCTTGTTTCCTCCAGAGGTTGCGGCACGGTTCCGCATGGCCATTTCTTTGGCATTGGCGCATCTACATCTTCCAGGGAGGGAGACGTTAGTGAGATAATGTCCGTGTTTGGTTAACCAGGGCTTGTCAGGCGGGGGATCGTTTGGGTTAGATCAGCCCTCTGGGGAAGCAGTTTCTTCTGAGGCTTCCGGGGCCCAATCCTCGGGGTCGTCAGTTCCCCAGGCGGAGGTAAGTTTTGCCTTTCGTTATAGACTGGCGCGCCTTCGTGTCCTGCTGCCGCATGTTTTGGCAGTGCTGGAGGACCCCAGTCCTGATGGGTTGAGGGGTCATCGGTCTTCCGTTCCGGATGGTAAGCTGGGTTAGATGTGGGGGGATGAAGTTAATCTCCTTGTCGTCTCCAATTTACCTTTTTCTTCGGGTATCTTATTCCAGTTCTAAGCTTCGGAAGAGTGGGGTCTCTGTTAGTATACTCACTTTTCTTGGGCGTTCACCTGCGAGTGCTGCCTTTTTTTCGTTGATCGGGTTAGGGTGCATTTGTTTTGTTTTTTTGGAAGCTCATGTTTGTTTTAGTTTCCCTCTTGGGAAACATTTCTTATCTGGAATTTTATACTAGCGATTTTGTGGTCGCTTGGACACTTCTGCGGAAGTTGCATGTTAAAGTGTTAGTTACATACTTCTATAGATCCTTTGTTGATCCCTACTGGGATTTCAAATTTTCTGTGACCTGGTTCAGTTCTTAGTGCCCTCTGTAGCAGGCTGGTCCTGGTCGGGTGCTGGATTTTTGTTACTTAAGGTCTATATCATCCACGTGGTGCTGGTGTATCTGGCTGACCTTGTTGGGTGGGGAGTTGCTCTCTCAGATGAGCAGTTCCTTATGCTATGGTTCCTCCTTTGGAACGAAAATCTTCCCTTTTGGATAGGGATTTCTGTGGAGGGGGAACTACTTTTCAAATTGAACTGGAGGTTTAGATGACTCTTTGAACTTCTTGGGTACCAGGTTGGGGCGTTTTTTTTCCCTCCCCTATGGTTTTCTTTTTTTGAGATTTTTGACCTTGGTACCTCTTCCTTAAGGGGTTTAGGTGCTTAGGCTTCCTTTTCCCTTCTGGGGATAATTGTTGGGTCATCGGTTCTGGAAATTTGGGCATTGTCGGTCTCTTTTCTTCCTTATGCCGCTTCTCGTCTGTTCCCATGTCTTTGGGGGCTCTGGAGAATGTGTTGGTCTCTTTTATGACCTGAAGTTACCCTTTCTTACATGTCGGTTTGATATGTTGTTTTCCTGGCATATCGATGATCGTTCATCTTTTTTCCCTTGGTCTAATGGGGTTTCCAAGAGGTTGATCCAGATGGATCGTTTAAAGACTATATTGCATACTCTGTTTCAGAGGTGCGCAAATTCCTGTCAGCTTCTTAGCTGTTGGTTTTAGGAGTATTATCCCTCAAATCTTAAGGCGGTATATTCTCTGTCTCTGGGATGCTTAGTGAACGTCCAGTGTCCTAGGACTTTTGGATGTGGCTGCGATTGCATCTCCTAGGGTTCTCCGTATGAGGTATTCCTAGGGTTCCTCAGGGGTTCCCAGTTTGCGTCTGGCTCCGGTTTCCGGGTGCCCGTTTTTTCTGGACATGGTCTAGGATATCTGTCCGGACCTCCTAGTTGGATCCTGAGTGATTCAGTGCTTATGATTGTGAGATATCCGCTTGCTCCTTCAGGTGTTGTGTCTTCTCTTATCGGAGACTTGGAAAGGGCCTGATGGTTAGTTTAGCTACCTAGCAAGCGGCAGTCCACTCTAGAGGTGGGCTCGCTGGCTGTTTGTCTGTCTACTGGGCTGGCTGTTGCAGCCGCATGGTGCCTTTTCAGTCGGTTTTGTTTTTGCCGTCTGTTTGGCGCATGCTCCGTGCCTGTGGGTAGGTGAGCAGTTGTGTTAAGGGGATTAAAGGGTATACCACAGTATCCACCTGATGCGGAGGGGGTTTTCCTCTGGCTTGCGTGCACAATGTCATGTAGGGGTGGATTCTGGTATCGTGCTAACACTGTTGTTTCAGTTTGGTCTCCCTTTTGTCTAGGAGTGTACCTTCTTGTAGGGAAGGGAACAGGGTCTGGGTTCTGGAACCTGAGATTGTATTATGTTCTGTTCTGGCTTAGTAGTTTATCATGCCAGTCTTATTACATATGGTCAGGGTTTGCCTACCCTTAGATACTGTTTGGTCGTCCGGGGAATTATTTATTTACCTACTTTCGGACATGCCAGTCGTTTGGTGCTGGGTCCATTGTCTCAATGAAGCATTCCATGTAGCCTAAAGGTTGGCTTTGTGGCTTTGCAACCCAAGGGTTGTTGGTTCGAATCCAGCTGCTGGTGCTGGTTATCCTTTTAACAGTCTGAGGTCTGTTGGCTCGCTTGAGCCTTGACAGCGTTTCTTCTCCATATCTTGTGATCTCTCCTTAGGTGGAGTTTAGCTGAGTTTCTTACTCAGCAGGGGCTGTTCTCTGCTAGGTTTTGGATACTTTCCTGCTTTCCCTCTTTTTGCATGGGAGGGAGTGGGTTCCTAAACTTCTTGGAAGGTTACCTCTGTGGGAGTTCCTGGTGCAGTTCCTAACTTGATAGGCTAGTTTCGTGGCTGGTGTCTACTGGACTTGTGTCGCAGCGTTGGAGCCGGGTTGGAGCACGATAAGTTCTTAAGGTGCTAATTTTAGGCAGTTCTGGGGAGTGACTGTTTATTCCTCGATCGATCTATCATGAGTGCTGACTGCACTCTGTGTGAGGTATGGGACCTGCCTTGTCCCCCTGGGTTTTATTTGGGACGTTTCTTGATCCTTTGGATAGGGGTAGGGTTTTTTTCCCTCCCTTCATTCTGTTCGGTCGTTGGAGTTCATTCTCTATGCATTTTTTGTCTTGTTGCAACCTTGGGTTGCTCTTGACTTTTGCTGGGGTTCCTTTTTACCCTAGTTGCTGAGCTTTTAGATCTTTTCTTGAGTCCTTCCCTTTCTTATTCCCTTCTGGGAATATGTGGAAATTGTACAGGCTTGGAGCCTGCGGGACTTGTCTCTTTGCAGGCTTTGTGCTCGGTGGAATTTATCTGGGCCTTGTTGGATTTAACTGATGGGCAGTTACTTAGTCCTTTCAGTTTTTGTCCTTCTGTTCAGCAGTTTTTTTTTGTCTGGTTTGGGTAATTTCAGGCTGTGGTGCCCTTCAAATGGGCCACCTTGTCTACCCGCCCTTTTTTGCATTCAGTGTCCTCTATAGCTTGGGTTTTGTTTTCCCAAAAGTAATGAATGCAGCTGTGGACTCTCCCCGTTTAAGAAGAGAAACTTAAATTATGCTTACCTGATAATTTTCTTTTCTTCTGATGGGGAGAGTCCACAGCTCCCTGCCTACGTTTTATGTGGGGCGGGCCGTGTTTTAGTTTTTTATTCTTCTGGCACCTTTTTTTCACCTGATATTTCTCCTACTGTTCCTTGTTCCCTCGGGAGCATGACTGGGGGATGAGGGAAGTGGGGGAGGTATTTAAGCCTTTGGCTGGGGTGTCTTTGCCTCCTCCTGTGGTAAGCATAATTTATGTTTTTTCTTAATATTTTTTCAAGAATCACCTGTGCGACAAATTTACAAGCAATTGTACCCCTTTAGTGCCTAAATCTCAATATAAAGGTGTGAGAGAGAAAATAATAATTTTTAGCTCAGAATATATATTATCATAAACGCAATATATTCATTATGTTAAATAGAAGAGAGGTGCGCCTCATGTGTAGAATCACCAAACCAAAAAAGCCAAAGCTTATGCACTCAAGCCAAATTGGTATTCACATTTAAAATAAGCACCCCAAGCAGACTGACATAATATGGTGTGTCAGTACACCCACTCCAGGATATCCCCGCCAGGTGTGTCTATAATGGAGAGTCAAGACAACAAAGGAAGCCACATGTGCAGATCAACCAAATAGATGGAACAATGGAGATAATTATGCTAATGGTTACTCACAATGTCCAATAGAACACCTATGTGCTCGTAGATGCAGACTGATAATTTTAGGTTTGGGCGTATCAGCTCACCCACTCCAGGTGTTGCCAACGATATGGTCCAAAAACAGGATAAATACACAAACAGCCCAATATTGGGAAATGAGAGGTAAGGTAGAAACCACTATACAGTACTTGTGTTATAGTAAAAACATTTTTATTAAAAAAACTGAAAACAAAAAATTTAAATTTAAAAATTTAAATATTAAAAGAATATAATAACAAGTAGTGGTCAAGGGGGTAATCCCCTCTAATGCAAGGGCGTTTTTCAGTATTGAAGGGCCGTTTCCTCAGGCATGTATACACCTTACCTCTATCCTGCTATTTAAACCTTTATGCTACCAATGCACAATTGATTAAAGAACAACACCCACAATTGGCGTGTCCATAAGACACCTTATGCATTGAGCCAAACAAACCAAATCTATTATTCGTATACATAAGGCATTTTGTTTCAAATACATCATCATCATCCTGTTAGTAAAACTTTAAGTTGCAACCATATCTCCACCATAATGATAATAATCTACCCTTAGTGTTAGTGTAACCATGACTATACAGTGTATAAAAATATAGACAATTCTGCAATCATTTTTATAGATTGTGACTATTTGTAACGTGACCCACTATGTGAGTTTATTCTAATGTGTCTCATTTGTGGCCATGTAAGAAATTCTATCCAATATTTTCTTTTTGTTGTGCTTATTTGATAATATGCTATGTGTTACTAAGTGTAATTAATATGTGTCACTTTAGTGCTAAAGGCAACTCAAATGATACATTATATAATTGGTTAGAATAAAATACATATGTTGCTAAGTATAAGTGACGTATATCACTTTAAATGTGTATTTAACCTAGTAGCTAGCTAAACCTAGGGAAGGGGGTAATGTATGATACAATGATATGGTCTGTATACTTGTACTAATTGTGTGTAGTGTGAATATAATTGATCGCATAGATCTGATAATAATACCCTTTTAGACTCATGTCTAGAGGGGGCATGAGTCCATACATATGATATATCCAGATGGTGGAGATGGGTAGATACAGGTGCAACTAGAAAGGCTAAATCCTTTTCTTTCTAATGACACAGTGAGTCCACGGATCATCTAATTACTATTGAGAATATCACTCCTGCCCCTCCTGCCCAGCAGGAGGCGGCAAAGAGCACCACAGCAAAGCTGTTAAATATCACCTCCCTTCCCTCCAACCCCAGTCATTCTCTTTGCCTACGTTAGAGCAAGGAAGTGGTAAAGTTTAGGTGTTTGAAAGAAGATTCTTCAAGCAAGATTTTATTATTTTTCAGCAGTGCAAGATTGCTCTGCTTTGTCCTAGGGTTTAGCCGTAGTCCATATCAGTCTCTTCAGTAGAGCAGTGGTGGCTTTTAAGCAATGGGAACTTGTGGGGTACAATCCTCACTGCGCCTCCAATGTATTTAATGCTGCCCTAACTTTGCAAGCCTGAGTAAGATTACTCAGTCTTTGTTTCTTCCACAGGTCCATGTGAGGGAACTGGCCTCTCCAACCTAGTGAGCTGCCTTGCTGCCTGGCAGAAGTCTAAAAGTAAGTGCTGACTTTATTTTTTCTGGAACACATATGCAGAAAAAAAAAGATGGCACTTTTAAAATCTGTTTATGGGACAAGAGACATTCTCCTATTGCTAGAGGGATCATTTTATTATTGGCAGTAATAGCAGGCACTGGGGACGATGAGACTTATGACTCAATAGGTGGTGTGTTATTTCTTTCTAATGACACAGTGAGTCCACAGATCATCTAATTACTATTTGGAATATTACTCCTGCCCAGCAGGAGGTGGGAAAGAGCACCACAGCAAAGCTATCACCTCCCTTCCCTCCCACCCCAGTTGTTCTCTTTGCCTACGTTAGAGCAAGGAAGTGGTAAAGTTTAGGTGTTGGAAAGAAGATTCTTCAAGCAAGATTTGAATCATTTTTAAGCAGTGCAAGATTGTTCTGCTTGGTCCAAGGGTGTAGCCGTAGTCCATATCAATCTCTTCAGTAGAGCAGTGGTGCTTTCAAGCAATGGGAACTTGTGGGGTACAATCCTCACTTGCGCCTCCCATGTAGTTAATGCTGCCCTAATACTGAAAGCCTGACTAAGATTACTCATTCTTTATCTCTTTTTTCACAGGTCCATATGAGGGAGAAGACCTCTCAAACCTAGTGAGCTGCCTGCCATATCTCTGAGGTAAGTGCTGAGTTTAATTTTTCTGGGAAATGGACCACTAGACTTTATCCTTTATGATTGGGGGAATATATAAGGCAGTAATCGTAATAGCAGGCACTGGGGCTGAGAAGTATTAACGGAAGCTCATGTTTGGGTGGTTTTCAGCTGCTCCCGGGCGCTTGACTATAAGATAAACATTTTGCCGACCGAGAGGTTAATTTTTTTTTTCCCCTTTCACTTCCTGTGGTCGGAGGGTGACTAGGTCAGTATCAGAGTTTTCAGACGCAGGGAAAGCGCATGATAAACGCTTAATACAGCGTTGTTAGGACCGGACAGCTTTTCTCTGCGCCTCAAGTCGAGTTCCGGATTTTTCTACTGAAGGAATACATCCGGTTGTTCAGCAGGGCAGGGTAGGCACCTCAGCAAGGCTAAGCTGAAGGGGTAGAGGTTGTCCGGAGTGTTTGTCACTGTTTTACCTATTTCTGCTGCAAAAAATAAAAAAGTTACGTTTTAAATTTAAAGAGGACAGTAACATGTATTGAGAGAACTTTGAATTACAGGGATAAACTTTTTTCTGAGCCAACATTGTCTAAGGCGGATGCTGTTCAGGAGTCTAATGACAATGTTCAATATGTGCCGCAGCTTTCTTCTCAAGTGTCCCAAGTATCGCCCACACATGCAGAGCCCTGCGCTTCGTCTCTAACTCCGCCTGGAGTTACGTTGCAAGACATCGCTAGCTTCATTTCCTCTGCGGTATCGAATGCGTTGTCTGTTTTTCCATGCTGCAGGGAAAGCGCAAGAGGAAATGTAAATAATCGGGTGAGTAAAACGTTGACACAGTCGTGGCTATCTCGAATGTTCCCTCCCAGAAATCTGAGGAGGAAGACACTTCGGTAGCATCTGAGGGTGAAATCACAGACGGTGTAACTCCTTCTGCTGATGCTGAAGTTGTATCCTTCAGGTTTAAGCTGGAACACCTCCGTTTGTTACTTAAGGAGGTTTTGGCTACCTTGGACGACTCTGACTCTACGGTTGTAGTCAATCCTAAGAAGTCTAGCAAACTAAACAAGTATTTTGATGTACCTTCCATGGTGGAGGTTTTCCCCTGTACCAGATCGGGGCGACAGAGATTATTGCTAGGGAGTGGGAGAGACCCGGGTATCCCTTTTTCTCCATCCCTTATTTTTAAGAAGAGGTTTCCTATTGCTGACTCTATCAAGGAGTCTTGGCAGATGGTCCCCAAGGTAGAAGGGGGCAATTTCCACTTTAGCTAAGAGAACTATTACATAGAGGATAGTTGTTCCTTTTAAAGATCCTATGGATAAGAAGTTAGAGGGGTTGCTCAAAAAGATGTATGTTCACCAGGGTTTACAATGGCAACCTGCGGTGTGTATTGCTACCGTCACTAGTGCAGCGGCATACTGGTTTTGATGCGTTGTCTGATTTTATTCAGACAGACACTCCCCTTGAAGAGATCCAGGATAGGATCAAAGCTCTTAAGTTGGCCAATTCCTTTATTACAGATACTTCCCTACAGGTTATCAAGCTGGGAGCTAAAATTTCTGGGTTTGCCATACTGGCCCGCAGAGCCTTATGGTTGAAATCCGGGTCTGCGGATGTGTCGTCTAAGCTTTTGGCGATTCCTTACAAGGGTAAGTCCTTGTTTGGGCAAGGATTGGCGGAGATTATTTCCCAAATTACGGGCGGAAAGGGCCATTTCCTCCCTCAGGATAAGAGGAATAAGCAGAAGGGACGTCAGAGTAATTTTTGTTCCTTTCGAAACAAGGGTAAGCCTTCGTCTCCCTCTACAAAGCAGGAACAGTCCAAGCCTTCCTGGAGGTCTAACCAGTCTTGGAACAAGGGAAAGCAATCTAAGAAGCTTGCTACTGACTCAAAGTCAGCATGAAGGGTCTGCCCCCGATCCAGGACTTCCTTCTTTGCTCAGACATGAGTTCGGGATGTTCAGGATCTCTGGGCAGGTGGGGATACAAACTTAGAGTTCAAGACCGTTTCCTCTCCAGGGGCAGGTTTCTACTCAAGATTATCTGTAGACCAGATAAAAAGAGAGGCTTTTCTTACACTGTGTTCGAGACCTTTCCGCTTTGGGAGTGATAGTTCCTGATCCACTACAGGAACAGGGTGTGGGGTTTTACTCCAATCTGTTTGTGGTTCCCAAGAAAAAATGGGAACTTTCAGACCAATTCTAGACATCAAAAGTCTAAACAAGTTCCTCAGAGTACCGTCCTTCGAGATGGAAACTATTCGCTCCATTCTTCCCTGGTTCAAAAGGGTCCATTCATGACAACAGTAGATTTAAATGATGTATACCTGCATGTTCCCATACACAGGGACCATCACAAGTTTCTGAGGTTAGCTTTTCTAGGAAAACGCTTCTAGTTTGTGCTCTTCCATTCGGTCCTTGCCACAGCTCCCAGAATTTTTTCAAAGGTCCTGGGATCTCTGTTGGCGGTGCTCCGGTTGCGGGGGATTGCAGTGGCGCCTTATCTGGACGACATCCTGCTTCAGGCTCTATCCTTTAATCAGCAAACTCCCACACAGAGAATTTGTTATCCTTTCCTGTGATCTCACGGATGGAAAGGTGAATCTAGGAAAAGAGTTCCTCAGGCTGTACTGATAGATGCGCTGGCAGTCCCTTGGAATTTCAGTCTTGCATACCTATTTCCTCCGTTTCGCTCTCCTTCCTCGGGGTCATACCCGAGATCAAACGGGAGAGGGCATCGGTGATCCTCAGTTGCACCGGCATGGCCTCGCAGGATCTGGTATGCAGATCTAGTGGAGATGTCATCTCTCCCTCTTTGGAGACTTGCCACTAAGGAAGGACCTTCTACTTCAAGGGCCCTTCCTTCACCAAATCTAGTTTCTCTGAAGCTGACTGCTTGGAGATTGAACGCTTAATTTTATCTAGAGCGTGGTTTTTCTGAGTCGGTCATTGAGACCATGATTCAGGCTTGGAAGCCTGTTACCAGGACGATTTACTACAAGATATGGTGTAAATATCTGCATTGGTGTGAATCTAGAGGCTACTCTTGGAATAGTTCGAATTCCTAGAATTTTGTCTTTTCTCCAAGAAGGTTTGGAGAAGGGATTATCGGCAAGTTCTTTGAAGGGTCAAATATCTGCCTTGTCAATTTGTTACATAAACGTCTGGCGGATATACCGGACGTGCAAACCTTTTGTCAGGCCTTAGTCAGAATCTTGTAATATACTGCTCCTTTAAGGGGAGGTTTCTTTTTGTGTTCCCTATATATTCTGCTGGATACTTCATATCAGTGCTTGTATTGAAGTATCCAGTCCTATCTCTGAAGCCTCCTATCTTTTTTGACAGAAGTTCCTACCCGTTACTCAGCTGTTAGCCAGCTTCACATCTCAGCTGTTCCATTCAGAAGCGGGACTTTGACCCTGCATTGTTGCAGTGACGTCACTAACCTGTGCCGAGCATTCTCAGCGTGTTCTCTCAGCGTGTTAATCCAGTCTTTGTAGAAAAAAGGGAAATTATAGGCGCTAAGGACAGTACCCAGCTTAACTAGTGAGATTCCCTCCAAGAATACAAATGTGGCAATAGCAATGTGAAAAAGGGTGAAGTTAAGCGCTCAAAGCACGGGGTATATCTAAGAGATGGTGTAGTTAAATAGAGGGAACCAGTGTCCAGTATGTAATCAGCGAAAAAATATATTCATCAAAGTATTTATGTAATTAATATATAGGAAGGAATATATATCATATGTACCAGAACAGAGACAGAGGCGTAAATGTAGTTTCAAATGGAAAATTTCCAAGGCAATTGATTATACTAATAAAACAGAGGGTGTCAAGATGTCTAAAATGATACACAAATGATACAGATGTAAAACAAAGGGACGTCTCCCTTAATAAATGTATAGATACATAAAATAAGCATAAAAGAACAATAAGAAAAATGTACTTGCGCTTTAGCGAAAAATGTACTGATGTCCCAAGATATTGACTTGCCAAGTGACAAGAAAGTAACTGTCCCGTTGTAGGCTTAATTGCCTGTATATGGTGGTTGGCGTTACTGGATGAGAGAAAAGGGCGCCTTTTTGTGTAAAGGTGACGTGACGTCACGTTTTTAAAATGGTAGGTGATGTTGCCGTGGCAACCCCTATTCCTAAATCTGTAAGGAAATCCTGGGGGGATCTAAAGATAATCTTTGCGCTCACGAAAGATGATAGCTTTTGTTGACGTGAGAAAGACTAGCAGGATCTTGAAATTTAGAAATGGGTCTTGCGGTCGCTAGTTAGCGACTAGTTTATCCTTTGTTGAAGACTTGGCGGTCGCAAACAGCGACTAGGAGAAATATACAGATCCTTCCAGTTGAAGATAAGGTGGGTCGTTAGTAACGACTTGAGGATCTTTAAGAAGTGTAGGTTTGGTCTTTGCGGTCGCCGGTAGCGACTGGTGTATTCCTTTGTTGAAGAACTTGGCAGTCGCAAGTAGAGACTAGGAATTCTTTGGTTTAGGGATGAGGTGGTCGTTAGTAACGACTCGCGGGATCTTTTAGGATAAAGTAAGATGGTCTTTGCGGTCGCTGGTAGCGACTGGGTTATCCTTTGTTGAGGAACTTGGCGGTCGCAGGGAGCGAATTAGGAAATTCTTAGGAGACAGTCGGTTTTGTGGTCGCTAGTAGCGACTAGGAGTTTCTTGTAGCAAAGGTTGGTGCCAAACGGCACAGGCAGTTGGTGAGGGTTAGTTGTCAGTTGGTGCCTAGCATGCACATAGAAATTCAAATGGAGAAGTCCTTTTGAAGCATAAAATTGGTTAACAGATACAATAATGATGGGATAAAATCATAGCATAAAACACAGTGTCAGGTCAACAGCGTTTTGCCCACAGCTTTATCAAGACATGTTAGTCCTGTGCTGCTATGAGAATATTTAAATGCCTTCAGTTAATCTGATTGGCTATCTCAGACAATTAATTAAAGGTGGAACGTGTGAATAGGGTGTTTGGATATTTAAGGTGGAATTCTTTATCCAGTCAGTGATAAACTACTTCTTATTTATGGTGTTGTAATATAACAGGAGTAATCCTTATAGCAGGGATAAAGGGAATATATACAGAAGTTGTTATATGATGCTAGGGGTGTTATCTATAGACATATATCATAGATGTTACATAAAGACCCATATATGTGGATAGGGAAGAGTAATTCCTTTGAACGAATTATGCTGAATCAATGTAGGGTAGAGAAGAAGTAATAGACTATAGGAACGGGGAGATATCTAACTCTGAGGTTAAGTCCTTTTGGATGAAGGGTGTCCATATCATAGATCAATTTTGCTTCTAGTTTTAGGAGTTGTTTTTTCCAGATTACCCCCCCTCCAATTAAGTTTAGCTTGGCTAGGCCCCAGAATCTGAAATGCTTCAGATTATTCTGATGGCTTTCTCTGAAGTGTGAGTATAAATGTGTGTCGAGATTCCCTCTGTCTATGCATGAAAGGTTGTTCTCTGATCCTCTCACGGAGGGTCCTAGTAGTTTCTCCTATGTAATATTTTTACAAGAACACTCAATGATGTAGATGACCCCTTTGTCTTGGCATGTTATTGTTTCTCCAATTTTAAACTTAAAATTATTTACTTCTATTTCTTTTTAATTTAGAGCTATATTTACAAGAGCGACATCCGAGAGCATGGAAGAAACCAGAAAGTTTAGTTCCTTCTAGGCTTACCTCATAGCTGTTTCTTTTAATGGATTTTAGTTCGCTCTGTGCTAGGGTACTTCTGAGGTTTTTTTGCTCTTCTGTAGATTATTTTAGGGTATACAGATACTTTGTCTCCAATTATTGGGTCCCGACTGCACTAAGTGCCAATGTTTTGTTAGAATTTTTTTGATTAGACTATTATTGCAATATAGTCTGTAATGAATGATACTTCAATGGTATCTTTTTTATCATCATAATTTGTTACATGTTTGTCAGTCTTATATTTTAGGAGGTTTTTTCGATCTATTTTATCTACATCTTCCTTAGCTGAATTCATAATTCTTTCAATCGTAGCCTCTTTCCCTGAATTTATTCTCTAGAATTAATATTTGTTTTTCATAATCTGTGTGTCTAGAGCAGTTTCTTTTGATTCTTAGATATTGCCCTTTAGGTATATTATTTTTCCACCTTTCCAGGTGGCAGCTTTTATAATGTACGAAATTGTTAGCGTCTACCTTTTTAAAGTGTGTCGACGTAATAATTTGATCGTTTATTACTTCAAATTTCTAAATCAAGGAAGATTGCTTTGTTTTTACTGTATGTATATGTGAAATGGATGTTCCTGTCATTCTTATTCATGTCATCACACATTTCTTTTAACTCAGATTCTTCACCCTTCCATACAAATATAATATCGTCTATGTATCTTTTATATAGTACAAGATTTGCACCCAGCTTATGCTTGACGACTATTGAGAAAAATATCACCAGCACTAAGAACAAAAATTATCAGACAAAAAAGAGCACCAAGAATATAAAAGTAAACAAAAGAGAAATCATGTCAAATTTGAATACACTTAATAAAGATCTCCAAGAGGTAAAATGGAGAAAACTGAATAGAGATAAAGACGATTATCACAACCTAGAAAATACTAAAGATAAGTGACACTACAAATAAGGAAAAAAATCACATAAAGTTTGACACAAATAAACCACATACTCCACAACAAAAGAGAAAAATCTAATTATAAACCTAGATCAAGATCAAACAATGGAAATTACACTAGACCACTATCACATAACAATTCTGATTATGGCACAAACAATAGACCCCAATTATAACAGAACGCCACATAACTGCAATAGAGAGAGATGAGGGAATTCAATAGACCTATACCATTCAATGACTATTATCATTTTAACAGAGATAACTATGAACAAAGAAGACATAAGGGCAAAGAAACCATATACAATCTAATAGAAACTATAGGGACACTAACTACCATGACAATCATAGGTCCATACTATGAACACACAAACGATTATTGGGAGAGACCCAAATACCATAGACAACAATATACTCATCATAATTATGATAAAGATAGATATAACACAATGATTGGAGGGTAAAAACATCTAATCGCTTATGAACCATTAAATGATGACAATCAAGAAAACAATGAGAATCATTTTTTAGAGATTTCCCATCCAACACCAGGAACCTCCAAAAACACAGAACACAAACACAGACCCACCCCTAAGAAAAAGAACAAGAGAGGCACCAGAGGAGGTAGAAAGGGAAAGGGGAACACAAAAAGACTGAAATAACATCAGAATCAGGGATTTTTAATATTAGTGACAAAATACTTACTGAGAAGAAAGGAAAGTACTCAATCTTGGTTTAAACTTTGCACCAACTACAACACTCAATAAAATTCAATTACAGCATATTAATATAAGCCAAATATGTCCGACAAAGCCTTACTCCTCAAAAGGTACTTCTTAAAAAATCCCATCGAGAGGAAATTGGCAAGGATCCATACACACTGACCCCAACCCCTAATGATAACACTTCTTTTAAACACTCTAAAACTTAAACCAAATCAACCTGTCGTACCCAACAAGTGAGAAAGGAGAAAAATCTTGAAATGTTCGAAAAATTGGTTCAAAGAGATATCAAAAAGGCTAATACCAAAATAAAATATAATAATAATTTAACAATAAAAGAAAAAAGAGTTCTAAAAAACCTCCAATCTGACGAGAACCTAGTCATCAAACCCGCCGATAAAGGGGGAGGAGTGGTGGTTATGAACAGGGCACAATACATTGGGGAAGCACAGAGACTACTGGGAGACACTAATACCTACGAAACACTCAGTTTAGATCCAACAAAAATTTTTCCTCCAAACTAACTAAAATACTTGATATGGCAAAAACTAAAGGTATTCTGAATAACAAAGAATACAAATTTTTAACTCCTAAGCAAGCCAAAATACCCATATTTTATTACCTACCGAAGGTACACAAAAGTCTAATGAACACCCCCGGAAGACCCATTATTTCGGGGATAGATTCATTAACTTCGAATCTATCCCAGTATCTTGATGAATTCCTTCAAGCTTATGTGAAAAAATTACCCTCCTATCTTAGAGATACAACAGAGATTTTACAAATCCTCAATGACATGAAATGGGAAGAGAACTACACTATAGTAACTTGTGACGTCACTTCATTATACACCATCATAAACCACGAACTTGGCATCCAATCAGTTAGTAGTTATTTAGAAAAGGATGCTACCTTGCTGAAAGAACAAAAAGACTTTCTGTTAGAAGGTATTGAATTTATTCTAAATCAAAATTATTTTTCATTTAATGGTAAGTTTTTTCTTCAAAAGACTGGGACGGCTATGGGTACAAGATTTGCACCCAGCTATGCGAATCTCTTTATGGGATATTGGGAGGAAACTTTCTTCCCTCAGCATAAGCTGGGTGCAAATCTTGTACTATATAAAAGATACATAGACGATATTATATTTGTATGGAAGGGTGAAGAATCTGAGTTAAAAGAAATGTGTGATGACATGAATAAGAATGACAGGAACATCCATTTCACATATACATACAGTAAAAACAAAGCAATCTTCCTTGATTTAGAAATTGAAGTAATAAACGATCAAATTATTACGTCGACACACTTTAAAAAGGTAGACGCTAACAATTTCGTACATTATAAAAGCTGCCACCTGGAAAGGTGGAAAAATAATTTACCTAAAGGGCAATATCTAAGAATCAAAAGAAACTGCTCTAGACACACAGATTATGAAAAACAAATATTAATTCTAGAGAATAAATTCAGGGAAAGAGGCTACGATGAAAGAATTATGAATTCAGCTAAGGAAGATGTAGATAAAATAGATCGAAAAAACCTCCTAAAATATAAGACTGGGGGGCGGAGCTAGCCTTTGTGGAGAACGGACGTGCTGAGACTGAGCTCCTCCATAAAGTTGGTGATTTTATTATTATAAAGTGATCGCTGCTAAAAATATAAAGAGCTTTTACACCTATTAGGAAGGTATCCAGGGGGTTACAACTAAGGACTGTGAGATTTATACCCTGCTCTTCCCACGGAGGGAAATATTGAATACACCTCAACGGCAGCATATCAGCCCTGCCGGAACCCACTGATTCTGCTTACCAACGGTCCTACTCGGAATAGGGGCGAAGCGGCTACACAGTGAGGAGCGGGTGAGTTGTGGAAACACAAAAGTACAGGCTCCCTGCTGTCTGAACCCGATACCACCGGCAGTGAAAGAAGCGCGAACAAGCGCCATTACTCTGTGACGTCACAGAGAGACGCCGATAGTGAAGGGGGAAGTGCCCTAGAATTACAGCGCATAAGCCGAAGCATTAACAGTGGCCACTAACCCCTAACTACTTACAAGCTGTAACAGACTAATACGGGAGACAGAGGGCTCTAAATAACCCGCAATTGGCACTCTCTGGGTCTTAAAGAGCTGCAAGCCAGCATTCAGATAGCGCAGCTGGTCTGGGGCCTAGCGGTAGTCAGTGAAC
Organism: Bombina bombina; assembly: GCF_027579735.1. Taxonomy (NCBI): domain Eukaryota; kingdom Metazoa; phylum Chordata; class Amphibia; order Anura; family Bombinatoridae; genus Bombina; species Bombina bombina. Next base: position 978,741,623 of record NC_069502.1, read on the forward strand.
TTCACAGTGAGATAGATGAGCACCTAAGAGGCTACACATAAATCCCTTCTTTTCACTTTCTACAGTGACACCAAAAACATCAGTGCTTAATAAAGAAAGTACAGAACCATACATTCACCTAACATCACACAAGAACCCTCACTGTGACACTTTACAAATCGCCCTAAAATCACTGTAATCCTCCTAAATCTCTACCTTAGCAGCTGCTCTTTTCACTAAGGAATCAATTAACCACCTTTATCAGCAACAGGTGACAATACAACAACCATATTGTAGAGGGGTCTGCCTCCTAAACTAATCTAAAATCAACCTCAAAGCTATACAGTAACTAGAAAAAGTGACCTACAAGCAACTCACTAAGAGCTGATGAATATATCTTGCAACATACCCCAATAACTTACTGACATTAACCCACCCACTGGAATACATACAGAACGGCATTTCCTGGGGTTACATGAGAAATAGAATGTAAGCAACACTCTGATCTCTAATTGGGGGAACCAAAAGCTATTCAGCATAATGAAAATAACATCACTTTGAACCACGTCATGTACTAAAAAGTAACAAACACTCCTCTTGTTTTCCTAAATGAGCTGCCAGCCTAAGAAAAACAACCAAAATCAAATTTAGGTTGTCAGAATCACTATATAAGCAAGTATCCTACACAACCCATCCAACAGAAAACAGCTACGCCAGGGATAGTAAAACCAACCCCTTTATATTAAAAATTACATTTCTATCAGCGATACGTCAAGATGACCTCTAAAAGACTCACCAAAGGAGATAAAACGATAAAAGCAACAGCTGTATCTGCGTTCTTCAAACCTTCTCAGGCAGCTAAAAATTCGACAGACACAGAAGCGGAGGAAGAACTGGAAATTGATCATCAACATTCACCACAAGACAAAAGCCCGCTGACTAAAGCTGATCTTAGAAATTTAGTATCCAAGCAAGACATTGCAGATAATTTTGACAGATTATGGGAAAAAATCGATTCTATACACTCATCTGTGACTAATAGCCTCTCTGAAATCAAGTCAGATCTACAGGAGATGGGTAATAGGATTGAAACGTTAGAAGACCAAAAGGACTCCATGGTAGACCAAATGGATGAAATGTCCCAAACCATATCTTCACAACAACAACTACTTGAAGAATTTCAGGATAAAATGGAAGATCTGGAAAATAGGAGCAGGAGGAATAACATACGCCTCAAAGGAGTTCCAGAGGAAGTAAGTCCTGCAGAAATCCCAAGTTATCTTGCGCAACTCTTCACTCAAATTACAAATTCACCAGCTGACTATGTGTTCCACTTGGAGAGAGCACATAGGGCACTAAAGGCTAAACCTAAACCAGGCCTACCCCCAAGAGACATAATAATTAAACTAACTTTCTTCCCGGACAAAGAAAAAATTCTACAGGCAGCGAGAAAGCAACCAACTTATAAACATCAAGGCAACATAATACAATTCTACCAGGACCTCAGCGTCAGGACCCTGCAAAGGAGAGGAACCCTACGCCCTCTCACTACTTTACTAAGAAAACACCAGATCCCTTATAGATGGGGGTTCCCGTTTGCCTTGCACATCATAAAAGACTCCAAAACAATCACACTTAAAGACCCAGAGGATATACCTGAGATCTGCAAAATTCATCACTAGAGACACCCAATGTCCCAAGCACGGCACCAAATCAAGAAAAAAACAGAAACCCAGACAGACACCCAGATTCGGCTAAATGGCAGACTATAGGCCACAAAAAACAAAAAATAAAGGAAACAAGAGGGAAAATCTCCTAGACGATACCCTGTTCACTCCAAAGATATTTACTTATACAAAACCTATTTCATTTGGAACCTGAGAGTCAGTAAGACCGGAGAAAAGAACAATAGTCAGGGGTGATTCCAGATCACCTTTAAAACATCCGAAATTACAGGTCTCCGGTCTCTGACCTGACACTGAACTTGCTAATTGTTGCCTTTACTTAGAGGATTCTACTAAGTTCTAGTTACGAAAGTTATAAGATGTTATGGGACTATAATTTCCCCCAAGACAATTTTAGTTTAATATAAATTCTCACTTACTATAACGATGCATAATAGCTTACCTTCTAGAAGTCCTAATGTTGAGGACCCCGAAATGTTGTTTATTATGTTATTAACTATGTATTTTTTTCCTAGCTCCCCTCCCATCCCCAGTGACGACACAGCACAACCCATCAACTATACATCAGAATGCCTACAACCGGTAACACTAGGTTTGCAGTGCGGAGGTTTACAGGTAACAAAACTCCTTTTGCACCAATCTAAAACAGACACACTAATATGATCCCTAAAATAAAATTATTATCCCATAATGTAAGGGGATTAAACACTAATGTAAAAAGACGAATGGCGATGACTCAATATACCTCCTTACACGCCAACATTCTATTTCTCCAGGAGACTCATTTGCTTAAAGACAATATTCCAAAATACTGGGCAAAGAATTTCAATACCCACTTTCACTCGACAGCAACATCAAAAAAAGGGGGCACATCCATCCTTATACATTCCTCACTCGACTTTAAACAAGAGGATATAATGGCAGATACTGAAGGGAGATACATAATAGTAAAAGGTAGAATTTCAGATTCGGAGATCACCCTATGTAACGTCTATGCACCAAATGAAAATCAACACAGCTTTTTTCAACACATTTCGCACTTGCTCACACAATGGTCCCATACGAAAATAATTATAGCAGGAGATTTTAATATCACCATGAGGCCTATTAGCCCAACTGAATCCAAACCCTTAACCAATAAGCAAGCTAGACACAATCGTATAGTCAAATCAATCCAGGAACATCTATTACCCCACTCCCTAATAGAATCATGGACAGCATTATATGGCTTAACCAATGACACTACGTTTTACTCAGCAGCACATAAGTCCTACATTAGATTAGACTATATATATGTAAGTCAGATATTACAGCCTCTATTACATGACTCTCAGATACACGCTTGCGTATGGTCTGATCACTCGATCATCACTCTACAGGTGGAGGGATTATGCGACCCAAACAGAAGTAAAACATGGACCTTTGATAAGACATGCATCAGAAACCCCCAAACACATGACAATATACTTAAGCTATTAACCGAATATTGGCATATAAATACAGATACAGCAACTAACCCAGGGATCACATGGGCGGCTCATAAAGCGGTGTTAAGGGGGATACTTATCAAACAAAAAACTATACAGATCAGACAATACAGACAACAATTAAAACACTTTTACACAGAAATTGAGGAATTGGAAAGAAGACACAAACACATTAAAACAAAAGCTATTCAAAAAGAGCTCCACTCGAAAAAAACGGCACTAGCTGCACTCCTTCACTCACAAGCTACTAGAACAATTCAGCACCAACAGGCACAATACATCATATTTGCAAACAAACCCGATAGATACATGGCACACAAAATTCGGGAACGTTGTAGAGCCTCAGTGATCCCCTCGATCGAGACACCTGACAACACAGTTACCTCACACCCACAAACAATAGTGGACACTTTTGCAGCATATTATGGGGACCTATACGATGGGAAAAAGGTTTTACACAACTCTGAAACAGAGACACTTATCTCAACATTTTTCAATCACAACTTATTGCAAACCATTTCTAAGGAACAGAGAGAGTCTTTAAATTCACCCATATCCACTATGGAGGTACTGGGGGCTATCAAAGATCTTAAACCGGGAAAGGCGGCGGGCCCCGATGGTTTTCCCAGTGAATATTATAAATTATTTAAAGTAACATTGATTCCACACCTTGTCAAATTATGTAACTATATTATGGAGGGAGGGGTCATTCCACCTGAGCTCCTGGCTGCAAAGATAGTTGTGATCCCCAAACCGGGGAGGGATCACAAAAAGTGCCAAAATTACCGTCCAATATCCCTAATCAACCAGGATCTCAAGATATTCACGAAGATATTAGCAAACAGATTTAAACATATTACACCACACCTGGTCCACCCAGATCAGGTGGGTTTTATTAAAGGTAGGGAAGCTCCAGATAATATCCGCAAAGTCACCAACCTAATCCAGACCCTAAAAGAGACACGAACGCCTTCTCTGCTCTTATCGTTAGATGCGGAGAAGGCGTTTGACAGAATCGACTGGGATTATATGTTTCTAGTATTACATAAGATGGGGTTTGAAGGTGCAGTCATGAAAGCATTAAAAGCTATTTACTCTATACCAGGAGCTCAGGTTTCATCTACAGGATACAAATCACAACCCTTCCCAATTCGTAATGGGACCAGACAGGGATGCCCTCTGTCACCGTTACTTTTTGCCCTATGCATAGAGCCACTGGCTGCCAAAATCCGCTCACATCCGGATATCTCGGGAGTTAAGATTGATAAGGTGGAACATAAATTAGCTTTGTTTGCAGATGATATTCTGTTGACTGTAACTAACCCCTTGGTGTCGTTACCCAATCTTTACCAAACTTTAGAGACCTTCTCTGTCATTTTGGGATTTAAAATAAACGCAGAAAAGTGCGAAGCCCTACCTGTTGCGCTTCCCCGACAGACTCAGATGATATTGCAATCCAACTTCAACTTTAAATGGATGAAACATTCCCTAAAATACCTGGGAATCCATCTTACTGCCTGCCCATCACAGTTATATAAAGCAAACTATATCCCACTGTTCAAACAGATTAGAAAGGATCTATCAAAATGGAAAACATATAAATTTTCCTGGCTAGGTAGAGTGGCCGCGGTTAAAATGACTGCTTTGCCGAGGATCCTATATCTTTTTAGAACATTACCTATCCAGATTGTGAAAACAGATATAGACTCCTTACAAAAAGAAATACTAATCTACATTAGAGGGGACAAAACAAATAGGATAGCTAGATCAATTCTGACCAGACATAAGAAATTGGGAGGTGTAGGGGCCCCTAATTTGATGGAATACTACCACGCTGCCAGATTGGCACAAGACAGTCTACTGTTAAAAAGAAACAGAGAGATTATTTGGCCTACCTTAGAAAAATCACTAGGTGGATGGGGTGAAATGGATACAATTATTTGGGATCCTGGAGGAACACAAACTAAGCAAGAATCTCATAGACCTTACACTACAGATCTTACATTAACCACCTGGAAGAAAGCGAAAACCAAATACGACCTCATACCACAATATTCCTTATACATCCCGATAAAATATATTTTGCCTAGTGAACTCTGGGGTCAGCTTCAGAAGTGGGAGAATAAGGGTCTATACAGAGTGGCAGACTTCATAGAGGGTGGAACTACACTTACATTTAACCAACTTCAGGAAAAATTGCTCCCCCTGAAATTGCGATGGTACCTATACCTACAGATACACTCAGCCACCCAGGCATACTTGAAACATCCGAGAGAAAAGAAAACCACGCCACTAGAACACTTATGTAAATCAGAGAACCGCGACAAACACACTATTTCTACTCTTTATATAAGCATACAAGCCTCACAGATCAATATAAAAACCTCCAGTATGATGGCGTGGGAAAGAGAACTACACATCTCCAGAGACATTAAAGAGTGGGAAACAATATTTCAGAATGCTGAAAAAGGGCTCATAAGTGTAGATCTTAAGGAAAATGTAATCAAGACTATACACCGATGGTATCTAACACCCACGAGAACGGCTCATATGCACACACAGGGAAGTTCCCAATGCTATAGAGGATGTGGAGAGATAGGAACATATAAGCATATGTGGTGGGATTGTAGAGAAATTACAGGGATATGGAAACAACTCTCCTCTTTTCTCAGCCACCTACTGAATGAAAATATAGACCTCACAATCCAACAAGCCCTCCTACATCTACATATAAATAGATTTAACAAACATATCAACACATTTATTAGGATATTATGTACAGTTACGAGGACATGCATAGCCAGACACTGGAAAACTGGTAGTCCGACCTGGACAGAGATCTACAACAAAATTCAACATACATACAACATGTACGAGTTGGCATCACACACTCTAGACAATAAAGAGACGGTCCTAGCAATATGGTATTACTGGATAGCTAAATAAAACCTAGTAAAATTAGAAAAACAAGAGATATAGACTCTGATTGATACTTCAGTTGAAAAAATCTTCACTTATTACGGTACACACTATAATCACTAAAATGAGCTGTGTCGTCACTAACCCCCCCCCCCCCCCCCCGTTCCCCCTTCCCTTCTTCTACCCTAATTGATATAACCTTACCTTCTCAGGATATTGTATTCTCTAAACTTAAGTTTTGTTGAGATAGCATGGTTAACCTCAGATTACATAGAAAATCTTTAAAAAAAAAAAAACTCAACAAAAGATTACAATGGAAGCTAGATATGATGACTATCTCACCCCTTAAAAGGAACTGCTCAACACCAAAGATGATTTATAAACAAATTATCATCAGAAATAGATGATTTCTGAGCGTTAGTATTTATCTCTCAGTGAAAAACCCAAAAGGACATCTAAATATCACTGGAAGCGAGTTGAGCACTGTAATAGTTACTCTGTCAGCTAACTTAAGCGTTTTATAGATTTGTTATACTGTACAACTGCTTTCTAATGTCCAAGAAGCTGGAGAAACATGTAGAAGAAGGTATATCTGTAACTGTTTTACTACTTCAAACTGTTAATAAAAAATTATTCAAACATAAAATATAAGACTGACAAACATGTAACAAATTATGATGATAAAAAAGATACCATTGAAGTATCATTCATTACAGACTATAATTGCAATAATAGTCTAATCAAAAAAATTCTAACAAAACATTGGCACTTAGTGCAGTCGGACCCAATAATTGGAGACAAAGTATCTGTATACCCTAAAATAATCTACAGAAGAGCAAAAAACCTCAGAAGTACCCTAGCACAGAGCGAACTAAAATCCATAAAAAGAAACAGCTATGAGGTAAGCCTAGAAGGAACTAAACTTTCTGGTTTCTTCCCATGCTTCGGATGTCGCTCTTGTAAATATAGCTCTAAATTAAAAGAAATAGAAGTAAATAATTTTAAGTTTAAAATTGGAGAAACAATAAGATGCCAAGACAAAGGGGTCATCTACATCATTGAGTGTTCTTGTAAAAAATATTACATAGGAGAAACTACTAGGACCCTCCGTGAGAGGATCAGAGAACACCTTTCATGCATAGACAGAGGGAATCTCGACACACATTTATACTCACACTTCAGAGAAAGCCATCAGAATAATCTGAAGCATTTCAGATTCTGGGGCCTAGCCAAAGCTAAACTTAATTGGAGGGGGGGTAATCTGGAAAAACAACTCCTAAAACTAGAAGCAAAATTGATCTATGATATGGACACCCTTCATCCAAAAGGACTTAACTCAGAGTTAGATATCTCCCCGTTCCTATAGTCTATTACTTCTTCTCTACCCTACATTGATTCAGCATAATTCGTTCAAAGGATTTACTCTTCCCTATCCATATATATGGGTCTTTATGTAACATCTATGATATATGTCTATAGATAACACCCTAGCATCATATAACAACTTCGTATATATTCCCTTTATCCCTGCTATAGGATTACTCCTGTTATATTACAACACCATAAATAAGAAGTAGTTTATCACTGACTGGATAAAGAATTCCACCTTAAATATCCAAACACCCTATTCACACGTTCCACCTTTAATTAATTGTCTGAGATAGCCAATCAGATTAACTGAAGGCATTTAAATATTCTCATAGCAGCACAGACTAACATGTCTTGATAAAGCCTGTGGGCAAAACGCGTTGACCTGACACTGTGTTTTATGCTATTGATTTTATCCATCATTATTGCTATCTGTTAACAATTTTATGCTTCAAAGGACTTTCCATTTGAATTTCTATGTGCATGCTGGCACCAACTGACAACTAACTCCACCAACTGCTGTGCCGTTTGGCACCAACCTTGCTACAAAGAAACTCCTAGTCGCTACTAGCGACCACAAAACCGACTGTCTCCTAAGAATTTCCTAGTCGCTCCCTGCGACCGCCAAGTTCCTCAACAAAGGATAACCCAGTCGCTACCAGCGACCGCAAAGACCATCTTACTTATCCTAAAAGATCCGCGAGTCGTTACTAACGACCACCTCATCCTAAACCAAAGAATTCCTTAGTCGCTACTTGCGACCGCCAAGTTCTTCAACAAAGGATACACCAGTTGCTACCGGCGACCGCAAAGACCAACCTACACTTCTTAAAAGATCCTCAAGTCGTTACTAACGACCACCTTATCTTCAACTGGAAGGATCTGTATATTTCTCCTAGTCGCTGTTTGCGACCGCCAAGTCCTTCAACAAAGGATAAACTAGTCGCTACTAGCGACCGCAAAGACCCATTTCTAAATTTCAAGATCCTGCTAGTCTTTCCTCACAACAACAAAGCTATCATCTTTCGTGAGCGCAAAGATTATCTTTAGATCCCCCAGGATTTCCTTACAGATCTAGGAATAGGGGTTGCCACGGCAACATCACCTACCATTTTAAAAACGTGACGTCACGTCACCTTTACACAAAAAGGCGCCCTTTTCTCTCATCCAGTAACGCCAACCACCATATACAGGCAATTTAAGCCTACAACTGGACAGTTACTTTCTTGTCACTTGGCAAGTCAATATCTTGGGACATCAGTACATTTTTCGCTAAAGCGCAAGTACTTTTTCTTATTGTTCTTTTATGCTTATTTTATGTATCTATACATTTATTAAGGGAGACGTCCCTTTGTTTTACATTGTATCATTTTGTATCATTTTAGACATCTTGACACCTCTGTTTTATTAGTATAATAAATTGCCTTGGAAATTTTCCATTTGAACTATATTTACGCCTCTGTCTCTGTTCTGGTACATATATATATATATTCCTTCCTATATATTATTACATATAAATACTTTGATGAATATATTTTTTCGCTGATTACATACTGGACACTGGTCCCTCTATTTAAATACACATCTCTTAGATATACCCGTGCTTTGAGCGCTTAACTTCACTTTTTCACATTGCTTAATCCAGTCTGTTTGCCCAGCACAAACATCCAGCAGCTCTATCCTGTGTTTTGTGGGCATAGTGTATCAGAAGGTCATAAACAGCTCTGCTATCTGCTTACCGCGGTAAGAACTTTATCTAACTATCCTCAAAGTAATTAATTAGCTGGAATTGTTAGCTTATTTACCAACCTGCTGCAGTTTTCTCACGTTAGCTGTCCTGTTACAATTGTGTTGCATCCTGCTATCACCACCATTAGTGTATCACAATATAACAGTACATCTTGCAAACTAAATCATATGTAGAAATAGGTGTTATTCCTAAAATCAGTAACTACCTATTCCTCGGCATGATACATGTACAAACTTCTCAGTTAAGTCAGGGTTTGAGAGAACTTCAGGTAGAAAATGTAACACTCAGGTGATAGAAAAACATACAGACAATTTCATAACGCCTGTAAACTATTCCTTACCCTCAACCCTAAAACTTATAAAAGTAAAATAACCGCATAAAAGTTCTTATGGTAATATCCTTTCTCAGAGGTGAGCCCAGACTCTGGGCTGATATGTTCTTGGAAAATGACGACCCTATTCTGAATTCCATTGAAGATTTTTTCAAGGCCATGTCTGATTTGTATGAGGATCCTCACAGGCAGCTCACTGCTGACACTAAATTGCGTGGATTAAAGCAAAACAAAAGGCCTGTTGAGGAATACATTTCAGAATTCAAGATTTGGCAGAGAGACTCTCAATGGAATCAGATTTCATTAAAAAACCAATTCAGAATAGGGTTGTCAGAAAATATAAAAGAGGAGTTAGCTAGGCTAGACATCCCAGAAACATTAGAATCCCTTAAGTCCCTAGCAATTAAGATTGACAGACGCATCAGGGAAAGAAAAAATGAAAAGGTTACTACTGAAGTATACACTAAAAACATCCCTCCTAAAACTTACATTCATACTAATAAAAACTCAGAAGAGGCTATGGATATCGGCTTTATTAAAGGACCGTTATCCCCAGAAGAGAAGCTTTGTAGAAAGGAAAAGGGTCTCTGCCTCTACTGTGCCGCTAAGGAACATTCAGTTCTTGATTGCCCCTCATTGAAGCGCTAGAAAATGGGTAAGACAAATTTTTCAAACTCAGTTATTTCTTTAACGACTCAGAATCCTGCTTATTTCCTTATTACTGTGTCTTTACAGTGGGGACAAAACCATCACAGCCTTGATGCCGTTTTGGACTCTGGAGCTTACGCCAGCTATATAGATTTGAGTGTTGTTAAACAAAATAAAATACCTATAATTGAAAAGAAAAAAACCTGTTCCTGTGCGTTTAATTGATGGTAAGCAGTTAGTCTGGACCCATTACCCACCAAACCATTCCAATATTGACTTCTATACATAATTCACATCAGGAATTTTTCTCTCTTGATGTTATACAGTCCCAATTTTTCCTGTAATATTAGGCCTACACTGGTTGAGCAAACATCAGCCATTTATACATTGGGCAGAGAAAACATTGGAATTTAACTCCCCATATTGTTTTCCATCACACCCACTTCTACATATCTCAGAACAACATATACCTCAGGTTTGCTCAGATTTTCTACAAGTGTTTGACAAGAAAGAGGCGGAAACATTACCACCTCATAGGGATTATGACTGTCCCATCGAGCTAATACCTGGGTCAAAAGTTCCATACGGACATATCTTTCCGCTTTCAAAACCTGAGCTTGATACCTTAAAAGAGTATATTAACGAGAACCTCAGGAAAGGGTTTATTAGACCCTCTACCTCCCCAGCAGGGGCTGGTATATTCTTTGTCACTAATAAAGACAAAACCATACGTCCAATTGTAGATTATCGTGAATTAAATAAGATTACCAAGAAAGATAGATACCCATTGCCACTCATCCCTGAGCTGATTGAAAGATTACACGGGTCTTCTATTTATACAAAACTCGATCTCAGGGGAGCCTATAATTGAATCCGTGTTCACTCTGGTGATGAGTGGCTAAGCGCTTTCCGCACTAGATATGGGCTTTTCGAATACACAGTGATGCCTTTCGGATTGTGTAATGCCCCTGCCACTTTCCAGAGGTTCATCAATGATGTATTTCGAGACCTTTTGGACACATTCTTAGTCATCTATTTAGACGACATTCTAATTTTCTCAACAAATAAAACAGAGCATGTTAAACACGTTAGGACTGTACTTTCCAGACTACAGGCACATCATGTATACATTAAGCCAGAGAAATGTATTTTCCACTCATCTGAAATCACATTCCTTGGTTACCATATCTCTTCCAAAGGTATATTCATGGAAAAAGCTAAAATTCAAACTATACTTGATTGGCCCACACCCAAGACCAGAAAACATGTTAAAAAATTCTTAGGTTTCTCTAACTTCTACAGGAAGTTTATTAAAAACTTTTCTGCAATTGTTAAACCATTAACCAATCTTACTAAAACTGACCTCCCATTCAAATGGGATAGCATGGCTGAAAAGGCTTTTACCTTCTTAAAAACAGCTTTCACCACCGCACCCATACTATGATACCCTAACCCTCAACTCCAATACACCTTAGAGGTAGACGCTTCATATTACACTATAGGTGCAATACTATCCCAAAAAGATCCATCCACCAAATTATCCCATCCTGTTGCATTTTATTCTCGAGTATTAACACCCTCCGAATTAAATTACCATGTAGGTGAGAAAGAGCTTTTAGATGTGAAAAGCTCCCTCGAAAACTGGAGACATTTGCTCGAGGGTACTATTGAACCTATTATTATATTCACCGACCATCGCAACCTTGAGTATCTAAAAACATCTCGTACATTAACCTCAAGACAAGTGAGGTGGAGTCTCTTCTTTTCAAGGTTTAACTACATTATCACGTATAGGCCAGCACTAATTAATACCAAGGCTGACATACTATCTAGACTCCCAAACAGGCCACAACTAAATTTAAGGACCGAATCACTTATTCCTTTGGATAACATCCTTGGCACGTTAGCCATAACAACCCATACACTAAAGGAACAACAATCATCCGATCACACTACAGCTCAACACGAACTACAAATAGGGGATGATGGGTTATTATACCATGAGACCAAACTCTACATACCCCCTCCACTCAGGAAACAGATTTTAACTACCTGCCATGACTCACACCTGTCCGGAAATCCAGATATGAATAAAACTTCTGAATTAATCAAAAGGTCTTATTGGTGGCCAGGTATTATTCAGGACACTAAAAAGTATGTGGAGTCATGTAAAATTTGTACCACCTGTAAAACCGATAGAAGGAAGCCAACAGGTTATCTTATATCCCTACCTGTTCCTGAAAGACCATGGAAGGATATTGCAATACATTTCATTGTCAATTTACCGTTATCTGATAAAAATAACACTATAATGGTTATTGTAGACTTACTCTCCAAAATGGCTCATTTTGTGCCTTACCACAAATTGCCAACCTCTCTTGAAACAGTCAAATTGTTGATCACCCATGTTGTTAAACTCCATGGGGTTCCAACCACTATAACCACTGATAGAGGTACGCAATTCACCTCTAAAGTATGGAAACACCTATGTCTATCCCTCAAAATTGACCAAAGAATGTCCACTGATTTCACCACCAGTCCAATTGGCAAACGGAACGAACTAACCATTGGTTGGAGGAATACATTAGATGTTATAACACTCAACATCATAATGATTGGACATCATTGCTCCCTCTAGCTGAATTTGCCCACAACAACACTTACCACTCAACCACTAAAACTACCCCTTTCTTCGCTAATTATGGGTACCACCCTACTTTTCACCTTCACTCTGAGATTAATAGTGAATGTCCTGTTATTAACGACTTTACTAATACTATGTTGGAAACTTTCTCCTTACTATCGGAGAACATTACGATAGCACAACAGCGACAGAAACGATATTGCGATCTACGACGTAGCCCTCTACCACCATATGCCATTGGTGATCTGGTCTGGCTGTCCATGAAACACCTACGTCTTACTGTACCCTGTAAAAAGTTTAACAAATTGTTTATCGGTCCTTTCCCCATATCTAAACTTATTAATGAAAATGCTGTCACACTTCAGCTTCCTCCTCATTTCCGGATTCATCCCACCTTCCACGTCTCCCTGCTCAAACCATATAAAGCTCTCCCTAACCTTCATACCCCATCAGATGTGTTACCTATTTCTCCGGATATGGAATATGAGGTAGAGGCCATTCTTGATTCCAGGAAGGTATCGGGGCGTTTACAGTATCTCATACATTGGAAGGGTTACCCTTCTGAGGACTCCTGGGAACCCTCTGCTAACCTCTCAGCTCCTAGATTGGTCTCCCTTTTTCACAGACGGAATCCTGAGCGACCCAGACCCTGAACCTCAGAGTGGTTCCTTAAGGGGGGGTCTGTAATATACTGCTCCTTTAACCCTTTAACGACGCATGTCGTACAGGGTACCTCGCACACAACCTGGTCTTTAAAGACCAGCAACGTACCCTGTACGACATCAGGGTTTAAAGCGTCTGGAAGCAATCCTGATCGCTTCCAGCCGCTTTCAAGGTATTGCTGTGATGCCTCGACATTGAGGCATCACTGCAATACCTTTTTTCCAAAACCGATGCAGAGAGAGCCACTCTGTGGCCCTCTCTGCACCAGTAGCGATGTCCCCGATCGTTGGTGGGTGGGAGCAGCTGCAGGGAGGCGGGTGGGCGGCCCATCGCTACCCGGCATCCGGTTCCTGAATGTGCAATGTGCACGCCGGGTGCCGGGAGCGTGCGGGGGCCTGAAGGGATTGCGCGTGATCGCGTAACAGCCACTGCCACCAATGAATTAATGAATGGGAGAGGGAGGGGGGAAATAATTGTCAAAAGGATATGGGAGGGGGAGAGGGAGGAGGGTATTAGGGGGGCAGCTACACTACAGAAAAAATGTAATTACATTAAAAAAAAACAAAAAAAAAAAAACATTTTTGGGAGGCAAATTGGGTACTGGCAGACAGCTGCCAGTACCCAAGATGGCAGCAAATAGGATGTGGGCAAGAGTTATAGAGCTGTTTGGGGGGGGGGGGGATCAGAGAGGTTGGAGGCTAAGGGGGGGGGGGTCCATCACAGCTAAACAGATATTTAAAAAAAAAAAAAAAAAAAAAAACTTTTATTTTAGTACTGGCAGACTTTCTGCCAGTACTTAAGATGGCGGGGACAATTGTGGGGTGGGGGAGGGAAGAGAGATGTTTGGGAGGGATCAGGGGGTGGGATCTCTCAGGTGGGAGGCTGATCTCTACACTAAAGCTAAAATTAACCCTGCGAGCTCCCTACAAGCTATCTAATTAACCCCTGCACTGCTGGGCATAATACACGTGTGATGCGCAGCAGCATTTAGCAGCCTTCTAATTACCAAAAAGCAACACAAAAGCCATAAATGTCTGCTATTTCTGAACAAAGGGGATCGCAGAGAAGCATTTACAACCATTTATGCCATAATTGCACAAGTTGTTCGTAAATAATTTCAGTGAGAAACCTAAAATTGTAAACAATTTAAAAAAAAAATTTATTTGATCGCATTTGGCGGTGAAATGGTGGCATGAAATATACCAAGATGGGCCTGGATCAATACTTGGGGTTGTCTACTACACTAAAGCTAAAATTAACCCTAGAAGCTCCCTAATTAACCCCTTCACTGCTGGGCATAATACATGTGTGGTGGAAATAGCAAAGTGCTACTTGTACTTATTGCCCTATAACTTGCAAAAAAAGCAAAGAACATGTAAATATTGGGTATTTCTAAACTCAGGACAAAATTTAGAAACTATTTAGCATGGGTGTTTTTTGGTGATTGTAGATGTGTAACAGATTTTGAGGGTCAGTTAGAAAAAGTGTGTTTTTTCCATTTTTTCCTCATATTTTATATTTTTTTTTATAGTAAATTATAAGACATGATGAAAATAATGGTATCTTTAGAAAGTCCATTTAATGGCGAGAAAAACGGTATATAATATGTGTGGGTACAGTAAATGAGTAAGAGGAAAATTACAGCTAAACACAAACACAGCAGAAATGTAAAAATAGCCCTGTCCTTAAGGGAAAGAAATTGAAAAATGTCCTTGTCCTTAAGGGGAGGTTTCTTTTTGTGTTCCCTATATATTCTGCTGGATACTTCATATCAGTGCTTGGTATTGAAGTATCCAGCCCTATCTCTGAAGCCTCCTATCTTTTTTGACAGAAGTTCCTACCAGTTACTCAGCTGTTAGCCAGCTTCACATCTCGGCTGTTCCATTCAGAAGCTGACTTTGACCCTGCATTGTTGCAGTGACGTCACTAACCTGTGCCGAGCGTTCTCAGCGTGTTCTCTCAGCGTGTTAATCCAGTCTGTTTGCCCAGCACAAACATCCAGCAGCTCTATCCTGTGTTTTGTGGGAATCGTGTATCAGATCATAAACAGCTCTGCTATCTGCTTACCGCGGTAAGAACTTTATCCAAATTTCCTCAAAGTAATTACTTAGCTGGAATTGTTAGCTTATTTACCAACCTGCTGCAGTTTTCTCACGTTAGCTGTCCTGTTACAATTGTGTTGCATCCTGCTATCACCACCATTAGTGTATCACAATATAACAGTACAACTTGCAAACTAAATCATATGTAGAAATAGGTGTTATTCCTAAAATCAGTAACTACCTATTCCTTGGCATGATACATGTACAAACTTCTCTTAAAGGTAAACAAACGCTTAATTTGTATGAACTTAAATACAATGACTTTTCAAGTTTTTCAAATGCTTAATCAAATTGGAAGTGTGAGTTGATTAAAGCCTTATATTTTACAGAATCAGGCCTGTGTTCAAACCTGTTACTCCTCCCTGGAGTCTTAACCTTGTTCTTAGAATTCTTCAACAGGCTCCGTTTGAGCCTATGCATTCCCAAGTTATTATCTTTGAAAGTTTTGTTTCTTGTTGCAATTTCTTCTGCCTGCAGAGACTCAGAACTCTCTGCATTGCAGTGTGATTCTGTAAAGACTCTCTATATGTGTAATCTTTCTCACAACTAAGCATTCATAAATTTGGTGACATATGAGTTTAGTACAAATAGGTTTGTTTCACTTGGTAAACCAATTGTAATAAAAGGTTTCCCAAAGTGAATATTAATATAAGCCACGATGTAGGTTAACTATATATCAAGGTAAAATATATCACAACCTTAAGTGGCTAAGTCTTAGGAGCGGTAAACAATGATTTTGAAATAAGTTACTGAATTCAGGATAAACGAAACTTGCATATATCACAGACTAAGTAGATAAGTGATTAACTTTAAATGATGCTTAGTAAAACAGAAGCAGGGAAAGGTAACATTAATTTGTTGGATCAAACCTGATACAAGTTAGTGGAGATGCCGAGGATCTGCTGCAGAGTGTGTGAGGCTTGCAAGCTGAGAGACGCTGAGAGGCAGAGAGGAACAGCGGCTGTAGCTGATGACGTAACGGCAGATACGTCAGTGTAGGGAATAGCAGATGAACACGGAGCGCTCCGGTAGCAGGTAAGTTCACAGTGAGGAGGAGAAACAAAGTAACTTTGGATGCAGGTAATACCCAAGTCTCTGATGTCAGGAAAAACCAAAGGTAAATTGCGGCAGGAAGCTTGAGCACTTCAGGAACAAGTGAGCTCAATAAACCAGCAAAGGTAGTTGGGAGTGAACTGCTTAAATAGGTAGGATCAGTCAGAGGGAGGTTCCTAAGTCAGACTCAGGAAGTTAACCCTTACAGAGCCCCCCACTTAAAGAACCACAGCGAGGTTCAGGGTTTAGGACGATCAGGATTACGCCTGTGGAATAAGGAAACCAACCTGGAAGCAGGTTCCCAAGAATCATCCTGATGACCAAAACCTTTCCAATGTACCAGGTAAAACAGTACTCCACGTCTGTAGCGAGAGTCCAAAATGCTGTGCACTTCATATTGGTCATCAGGAAGAACAGAATCAGCTGAAGCCAGTGAAGCCGTATCGGCAGGAGGAGTGCTACAGAGTTTGACCAAAGAAACGTGGAAGGTAGCCCTTAGAATAGGTAGCCCGTTCAGTTCGCCTTTCCCTGAGGCGCCTGTCTATACTGATGGTCAAGGCAAAGAAATCCTCTAAAGATGCTGGGATTCCTATGCGAGACAGTTCATCCTTGATTTCTTCAGAAAGTCCTAATCTGAACTGGGTCTTAAGTGAGACTTCATTCCATTCTGAGTCTCTGGCATAAATTTTAAATTGTGTAATGTAAGTTTCAACTTGATTCTTTTTTTGTTTAAGTGACCGCAAGGCATTTTCTGCCGAAACCTGCCTATATGGATCATCATACAAAGCTGACATTTGTGTAAAGAAAGCAGAAAGAGATCCCAGAATGGGATCTTCAGATTCATAAAAAGTATCTGCCCAGGCCCTAGGCTCCCCCCTGAGGTAAGAAATCACTGTAAGAACTCTAGATCTTTCTGATGGATATGTTCTGGGTTTCATTTCAAACATTAACATGCAGGAGTTTTTAAATTCCCTAAATTGAGAACGATCTCCAGAGAATTTTTCTGGGGGAGAGACTAAAGGCTCAGGATGATTTTCTGCAGTTGAAGGTTTAGGTGCGAGTACTTCTCTTAAACAGGCTTTTAAGGCCTGATTTTCAACCTGCAGTTCATGAAAAGAATTGGATAGTGTCCATCCTATCAGATAATGTTTGTATCCTATTGCACATTGTTTCCTGATCCATTATCCTAGTAAAAGTGTAAATTCTATAAGAAACAAAAATGAAGTTTCTACTTAGTTCCTAGAAACTTTTTTATGGCTGGTTTATTCTGTAAAGACTCTCTATATGTGTAATCTTTCTCACAACTAAGCATTCATAAATTTGGTGACATATGAGTTTAGTACAAATAGGTTTGTTTCACTTGGTAAACCAATTGTAATAAAAGGTTTCCCAAAGTGAATATTAATATAAGCCACGATGTAGGTTAACTATATATCAAGGTAAAATATATCACAACCTTAAGTGGCTAAGTCTTAGGAGCGGTAAACAATGATTTTGAAATAAGTTACTGAATTCAGGATAAACGAAACTTGCATATATCACAGACTAAGTAGATAAGTGATTAACTTTATACAAGTTAGTGGAGATGCCGAGGATCTGCTGCAGAGTGTGTGAGGCTTGCAAGCTGAGAGACGCTGAGAGGCAGAGAGGAACAGTGGCTGTAGCTGATGACGTAACGGCAGATACGTCAGTGTAGGGAATAGCAGATGAACACGGAGCGCTCCGGTAGCAGGTAAGTTCACAGTGAGGAGGAGAAACAAAGTAACTTTGGATGCAGGTAATACCCAAGTCTCTGATGTCAGGAAAAACCAAAGGTAAATTGCGGCAGGAAGCTTGAGCACTTCAGGAACAAGTGAGCTCAATAAACCAGCAAAGGTAGTTGGGAGTGAACTGCTTAAATAGGTAGGATCAGTCAGAGGGAGGTTCCTAAGTCAGACTCAGGAAGTTAACCCTTACAGATTCCCCTTATCTTATTTTTCATTCTGACAAGGTAGTTCTGCGTACTAAGTTGGGTTTCCTTCCTAAGGTTGTTTCGGATAGGAACATTAATCAAGAAATTGTTGTTCCTTCTTTATGTCCTAACCTTTCTTCCCATAAAGAGCGTCTGCTGCACATTCTAGATGTGGTGCATGCGTTGAAATTCTATTTACAGACTGAGTTTTGCCAGTTTTCGGCTCTGATTGTTGTTTTATCTGGGAAACACCAGAAAGCTATGGCTACTTCTCTTTCTTTGTGGCTGAAGAGTATAATTCGTTTGGCCTATGAAACTGCTGGACTGCAGCCTCCTGAGAGAGTTACGGCTCATTCTACGAGGGCTGTTTCCTCTTCCTGGGCATTCAAAAATGAAGCTTCAGATTTGCAAGGCTGCAACTTGGTCCTCTCTACACACTTTTTCAAAATTCTATAAATTTGATACTTTTGCCTCGGCTGAGGCTTCTTTTGGGAGAAAGGTTTTTCAAGCAGTGGTGCCTTCTGTTTAGGTTCTCTGTCTTGTCCCTCCCTTATCATCTTTGTCCTCTAGCTTGGGTATTGATTCCCAATAGTAATTAGATGATCCGTGGACTCACCGTGTCATTAGAAAGAAAACAAAATTTATGCTTACCTGATAAATGTATTTCTTGACACGGTGAGTCCACGGCCGCCCTGTTTTTCTTAGAAAAGTTTTTGTCACGTTATAAACCTCAGGCACCTCTGCACCTTGTTGCTTCCTTTCTCTCTTTTACTTCGGTCGAATGACTGGGGTGGGAGGGAATGGAGGTGATATTTAACAGCTTTGCTGTGGTGCTCTTTGCCACCTCCTGCTGGGCAGGAGTGATATTCCCAATAGTAATTAGATGACCCGTGGACTCACTGTGTCAAGAAAGAAAGAAATTTATAAGGTAAGCATAATTTTGTTTTTACTCCCGGCGGCTTTAGAATACATTTAGCCGACCAGGAGGTTAATTTTGTAAGTTCCACGTTGGGCTGGGTTAGCTGAGGCGGCAATTTTCTGTTGCACGCCTTTTTCCTTATACACATCCTGTGTTCTGGAGTGGAGATAGCTTTGTTGCAGTTGAGAGCAGTGTTACAGTTACCGGACTGCAATTTACAGTATAGGGAAGTTGGGTCAGGATTATCTAATAGAATATTCACTCCGTTGTCAGTAAGGCAGGTAAGCACCTTTTCTTTTTAAAATTTAAAGGAACAGTAAAGTTTTTTTTTGTGGGGTAATTTCTAAATAATATATCAGTTTATTTATCTATTTGGTTTATTTGTGAATAAAGATGGACCAAGAGGCCCTGCATGATGATACATGTTTTTTATGTTTTGATGCTAAAGTGGAACTACCGATCCCTTTCTGTTCCTCATGTATTGAGAGAACTTTATGTTACAGGGATAGACTTTTTTCTGAGCCAACATTGTCTAAGGCGGATACTGTTCAGGAGTCTTCTGACAATGCTCAAGATATGCTGCAGCTTTCTCCTCAAGTGTCCCAAAATTTATCGTCCACACATGCAGTGCCCTGTGCTTCCTCTCTTACTCAGCCTGGAGTTACGTTGCAAGACATCGCTTCCTTCATGTCCTCTGCGGTATCTGATGCATTGTCCAGCTTTTGCAATGCTGCAGGGAAAGCGCAAGAGGAAATGTAAAGAATCAGTGAGTACGGTTTCTGACATAGTCGTGGCTATCTCAAATGTTCCCTCCCAGAAATCTAAGGAGGAAGATACTTCGGTAGCATCTGAGGGTGAAATCTCAGACAGTGTAATTCCTTCTTCTGATACTGAAATTGTATCCTTCAGGTTTAAGCTGGAACACCTCAGTTTGTTACTTAAGGAGGTTTTGGCTACCTTGGATGACTCCGACACTACTGTTGTAGTTAATCCTAAGAAGTCTAGTAAGCTTAAAGGGACCCATAACACCTGTCTGGTAAAACTTCTTTTAACTAACTTATTAGCAAATAAAACCCCAAGAAAGCATGGATGTCTGTGGTTTGTCCAGCTTATCCCAATCAGTCCAAATAAACTAATTTCAATCACAATGTTGATCCTGTGCTAGATGCTGCCAAGCCTGCCATGTATGCCACCATATTGTAACGCGCGTTGTACACAGCAGTCACGTGACGTGCAGGCATATTCTGTTATGTATGCTTAGAGGAAATACATCTCCGGTGCAGAACTCTCTTACTGTGATGCACAGCGTGCCCTGCAGTGTCTACTCTGTTACTTATGTCAAAAGTTTTATTGTGCAAAACGGATCATACTTTAAACAAATCTGATAAATATAAATATAATACTTTCTGTGGCTAGTTTACACTATCAAACATAATATGTATAATCTCCATCCTTCTCTCGCCGTCCCTCCCTGGAGCTTGCCATTTACAATTATACCAGTGCCTGGAACCATGCATTCATACACACTCAGTAGGTTTTAAAAACGGTGGTGTACAGTATTGTTTTATTATTTATTCTACAATGCTAGTTATAATTTTTCATCTGGATAATTTTCTCTTTCAGTATATTTTTAAAAACATTTAAATTATTTTGTGTCCGTTTAAATCCAGCCAAGCACAGTTTTTGATAAGTATGTTTGTTGCACTTACTGCTCCCTCGTCGCTCTCAGATTCTCTTGTTTTTGTGTTTGTTGATCTCTGCACTGTGCATGCTACGGTGGAAGGGGAAAGGATATCACTGCTGATGTGTGAACTGCTGTGCCGGGGAGATCCAAGTCCGTGCATAGCTGTTTGTTTTAGAACGGTTAGGCTCTCCCCCTGCCTGCTTTATAACACTTGTGGCAGTTGCCTGAAAATAAATCACTGCAGTGGCAGCAAGCAGCCCTGACTGTTAAAAAAAACACATTGAGTACGGCAATGTTGCTGTGCAATTACATAAATACTAGATTAAAAATAATTTAGATTAAATAATACATTAAAAAATGTTTCTTTTAAAAAGTATTTTACTTCAGATGAGATTTTTTTTTTTTTTTGCATTGAGGGAGCAATTGGAAATTGCATGGAAACATTATGGACATACAAAATACATAGTAAGTTGCACATGTAAAGTAAAATTTCTTTTGTTTATGTACAATGCTTTATTTTGTAAATGCCATGTTACAAAGCTAATTATGACACAGATAGGCACTTAGGCAGACCTGATTCTTGCTTTTTTCCTATTATTAGTTTATGAGCTTATAGTATCATGTATCTACACTTGCCCTTTTATTTACAATACTATGTTCAAAACTGATGCATTTCCACAGAGTATAACTTTCTCAACACACTGCAGCACATGCTCTGCATCACAGTGAGTCTTTTCTCTAAGCAAACATACATAACAGAATAATATGCTGTGCGCATCATGTGACTGCTGTGTGTACAATATGGCGGCACACATAGCAGCCCCAATCGCTGGATTAACATTGTAATTTAAATCACTCTATTTGAACTGTTTGCGGTAAGCTGAACAGCCAGAATAGAAATTTATGCTTAGTTGTTTTAAATTATTTAGTAGAAGTTAGTTTTAAGGAATTTTAACAGGTGTTATGGTTTCCTTTAACATATATTTGGATGTACCTTCCATGGTGGAGGTTTTATTAGAGATTATTGCTAGGGAATGGGAGAGACCGAGTGTCCCTTTTTCTCCATCCCCTATTTTTAAGAAGATGTTTCCTATAGCGGACTCTATCAAGGAATCTTGGCAGAATGCTCCTAAGGTGGAAGGGGCAATTTTCACTTTAGCTAAGAGGACCACTATTCCCATAGAGGATAGTTGTTCCTTTAAAGATCAGATGGATAAGAAGTTGGAGGGGTTGCTCAAGAATATGTATGTACACCAGGGTTTACAATGGCAACCTGCGGTGTGTATTGCTACCGTCACTAGTGCGGCGGCATACTGGTTTGATGCGTTGTCTGATTCTATTCAGACAGACACTCCCCTTGAAGAGAACCAGGATAGGATCAAGGCACTTAAGTTGGCCAATTCCTTTATTACGGATGCTTCCCTACAGGTTATTAAGCTGGGAGCAAAGATTTATGGGTTTGCCGTACTGGCCTGCAGAGCTTTATGGTTAAAATCCTGGTCTGCGGATGTGTCATCTAAGTCTAAGCTTTTGGCGATTCCTTACAATGGTAAGACCTTGTTTGGGCCAGGATTGGCGGAAATTATTTCTGACATTACGGGAGGAAAGGGTCATTTCCTCCCTCAGGATAAGAGGAATAAGCAGAAAGGACGTCTGAGTCATTTTCATTCCTTTCGGAACTTCAAGGGTAAGCCTTTTTCTCCCTCTACCAAGAAGGAACAGTCCAAGCCTTCCTGGAGGCCCAACCAGTCTTGGAACAAGGGAAAGCAATCTAAGAAGCCCGCAATTGACTCAAAGTCAGCATGAAGGGATTGCCCCCGATTCGGGACCGGATCTTGTGGGGGGCAGACTTTCTTTCTTCGCTCAGGCTTGGGTTTGGGATGTTCAAGATCCCTGGGCAGTGGACATCGTGTCCCAGGGATACAAACTAGAGTTCAAGACCTTTCCTCCCAGGGGCAGGTTTCTGCTCTCAAGATTATCTGTAGACCAGATAAAGAGAGGCATTCTTATACTGTGTTCGAGACCTTTCCGACCTGGGAGTGATAGTTCCTGTTCCAATGCAGGAACAGGGTCTGGGATTTTACTCCAATCTGTTCGTGGTTCCCAATTAAGAGGGAACTTTTAGACCAATTTTAGATCTCAAAAATCTAAACAAGTTCCTCAGAGTACCGTCCTTCAAGATGGAAACTATTCGTTCCATTCTTCCCTTGGTTCAAGAGGGTCAATTTATGACAACGGTACCTGCATGTTCCCATCCACAGGGATCATCACAAGTTTCTGAGGTTTGCATTTCTAGACAAACACTTTGTTTGTGGCTCTTCCATTTGGCCTTGCAACAGCTCCCAGCATTTCCAAAGGTTCTGGGATCCCTGTTGGCGGTGACATTCTGGTTCAGGCGCAGTCCTTTTAACAAGCAAAATCCCACACAGAGATGTTGTTATCCTTCCTGCGATCTCACGGATGGAAGGTGAATTTGGAAGAGAGTTCCTTAATTCCAGCTACAAGGGTAGTGTTCTTGGAAACTATAATAGATGCCCTTTCAATGAAACTTTTTCTGACAGAGGTTTTCGATTCTTGTCTGGCGCTTCAGTCCTCTCCTCGGCCATCAGTGGCTCAATGTATGGAGGTAATTTGTCTGATGGTAGCTGCCATGGACATTCCGTTTGCCCGTTTCCACCTCAGACCTCTGCAGTTATGCATGCTCGGGCAGTGGAACGGAGATTATGTGGATCTGTGTCCATGATTACATCTGGATCAGGAGACAAGGGATTCTCTTCTTTGGTGGTTGTCTCAGGATCATCTCTCCCAGGGAACCTGCTTCCGCAGAACCACCTGGGTGATTGTGACAACGGACGCCAGCCTACTGGGATGAGGAGCAGTCTGGGGCTCTCTAAAGGCTCAGTGGACATGGACTCGGAAGGAGTCTG
This sequence comes from Bombina bombina, assembly GCF_027579735.1. Taxonomy (NCBI): domain Eukaryota; kingdom Metazoa; phylum Chordata; class Amphibia; order Anura; family Bombinatoridae; genus Bombina; species Bombina bombina. The sequence goes on from NC_069502.1 coordinate 978,765,733, forward strand.
TTCTACCCATAAACATTCTGAAGCTGAGAGCAATCTTCAATGCTCTTCTGGACTGGCCTCAGTTAGCCTCGGACCGGTTCATCAGGTTCCAGTCGGACAACATAACTTCAGTGGCTTACATCAACCATCAGGGGGGAACTTGGAGTTCCTTGGCCATGACAGAGGTAGCCAAGATAATTCAGTGGGAGGAGACCCACAACGGCTGTCTGTCTGCGATCCACATTCCAGGAGTGGACAACTGGGAAGCGGATTTTCTGAGCAGACAGACCTTTCACCCGGGGGAGTGCGAACTCCATCCGGAAGTATTTTCCAGGTTGATTCTCAAATGGGGACAGCCAGAACTGATCTCATGGCATCTTGGCAGAATGCCAAGATCCCGAGGTACGGGTCAAGGTCAGGAAATCCTCAGGCTGTACTGATAGATGCTCTGGCGGTCCCTTGGAATTTCAGTCTTGCATACCTATTTCCTCCGTTCGCTCTCCTTCCTCGGGTCATTGCTCGAATCAAACAGGAGAGGGCGTCAGTGATCCTCATTGCACCGGCATGGCCTCGCAGGATCTGGTATGCAGATCTAGTGGAGATGTCCTCTCTCCCTCTTTGGAGACTTCCACTATGGAAGGACCTTCTACTTCAAGGGCCCTTCCTTCACCCAAATCTAGTTTCTCTGAAGCTGACTGCTTGGAGATTGAACGCTTAATTTTATCTAAGCATGGGTTTTCTGAGTCGGTCATTGAGACCATGATTCAGGCTCGTAAGCCTGTTATCAGGAGGATTTACTATAATATATATGGCGTAAATATCTGTATTGATGTGAATCCAGAGGCTACTCTTGAAGTAGAGTTCGGATTCCTAGAATTTTGTCTTCAATAGGGTTTGGAGAAGGGTTTATCAGCAAATTCCTTAAAGGGTCAGATATCGGCCTTGTCTATTTTGTTACATAAACGTCTGGTGGATGTACCAGACGTGCAATTGTTCTGTCAGGCCTTGGTCAGAATCAGGCCTGTGTTTAAACCGCTTACTCCTCCCTGGAGTCTTAACCTATTTCTTAAGGTTCTTCAGCAGGCTCCGTTTGAGCCTATGCATCCCTTAGATATTAAACTGTTATCTTGGAAGGTTTTGTTTCTTGTTGCTATTTCATCTGCTCGTAGAGTTTCAGAGCTCTCTGCATTACAGTATGAGTCTCCTTACTTTATTTTTCATAAAGGTAGTTTTTCGTACTAAGTTAGGGTTTCTCCTAAAGTGCTTTCAGATCGGAAATTTAATCAGGACATTGTTGTTCCTTCTTTATGTCCTAAACCTTCTTCTAATAAGGAACGTCTGCTGCACAGCCTAGACGTGGTGCGTGCATTGAAATACTATTTACAGGCGACTAAGGATTTTCATCAGTCTTCTGCTCTGTTTGTTGTTTTCCCAGGGAAACGTAAGGAGCAGAAAGCTACGGCTACTTCTTTCTTTGTGGCTGAAGAGTATCATTCGCTTGGCTTATGAAACTGCTTGACTGCAGCCTCCTGAGAGAGTTACGGCTCATTCTATGAGGGCTGTTTTCTCTTCCTTGGCATTAAAAAAATTAAGCTTCTGGGGAACAGATTTGCAAGGCTGCAACTTGGTCCTCTCTTCACACTTTTTCAAATTCTATAAATTTGATACTTTAGCCTCGGCTGAGGCTTCTTTTGGGAGAATGGTTCTTCAAGCAGTGGTGCCTTCTGTTTAGGTTCCCTGTCTTGTCCCTCCCTTATCATCTGTGTCCTCTAGCTTGGGTTTATAAATAGGATGGAAATTTAAAATGGAGTTAAAATCATAACAAGCAATTATGGTACATGAAAAGGAAGGGAGCCCAAAACAGATTTAAAATTAATAAGCTCAAATGATGACTGTTTAAAATGAGACAATTTTATTGAAATGACACCAAACTAATAGGTACATTTTAATAATTACAACAATATAGAAAAAATAGGGAATGTAGAAATTCATTATGGTGGAGAGGGATATGGTTGCAACTTAAAGTTTAACTAACTAACAGGATGATGATGATGTATTTGAAACACAATGCCTTATGTATAAGAATAATATGTTTGATTTGTTTGGATCAATGCATAAGGTGTTTTATGGACACGCCCATTGTGGGTGTTGTTCTTTAATCAATTGTGCATTGGTAGCATAAAGGTTTAAATAGCAGGATAGAGGTAAGGTGTATACATGCCTGAGGAAACGGCCCTTCAGTGCCGAGAAACGCGTTGCATTAGAGGGGATTACCCCCTTGATCACTACTACTTGTTATTATATTATTTTAATATTTTAATTTTTAAATTTCAATTTTTCTTTTCAGTTTTTTTAATAAAAATGTTTTTTACTATAACACAATAGTGGTTTTTACCTTACCTCTCGTTGCCCAATATTGGGCTGTTTATGTATTTATCCTGTTTTTGGACCATATCATTGACAACGCCTGGAGTGGGTGAGCTGATACGCCCAAACTTAAAATTATCAGTCTGCATCTACCAGCACATAGGTGTGCTATTGGACATTGTGAGTACCCATTTGGCATAATTATCTATATTGTTCCATCTATTTGGTTGATCTACACATGTGGTTTCCTTTGTTGTCTTGACTCTCCAATACAGACACACCTGGCGGGGTTATCCTGGAGTGGGTGTACTAACACACCATATTATGTCTGCTTCCATTAGCACATTGGGGTGCTTATTTTAAATGTGAGTACCAATTTGGCTTGAGTGCATAAGCTTTGGCTTTTTTGGTTTGGTGATTCTACACATGAGGCGTCCCCAGGACCGTCTTTAACACAGGGCAAAAGGGGCAGTTACCCTGGGCCCAGTCTTTGTTGAGGGGCCCAAGAGTCCTAAAAAAAAAAAAAAAATTTTTTTTTTTTTTAGTTCATGCCAGACTGCTGATATCATGTGACATGGGACATACACACAGTCAGTCCTAATATTGTCACAGTCAAAAGTTCTCTGCTTATATTTATTTGTGAGAAACTGTGCCAGACCGTGCCGATGTCATGTGACATTCCAAGCTAGTGCCATGTGCTGTTTTAGATGTGCACTGTGCAGCACTGGATGCTAAGCCCTAACTAGGCATCCAGTCAATCCAACTGCATCAGAAAAGGTCCTGCTGGGGTTACCACTGTTACCAGATAACTGCTCTGGTGGTGGGGATTGTTTCTGGGTAGGGCTCACTATAGGCGCATGCAGCAGAAAGCTGGAGTGGCAGGCACGTGAGGATTTGAGCATCTGTGCAGCTGCACACACTGCTCTCTTGAGGCTGTGTGACTCGTCTGTATCCATGCAGCCTTGGGCAGACAGCATCCAGTCTGCTGGTCCCCTTAGCCCTGCTCTTTCTGCTGTGGCTCTAAGATCAACTAACTGAAGTTTGTAAGGAAAACAGTGCTTTGTAGAAAGGTGTCAGTGGGAAGAATAAGTGAGTGTACACATGCCCCTCCCCCATGCAGCATTGTCTAGTGCAGGATGAGATGGAACTTGTTCCTAGCAAAGTAGTGACATGTGCTGCTGTGGCTGATGTATAGTGTCATACTGATACTTCACACATTAAGGTAAGGTTTATTTTTATAGTTTTTATTTCTCTCTGTTTCAGATTTTACAGCTTCCCATAGTAGTTCTACGGTTCCAGTCAGTAAACTTATATCTGTCTGCACCTCTATGCTTCCACCTCAGTCTTTACCTTGCTTTGCTCCTGTTGGCTGCCCTAAATCTCTTTAACCAGCTAACCTCACACCAGAATCACATTCAAAAGCATATTAAATTAATCCAGAGTGGAGGAATTTATATATTTACTAGTTATTAGTACTGCTTAGGTCCAGTTTCACATATTGCAATTTTTTTTTAATGATTAGCCCAGCAGTGGATGATCCACTGCTGGGCTAATGATTTAAAAAAATATATAAAATAAATTGATTTAGTTGTTTTTTGGGATGTTGGGGTGGAAAGCGAAATTGCATGGTGGGGGGGGGGGGGGGGGCAAGAAAATGTTTGCCCAGGGTCCAGTCAGTATTAAAGACGGCCCTGGGCGTCCCTCTTTCTTCTATTTTACAGTTTATCCAGTATCTTCTGTGAAGAGAAGTGCAGCCATCATTCACACTAAGGACATATCTTTTTTGATCACAGTGACTTTCAACATGGGACTTTGATATAATTGTATGTTAATAGGTACAAGTGTCATATATTGAATGAGCTGTGTATGTTGTTTTTTTTGGGGGGGGGTTTGTATAGTGTATATATAGTATATGCGCCCTCTCTTATCTTTAATGTTTCTGATATTCATTATGTTACAGTTCATTTAGAGAGACCTGACTGATATTATGCACATATTAATTACAAGTTCAAATGCATTTTAAGAAAACACATGTTTCATAATTACTTCCTTGTGTGTTCAGGGTTTATCACAGACAGAAATTGAACAGCTCCAACAAAGAGCTGAATATCTAAGGCAGAAGAGAGAGATACTATTGGCTAAGAAGTTGGAGTCAAAGAGGGTATTACAAAATACAGATGAAAATGAAGTAAAAGCATCATGTTCTAGACAGGTAAAATATATGTATTTAATATTGATTTCCTGCTTCTTAACACATATGAGAAGACTGTTAAAAAATATTTCCTTCTTAGCTGATGAGAGTCCATAGTTTCATAACATGTGGGATATATTCAGGTGGAGAAGTACCCTCACAGAGCTTTAGTCCCTCCCACTCCAGTTTGCTTTTGACCTCCGAGGAGAGAAGTTTCTGAAGTGCTCTACTATCAAGAGTTTATTATATTTTCATATGATTTTTGGGCTCAGACCTGACTTGGGACCCAGTACCCCTAGGCAACCTCACTCCAAGAAGACTCTGAGTGAAGCAGGGGTAAGGATTACCTCTGTTATGTGTTTTTTATTACCCTAGTGGGTAATCTAACAGTCAGAACTGCCCTCGGGCGTCATGGGGACCCGTCCCTAGCCTCCCCCTGAGGGGTTACAGGTATATACTCAGTATCCTCTGCAGTATATTTACTTGCATTGGATGGGCTCTTTACTTGATTCTGATTCAGCAACCTGTGAGGAAGAAAGGTCTCAGCATGTGGGTAAGCCTCAGTGGAGTCTTCTGTTTTAGCCTGCAGGGCTCTGTGTCTTAAGTCGTGGTCTGCTGACATGACTTGTAAGTCTCGTTTGCTTTCCCTCCAATTCAAGGGGAAAGTTTTGTTTGGTCTGGGCCTGGATTCTATTATATCTATGTTCATGCCTGCCGCAAAGTTGTTTCCCAGGGCTACAGGATAGGTTTCAAGTCTTATCCCCAGAGGCAGATTCCTCCTGTCAAACATATCTTCAAGACCAAAAAAGACAGCTTCCTAGGGTGTGTGAGGGATCTCTCATCTCTCGGGTAATTGTCCCAGTCCCTCTGGCAGAAAAAGGTCAGGGGTATTATTGAAACCTTTTCGTTGTCCCAAAGAAAGAGGGCACGTTCTGTCCAATTCTGGACCTAAAGGTCCTAAACAAATTTTTGTCAGTCCCATCATTCAAGATGGAGACGATCAGGTTAATTTTGCCCCTGGTTCAAGAAGGGCAATTCATGACGACTATAGACCTGAAGGACGCTTACCTTCATGTTCCAATCCACAAGGATCACTTCAGGTTTCTAAGGTTTGCCTTCCTGGACCAGCACTTTCATTTTATGGCCCTTCCGTTTCATCTGGTGACTGCCCCAAGAGTCTTCACAAAGGTTCTGGGAGCTATTTTCGCAGTAGTGAGAGCCAGAGGAATTGCAGTGACTCCTTATCTGGACAATATCCTGGTTCAGGCTCCGTCCTACAGTCTTACGGAGGATCACTCGAGAGCTCTTCTTCGGTCCCACAGGTGGAAGATAAACAAAGGAAAGAGTTCATTGGTCTCCAGCAACAGGGTGGAATTTCTGGGTATGATAATAGATTCTTCAGTCATGACAGACCAGAGACATTGCAAGCTTGCGTCCAACTCTAGCTCTGCAGGCATCTTCCAGGACATCTGTGGCCAGGTGTATGAAGGTGATCGGGCTCATGGTATCCAACATAGATGTCATTCCATTCGCCAGGTTCCATCTCAGACCTCTTCAGCTGTGCATGTTGAGACAATGGAACGGCGATCATTCAGATCTTTCCCAACAGATATCTCTTAGCAGACCAGTAGGGGAGTCCCTATCTTGGTGGACCTGAAGGGGCGGTTGTCTCGGGATATACTTTTGAGACCATCCTGGGAGATTGTGACTACAGATGCAAGTCTTATCAGGATGGGGAACTGTTTGGGGTGCCAAAAAGGCACAGGGCGGATGTACTCGAGAAGAGTCGAATCTATAAATATTTTGGAACTTCGAGCGATATTCAATGCTCTGAAGGCTTGGCCCCTTCTGGGGTCGTCCTGATTCATCAGATTCCAGTCTGACAAAATTACCTTGGTGGCTTACATAAACCATCAGGGGGGAACGAGAAGCTCCATAGCCATGAGGGAAGTATCTCAGATTCTGGAGTGGGCGGAGACTCAGCGATCCACATTCCAGGTATGGACAACTGGGAAGCGGATTTTATAAAAAGACTGAAGTTTCATCCAGGGGATCCATCCCTAGATGTTCGTGGAGATCTGCACCAGATGGGGACGCCGGAGATAGATCTCATGGCGTCCAGACTCAAATGCAAGCTACCAAGATATTGTTTGCAATCCAGGGATCCTCAGGCGGAGCTTATAGATGCCTTGGCGGTACCCTGGAACTTCAACCTGATTTACATATTTCCTCCGTTACCTCTTCTACCTCAGGTAGTGGCCCGCATCAAGCAGGAGCAAGCTTCGGCTATTCTGATTGCTTCGTCGTGGCCGCAGAGGATGTGGCTTGCGGATCTGGCGGCAATGGCGTCATCTCCACTGTGGAAGTTACCTTTTCACAGGGATCTGTTGGTTCAAGGTCCTTTTCTACATCAAAATCTCGATTCTCTGAAGCTGACTGCATGGTGATTGAATGGCTAGTCTTAGCCAAGAGAGGATTTTAGTAAAAAGGGATTGACACTCTCATTCAGGCCAGGAAGCTGGTCACTCGTCGCATCTACCACAAGGTGTGGAGGACCTACTTGTCCTGGTGTGAGGAACGAGGATATTCCTGGCATAAGGTCAGGGTATCCAGGATTTTGGCTTTTCTCCAGGATGGTCTGGATAAAGGTCTTGCTTGCCGCCAGTTCCATAAAGGGACAGATCTCGGCTTTATCTGTATTGTTGCATAAGAAGCTTGCGGAGCTTCCTGACATTCAGTCCTTTGTTCAGGCTCTGGTTAGGATCAGGTCTGTCTTCAGGAATCCGGCTCCTCCTTGGAGCTTAAACTAGGTTCTTAAAGTTTTGCAGAGGGCTCCATTTGAGCCTATGCATGCTCTTGACATTAAGGTTCTTTCATGGAAAGTCCTGTTGTTACTGGCTATTGCATCGGCATGCAGAGTCTCTTAGCTGGCGGCCTTGCAATGTGAGCCTCCCCACTTGGTTTTTCATGCCGATAAGGCTGTTCTTTCCACTGGAATGGGATTCCTTCCCAAGGTAGTGTTGAGTCGTAACATCAATCAGGAAATAGTGGTTCCTTCTTTTTGTCCTAAACCTTCTTCAAATGAGAGGTTACTTCATAATTTGGATGTGGTTCGGGCATTGAAGTTTTACCTTCAGGCCACGAAAGAGTTTAGACAGACTTCGTCTTTATTTGTTGTGTATTCGGGGAAGGACATGGGGCAATGGGCCTCTGCTACTTCTCTATAATTTTGGTTGAGGAGTATGATCCATCTGGCATATAAGACAGCGGGTCACAAGCCTCCTCATAGGATTGCGGCTCACTCGACTAGAGCTGTGGCCTCTTCTTGGGCCTTTAAGAAGGAGGCCTCTATGGAGCAGATTTGTAAGGCAGCCACTTGGTCTTCCTTACATACTTTTTCAAAATGTTATAAATTTGACGTTTTTGCTTCGGCAAAAGCAGCTTTTGGGAGAAAGGTTCTGCAGGCTGTGGTGCCCTCAGTGTAGGATCCGCCTCCTTTTACCCTCTCGTTTTTTTCATTCAGTGTCCTTTAGAGCTTGGGTATTTGTTCCCACAAGTTATGAATAAAGCAGTGGACTCTCCTCCCATTAAGATGGAAAACATAAGTTATGCCTACCTGATCATTTCATTTCCATCGATGGGAGGAGAGTCCACTGCACCCGCTGTTTCTCCGGGGTGCGGACCTAAATTTATATTAATCTTCTGGCACCATTTATACCCTGATATTTCTCCTACTGTTCCTTGTTCCCTTGGCAGAATGACTGGGGGATGAGGGGAGTGGGGGAGGTATTTAAGCCTTTGGCGGGGGTGTCTTTGCCTCCTCTTGTTGGCCAGGTTCTTAATTCCCACAAGTAATGAATGAATGAAGCAGTGGACTCTCCTCCCATCGATGGAAATTAAATTATCAGGTAAGCATAATTTATGTTTTTTCCAGGACGCCGCTCCTTGCTCTATTGAGCGAGTCTGGTTTTTTTCTCAGCGCATCACGCAACACTGTCTAGTCACAGCGTGCCCGGTCGCACCATTAAACTGAATGTAGGCTCGCTCCTGCTACTAGACCAGAGCGGGAGGGAGCTACATTCAGTTTAATGGTGCGACTGGGCACACTGTGACTAGACAGTGTTGCCGTGATGCGCTGAGTTAAAACCAGACCCGCTCAGTAGAGCAAGGAACGGCTTTCTGGAAAAATAAACTTTTAAACAAAAATTCTCTGCAATCCTTTAATGTATAAATCTGCCACTAAAATAATGTTATATAATTCTGCACTATGTGCAGAATTATATAACATTAGTTTGTAAGTTTACTGTCCCTTTAAAGAAACCTATACATATGTATACTCAATAACTGTAGAATATATACAATGTTTCAATACATTAGCCTAATATATGTAAATACTATGGTAGAGAAATTCCATAAATATGTATACGAATACCAACTTAAAAATTAATAAATGTGAAAACATAATCTGATCTAATTATGATATCTTATCTATCATCATAAGGACTCCTTAGCAGCTTAATTTACCCTTTTTACCTCAAAAATCTTATTTTTGCATTAAAAAAAAAAAAAAATGGGTACTGTCTTTCTTTAAGAGAGCCAGTAATTGGCTTGTGCAGTTATCAGTTACAACTCTTACAGTGCAGTTGGGTAGGAGGACGCAGGGGCCTGTGTTTTTTCACAATTTTAAATTTTGTCAGTTATTTCAAATTGCACAGGCCTTGTTTCTGCATATTGTTATGGCAATGCTTCGACCCTCTCCTTGACAAACTTTTCCCCTCTCTGCTACATCTGTTGAGAATTTGATCTGGTGGATTCTAAGGAATTTTGCTTTTTTATTCTGGCAAGTTTAACACCTTCTATGCCCTGGAGTTGGGTGAGAAACTCTTACAAGAACTGCTAAGGGGGTTGTGTGTTTTCTGTGCTACTTAATTGTCATTCTCTTAGCTCTTTTATGTTTTGAGGTGTGCTGTGGGCTAGTACTGGTGTGAATTATTTTTATTCCCAGGTTTGTACAGCAATTTGTTTTTTTATTGTGTATCCCCCATCTGTCTACAGTTTTGTGTGTTGCAACAAATTTAACCCCCCTTTAAACCCACTGAGGAGCACTCCAGTTAGTGTCTCATGCAGCTCTGTCAATCCTGTATTACCAATTTGGTTTATTTTTATGCAGCAAGCTGATCAAACTGCCTTAAATACAAGTTTATATATTCTAAAGAGCTTATCTGCTGTAAATTAACAATTTATATATTCATTCCTCATATGGGATTTTTTTTTTAAATATCGCAGCTGCTTAAATTTACATACAAATTGTATACATATAACTTTACATGAATGTCCTTTCTGCTAGTTTGGTCAATTATGAGAGAGTTTCTGTAGTTTTCTAAGGAATACAGCTTTAAAATAGAGTACTCTCCTTACAGTACATTAATACTATATATATAGGTATGAAATTGTACAGCAGATTATTTTGAATGTCATTCAAAATAAGCATAGATTTACATTATCTCTGAAGAGACTGTATTAATAATCTGAGTCTGCATTACAGAATGTACAAGTCCTGTCTGCAGTGGGCCAACTTTGAATATTCATTGCTTCAAGCATAAATATTTATAGTTATGGTTGCATGACTTCAAAGTGTGATATACAAATCTCTGTAACGTGCATGTTTTTAACCATATGTTTGGCAGTTTGTTTTTTGTCAAGCTCATACCAGATTTACATTCCTGCATATCTAATTCTAATATATGCAGATCCTATTACTACCTCTGTAGTCTCTAGGACAGCACAGTAGTATTCTGCAATGAGCCAATAACTTGGTTTTACTTATCCAATGATTATACTTTTCTATACAGATTGGTGTGCTTTATGTGCCCATACATGAGTGTATTTATAACTGGTTGTATATCCAGTTTATGTAAGCAATATATGTATTATATTCTCTATCCTGTATAGACTCACATATATTAACCGGGACTTTCAGAGAATACCGACGCATTTTTGTTATTGCTCCATTTAAACAGAAATAGCGTCTTGTCTTTTTTTTTTCCCTACCATTCATTCTCCATCAACCATCCACACAAGACACAACAACAGAGGGGAAAAAAAATCTACTTTCTACTATACTGGGCATGCCCAATCCCCCCTTAGGTTTGCTTCCTACATAAATAATGAGTTTCTAAAAGGAGATATAATTAAGTTCTGAGTTTTGTTATCAAGTGTTTTAATATATTTTCCCCATTTATCAAAAAAACCTTCTATATTAACCTCCATTTCCATTTGTATTTTAGCCTGTTCTAAGAATAGTTGGTGAACTAACCCATTCTTAAATTCAGAAAACTTGGGTTCTTTCTGAGACTGCCAATTTCTCAAGATTATTTTCCTGCCTATAAGAATAGCTGTATTTAATAGGAGGGAGATCTCCCCCACGTCGTCAGATGTTGTTAAGAAAAACACATTCTGCCTGGTAAGATGGGTATAGCTCCTGGGGGTTTTTGTGGCCCAAAATGAGATTTTACCCCAGAATCTCTGTATCACTGGGCATGACCAAAACAAATGGATCATATCCGCTAAACACAATTTACATCTCACACATATTAGGGTCTCCCCCTCCTTGGCCCAGTAGGATCGCAACTTGGGAGTACTATAACATTTATGCAAAATCTTAAATTGTTGTTCTCTATAATATTCCCCCCTCATAGCTTTGGCTGCCCTTCCGATGGAGCTTGTCAATACCACTGTTTCTATCTCCATATTAGAGAGGTCTTTCCATTTTAGGGTGAGATATCTGATGTTACTCTGCTCCTGACTACTTAGCAATGAGGCATAAATCGGCGAGATAGAGTGTTTCCCTATTCTAAATAATACTAATATATCTTTTAAAACTTTGTTTTGCCATTCCAGATTTGCTATTTTCAAAATTTGCTCGGCATAGTGACGAACTTGCAGATAGGCAAAAAATTGGGAGTTCAGAATCCCAAATTCAAGTTTACATTCATCAAAAGTTTTAACCCTATTTTCCTCTATGTTAATAAGCTGAATCATGTAGCTAATCCCTGCATCCGTCCAACTCCCAAATCTTAGCAAATCATACCCTGCCAAAAAATCTGGGTTCCCTCATATAGTTAAATAGGGGGAGGCCCTAAAATCAAAACTATTTTTGCACAAAATTTCCTCCAAGCTCTAATTGGCTGATCTACAATTGTTAATTGTCTTAAATCTTTAGGGATCCTAGATAAAGGCATATGAACAAGAGCTTTAAGGGAAAATGGCGCAACCAGCGCTTCCTCAACATCATACATCGAGAAATTATTTGTTCCTAGAAACCAATCCAAGACATACTTTGTTAGCCGCTATATTATATGCCTCTATATCTGGAATAGCTAGTCCCCCCCCCCCCCCCTTCTTTCCTGCACACATATGTTTAAACGCTATTCTGGACCTTCTATCTTTCCAAATAAATCGTCTTATATTTTTATTAATTATCACACAATCTTTCTTCAATAATAATAGTGGCATTGCTTGAAATGTATATAAAAATTTGGGTAGTGAGATCATTTTGATTAACTGAACCCTACCAGACAAGGATAGAGGTAAGTTTATCCACTTCTCTATGTCCTTCCCGAGGGAACTAATGAGTGGTGGGAAATTTAATTTATACCAGTTTCTTGGGTCTGATGCAAACTTAAGTCCTAAGTACGTAATGTACTCCTTTGCCTCTTTAAACGGAGTTGCAGGTGAGTTTCTATCCCTTATTAACCACAATATTTCAGATTTATCCTTGTTTATTGCAAATCCCGTAAATGACTGAAATCTATCCATTATATCAATGATCAAAGATAAATTATTTTCCAAATTTTGAGTAAAATATATTGCTTGCTGAATTTTGAAACCACGGATATCGATTCCCTCCAAACTTTCTCGCAAATGTATAGCCAACGATTCCAACGACAAATTAAAGAGCAGGGGTGAAATAGGACACCCCTGCCTTGTTCCCCGTTGCAAGGGAAATTTATCCGATATCATAGAATTGACAACTAAAGCAGCTATGGGTGCAGTATACAGCATAGAGAGAATATTTACAAAGTTACCTCTGAATCCAAACTTCTTTAATTTTGTGAACATATGATCCCAGGTCAAGGAATCGAAGGCCTTCTGTGTGTCTATGGTTATCACTGCTGCATCTCTTGCCAAGAATAAACCTTCTCTATATGCCATATCACAATAATTTATCACTACCTCCAGCTATCTAAAATTTTTCACAAACGTTCTACCCTTCATGAATCCAGTTTGGTCTGGGTATATGAGAGAGCTAATAGCCATTTGCAATCTATTGGCCAGAATATGAGTCAATATCTTATAGTCCAGATTCAATAATGATATGGGCCTATACGATTCCATCATCCTTAGATCTTTCCCTTGTTTTGGAAGTAAGACTACCCTAGATTCATTACAATAACTGGAGGGGGACTTCCCCTCACTAAGAAATGAATTATATACTCCATTCATTGTTGGAGTAATTTTTTCCTCAAGAATCTTATATAATTCTCCTGGGATATCCTCAGGGCCAGGAGCCTTATTAAGCTTCAAATTTTTAATAGCTTTTTGGACTTCCTCATTAGTAATCTGGGCGTTTAGCTTTTCTAAATCTTCCTTTAATACCTGGGGTACCTTAGTATTCTCCCAAAACACCTCCTTTTCCTGTTGATCTACCTCCCTCTCCCCGTACAGCTTTTTAAAATACTGTTGAAATTCCTGAATAATTTCTAAGGGCTGACTAACTGTTCTGTCCTTTGCTTTAATCGCTGTTATAGGCTTACATCCTTTTTGAGTCTTTACCATACTGGCCAGAAATTTCCCAGTTTTATTACCATAAGACATAAATTTACTATTCCGTTTAATTTCAGACTGTGTTTCTTTTAAAATACACCAAGCATCCCTCTGTTTTTTGGCATCTAAGTATTTCTTTCAGTTCTCATTACTGTTATTTTGCAAATACTTTTGATATTTATTAACTATTTGATTTGTAAGTTGCATCCAGTACTTATTATTTATTCTCTTTGTTTTAACAAGAAAAACCAGAATTTCACCGCGAATCACGGCCTTAAAGGCCTGCCAGAATATTTCCTTATTCTTAACTGAGTCTTTATTATTGAGAATATATTCATCCCATTTACTACGCAAAACATTTCGAAATCTCAAATTTGTATATAAATATTTCGGAAAGAAAAATGTATTACCAGGTGGGGTGTTACCATTGGCTACTAAACATAGTAGTATTGGTGCATGATCCGATACTGTAATTGGGGTGATTATTGTCTTTTGAACTATAGAAAATAGGTTTTTACTGATTAAAAACATATCGATCCTCGAAAGAGACTTGTGGGCTTTAGACAAACAAGTATATTCTTTGCTATCCGGAAAATTATTTCTCCAAATATCCAGTAGATCCAAATTATAGCACAGTTTTTTAAAGATTTTAGAATCCCTATTTCCCAATTTTTCCCTATCCCCAATCCTTTTCCTATCCATAAGCTCAGACGCCACCGTATTTAAATCTCCTTACATAACAATATTCTGTCCTAAACCTGCCAATTTGGCTTGCAATAAAGTCTAAAAGGGACCTTTCTTTTCATTTGGGCTTTATACATTACACAGTGTCATTATTTTTTTCCCAAATTCCACCTCCAAAATAATAAACCTGCCCTGAGGGTCTATTTCCCTTTTATGAATCTGGTATTGTATGTTTTTCCTAAACAATATAGCCACTCCCTTCTTCCTATGATTACCCGGGGCACACACTACCCATCCCCATTTTAATTTCTGACTCTCTATATCGTTCAAGTGTGTTTCCTGTAGTAAACCTATATCCACCTTTAATTTATTCAAATATTGTAAGACCATCTTCCTTTTAATTGGTGAGGTAAAAACCCCCACGTTCCACGAGCCTATATTATACTTCCCAATCATTATTACTTACATGGTGGAGATAGAGTAGTGAGAAAGAGAGAGGAGAGAAAAAAAAATAAAGGAGGGGGGAGATATAACATACACACCCATGCCTCATCAAACATCCACACCTCGCCCCCCCAACCCCTCCGTCCCACTCTAGAGGTTCCAGGTTCTAGTTCTCTAACTATACCTATCATCTATTTAGTAGCTCCTATCTTCCAGCTGCCTTATCCTTGAATTTCCTCCCTGAGGAAATTTTCTGCTTCTTGTGGATTATCGAAGGTTTTAAACAGCCTAAAGGTGTTTAATATCTTTACCTTGTCTTGAAAAAATACTTAATAATGATGGGTCTGGGTCTATCCTTACCTTCCTCCTGCTTCCTGAATACCCCAATCCTATGAGCCCGTTCAACTAATAAAGCTTGTTCTACCTCTGAGATTTGAAATATAGAAGGTAACTGAACTGCTGCAAAATGTAACAAATCCTTTTCTAGAAGGGTTTCAGGTATTCCAATAATTCTCAGGTTATTTCTCCTCGATCTATTTTCGAGATCCTCCACTTTCTCGCTTAAAAATGTAACTTGCTTTCGTATTCCTACTAGTTCTTGGTCTTTCTCGATATCCCTATCTTCTAGGGCTGAGATGCACTGTTCAACTAGGCCTAACCTAGCCGATATTTGTTTTGTTTCCTGCGATATTACCTCTATAGTGTTCTGTATTGCATCAAATTTAGGCATAAAGAGTGCACTCATCTGTTTCAGCAACTCAGTATTTGTTATCAAATCATGCCCAGCCTCCTGCGAGGTCTCTGAGCTTAACTCTGTACTCCGTCTGAGTTGCTTTTTTTCCTGTTGCCTTCTCCCTGTCATAGTTGCTGTTTTAATGCCGGAGGATGCTGAGATATACTTATCCATAAGAGACGTGATACAACTATTTCTACCTTCCCTATATGAGCTTCTGGTTCCTATGTCTTCCCCCTATCGCTATCCCCCCTATCGCTTAATCCTTTATCAAGCTTCAGTACTTCTACTACCCCCTACTCTTCATCCTCAGTGTATGTGTTTGTGCTACGAAATCTAATGTGTTAACTTAACTTAAAAAGAAAAAGCAAAAATGTAATATTCAATTTACCCCATTATGCTATCTTCCTAAATAACATACATTGTTTATATAGTGCATTAGTCTGAATCAATATAGAAACAGAGACAGAAAATATAACAGTCCTTCAGTACGTGCACAACAAAATATAAAAAAGTGTGATACTTAATTAGGTTCAGTGCAAGCTCAGTCCCAAATATCCCAGTATTTCCAGTAGCAACTAGATATTCTTTTTTTCCATGGGTGTTTTCTCAGAGAGTTCAAGGAAGATCCTTTACCGTGTCCTGAGTGTTGATCGTTCTCTACTTCAGCAATTCTATTGGGACACATAAGAAAGGGGACGCCACATGTGTGTATCCATAAAAAAGCAAAAGTAAAAATAAGCTAAAGCTGTACAGGGTACTCACATGCTCCAGCGGCACCCAGGTGTGCCTATAGTTACGGGCTGAACCTTTAGCAGCAGTTCAGCATGCTGGACTTTTCCTAGATGTTGTTAACGTTCCTCCAGTAATACAATCAGAAAAATAAGGGGGACAAGAAAACAGAACCCTGTGTAAATCTGATAGAAACAGTTATAAAATATATACAAAACAGCTGCAGGATACTCACAAAAACAGCAGCACTCTGTTGTGCCAAGTGTTGCAGTCAAGACCTTTTGCAGCAGTCTAGCACGCTGACCTCATACGCAAGGTATCTGTGTTCCTCCGGTACATAAAAGAGATAGGGAGACAAAAATACAAACCACACATGTGTGACTCTGTCATAGCCAGTAAGTATATCACTATATAACCTTCAGAGTGGTACTCACAAACACAGCGGCACTCCAATGTGCCTTTGGAAGCAGGCTGAACCTTTTACAGCAGTCCAGCATGCTGATTTCTGTGAAAATGATGTATCTATTCCTCCAGTATACTTTGTAAGCTGTGATGCACTAATTGGCCTTATGATATTTACCCTTGGCCCAACTTATAAGTTTAAACTTGTGGGTAACAGGTGGGAAATCCCTTAAAACTCCACAGCCCTAAACTCGTGGGGCTTCTGCAGCCATTGGTGTTCTCTATGGCTCTGGTCCTAGCAAGTCACCTTATTGGTGACCAACATCTCGCGGCACAGGCTATGAATACTGAGGAGAGAGACAGCTGAGCAAAAAACCCCTTCCCCCAAAAGATAGGCCAGCGAATTTTGGGAGGAAACAAATATTCACTGCTCCCTATCAGGGGGGGATACAGGTTCGCCAGAACAGTTAACCACTACCTTGTTTTCCTTCCCAGCCGCCTCTCCTCACCCTCACATCCCGCCTAGCGAGAGATCTGAGCCGCTTGTGGGGACCAGGGAATGAGACTATCCGCCGTCGGCTGTGGATTCCGAACACCGCTTCCGTCTCCTCTAATCTAGTCTCCCATCCTTCGATCTCTTCCGCAGGTTCCGCTCGCGGCGTTCTCCTGCGTATTCCTCTCCTTGGCGCTCCGTACGTGCGCCTACGTCAAGCGTGCAGTAACAGATCCTAGGACTGCCGTTTTTTTTTTTTTGTTTTGTTTTTTTTTTACCTGTCAAATAAATATATATATATATATATATATATATATATACAAATAAAGAAAAAACACCAGCGCTCTAGTTGTATCAAAGTGTCAAGACAAACTAATATGGATATACAAGTGAACTAAGATGTTATGTTATTTAGTACTCTCACAAAAGGGTATATATGTTCCCTTCTATCCAGGTATTCTAATGTTAGTCAAAGAGAGATTTTTTGATATATATGTTGGTAATAGGGCAGCAAGAAGATGAGATTGCAGTGTACCCCTGACACTGTAAAGATTATTATAAAAAGAGAACAAATCATATATACTTCTTCTGCACAACTAAAATGTACTATCCAATATGCAGAAAATACAGTCTTTAAACAGTCTTTTGTGAACAAAATGAAACAGATGTCCTCTTACCGGAAATTACCTAAATAGTATGAGGTAATGTATGGTCACGTAGGTATTGTTGTGGGTAGATGGTCTGTGGTTCAATTCACGTCACTGCTGAGATTAATTTCTTCAATATAGCGTAATATTGTTTAAAATAAGTGTTTATTTACAATATACAAGATAGGAATTGCACTCACATGTAGTCCCCTCAATCAAGTATGAGGTAAGTATTGGCGCATCACAGAATGTAAATACATAGGCAAAGAATGCTTCTGTGTGGTAGCGTAACATGAAGGGCTCACTCAGTCAAGTACAAACAGTAAATCCAACAGTGTCACTGTATCAGAGTTCATTAGACGATGGTTTCAAAAACATTTAGTCTGATGTGGCAATATGCCTAAAATATACCACTGTAGGTCAGTTTTTATGGTTGGTATAAAAGCAAGGTGTTTGTATTAAAATTGATTCAATATAGTAGGTGGGGCAGACAAAACTAATTGTCGCTATTGTCAGAAACAATGTAGTTGTATGTAGCAACTGAATGTACAAAAAGAGAATACAAGATGAGTCCAAATTAAGGACTCGGTATGACAGCTAAAAATATATAAACTGAGAGTACAAAATTGAATCCCAATTATGGACTCGGTGTGACAAAATAAAACCAAACAGCTCTTACGGAGCAAATACAAAGCCGTTTGGCTAATTGTGCGTGGGAGCGGTAAAGAACAGTAGCAAAGTCAGGCGGTTCACACTTGAAGTAAGCGAGAAGAAACTGTACTGCCACACCAGAAAAACCTTACGCGTTTCAAAATTTCACATACTTCTTCGTCAGAGGCGATGTATTTGCTCCGTAAGAGCTGTTTGGTTTTATTGTATCTATATACCCGACCTGCTGCAGAGGGTCAAAGTTTACCTCCCACATCTGGTCCACTATTGGGACCCAGTACATATATGTATATTTTTTTTGTCACACCGAGTCCATAACTGGGATTCAATTTTGTACTCTGTTTATATATTTTTAGCTGTCATACCAAGTCCTTAATTGGGACTCATCTTGTATTCTCTTTTTGTACATTCAGTTGCTACATACTGTTATCAACTACATTGTTTCTGACAATAGCAACAATTAGTTTTGTCTGCCCCACCTACTATATTGAATCAATTTTAATACAAACACCTTGCTTTTATACCAACCATAAAAACTGACCTACAGTGGTATATTTTAGGCATATTGCCACATCAGACTAAATGTTTTTGAAACCATCATCTAATGAACTCTGATACAGTGACACGGTTGGATTTACTTTTTGTACTTACCTTGACTGAGTGAGCCCTTCATCTTACGCTACCACACAGAAGCATTCTTTGCCTATGTATTTACATTCTGTGATGCGCCAATACTTACCTCATACTTGATTGAGGGGACTACATGTGAGTGCAATTCCTATCTTGTATATTGTAAATAAACACTTATTTTAAACAATATTACGCTATGCAATTTCTTCTTTTTTCTTCATATACCTCCTACTGAGATATCTGGGAAGGACCACCTGACGAAAATACCATACTAACAAGAGTCACCAGGACTTCAGCACAAGTTCTTGGAAGTTTCTCAAAGGGGATTACCATACACAAGGCTGTATTGAAGAAATTAATCTCAGCAGTGACGTGAATTGAACCACAGACCATCTACCCACAACAATACCTACGTGACCATACATTACCTCATACTATTGAGGTAATTTTAAGTAGAACAACCCATGTCACCATTTCAAATGCAATCATCTTAAAAAAAACATTTTGACAGACTTTGGGCTTCTCACTGAAATTATTTAGATACTGCCTGTGCAATCAGATCACAAACAATTGTAAAAGCTTCTCTGGGATTTCCTTTGTTCAGGAATATCGGACATACATGGCTATGGAATTAGAATACCGCTAATTGCAGCTGCTCACTGCACTTCTATTATTACAGGAAGTAAAGGGGTTAATTGGGTATCTTGTAAGGTTAATTTTAGCTTTAGTGTAGAGATTACCCTCCCACCCCCTGATCCCTCCCAAACAGCTCTCTTTCCTCCCTCACCCCCCACTGGTCACCACCATCTTAGGTGCTGACAGACAATATAAAGTTTTTTTTGTGTTTTTATATATATATATATATATATATATATATATATATATATATATATCTTATGGAAAACCAAATTTATTCTTACCGATTACATTTATTTCATCAGGCTGATGAGAGTCCATAGCTCCCACGTATTTTTGTATATGGTTGACAGTTCTGATTTGCACCTCGTAACCCTGCTTTCTGTTTTTCCTACTGGTTTTTTTTTTCTGTCTCTCTCCTCTGCTCGGCTATACTTAAACTGGAGAGGGAGGGAGTAAAGTTCTGTTCATCAGCCCGAAGGAAATATATTTATCGGTAAGTATAAATTCTGTTTTTGAGCTTAAATTGTTCCCAGATATTTAACACTATGTTGCATTCTGAGCCTCTCTTACAGACATCTTCTGGAATATTTAATCGTGATAAATTTAGTGGTCGTTCACAATCCTTTAGAAAAAGTTAGTATAGTATAGTGAATCATCGCACAGCAACATCCTCTCTATAGCAGCCTTTTTCAAGTTTTATAACTAGAGGAAACCCTTAAAATGTAATTTTGGAATGTTTGGATTTCTGGGAATCCCTGAATAAAAAATATTTATTTCCTATGACATGGAGAGTCCACGACGTCTTTCCAATTACTAGTGGGATATTCAACTCCTGGCCAGCAGGAGGAGGCAAAGAGCACCCCAGCAAAGCTGTTAACGTGTAACTTCACTTACCCATATTCCCCAGTCATTCTCTTTGCCTTTGTTAATGGAGGATGTGCGAAGTTGGTGTCTAGAAATATTTAATCCTTTTATGGGTACTTTTCCCTGCAAGCAAGGATTGGGGTTTTGCTGTGTCAATCTCTTAAGTAAGAGTAATGGTGGCTATTAGCAGTTAGAAAGCAGCGAGGTAGTCCTTGCTTTTTCCATCTAGAGGGGAGGAGAGTCCACGGTTTCATTCATTACTTGTTGGAAATAAGAACCTGGCCACCAGGAGGAGGCAAAGACACCCCAGCCAAAGGCATAAATACTTCCACTTCTCTCATCCCCCAGTCATTCTTTGACTTTCTTCTATAAGGTACGACGAGTCCACGGATTCATCCTTTACTTGTGGGATATTAGCCTCCTGCTAACATGAAGTGGCAAAGAGCACCACAGCAGAGCTGTCTATATAGCTCCTCACTTAGCTCCACCCCCCAGTCATTCTCTTTGCCTACTCTAAGTACTAGGAAGGGTAAAGTGAAAGAGGTGATAAAATATTTGTTTTTAATTTCTTCAAGCAAGAGTTTTTTGTTTTAAATGGTACCGGTGTGTACTATTTACTCTCAGGCAGCAGATGGATGAAGACTTCTGCCTGGAGGATGATGATCTTAGCATTTGTAACTAAGATCCAGTGCTGTTCCCGCAGAGGCTGAAGAGTACAGGAAACTTCAGTGTTAGGAACGTTTTCATGCTATATAGCAGTGAGGTATGTTCAGTCATTTTTTCTGGAGAGACCGTGTATTTCAGAAAGGCTGACAGTATCCCCATGAGGGTAAGGGTAAGCAGTAATCCTAAGAGCTATAGAAAGGCAATACTAAGCTTGCATAAGGGGCTAATTAAAAAATGGTTGACACTGAGTTTTGAATGTTTGTGGGCAAACGTTTTCTGAACTGGGAGTGCTATTAACGTTTTGTGGGCAATAACGTTTTTTGGGCAACTTTATTGAGGGTACACTTGGCTTATTTTTTGGGTCTCAGAACCCACATGGCTAGTTTAAAACTGCTCTGGTGCGGTTCTTTGAGGCTGTAGAGACATCGAGTGAGATGGACGGGGCCTATTTTCGTGCCTCAGATGCACAGTTGTTTTCTCGCAGCAAGCGCCAACTCCTGAGGGCCCTTGTGGATGTTTTGGGCCAAAAACAAACTTTAACCCCATATTTACAATCCCTGAGGGCAGGTAGGCGCCACAGCAGGGCTGTGGCAAGGTGCTGGGAGTGTTTTTTTCCGGATTTAGGCCTTAATTCAATCCGGTTTGCACAATAAAGGGTTAAATGTAAAATTTTCTTGTGGGGCAAACTTAACTACACATATTGAGTCTGCTATCAAAAATTTGAAAAATTTGGTGCATTTTAAAGCAGTTTTGCAGAACGTGTATGCTTTTTTCTCTTAAAGGCGCAGTACCATTTTTTAAGATTGTTGCTTTTGTCACTAAATAAAGTGTTTTCATGCTTGTTTGCAGTCATTACTAGCCTGTTCAACATGTCTGACATTGAGGAAAGTGATTGTTCAATATGTTTAGAAGCCATTGTGGAACCCCCACTTAGAATGTGTCCCTCATGCACTGAAAGGTCAATAAATTGCAAAGAACATATTTTAGCTACTAAAAGTATGTCGCAGGATGATTCCCAGTCAGAAGGGAATCAGGTTATGCCATCTAATTCTCCCCAAGTGTCACAACCATTAACTCCTGCACAAGCGACGCCAAGTACTTCTAGTGCGTCTAATTCTTTCACCCTGCAAGATAACATAATTTATGTAAGAACTTACCTGATAAATTCATTTCTTTCATATTAGCAAGAGTCCATGAGCTAGTGACGTATGGGATATACATTCCTACCAGGAGGGGCAAAGTTTCCCAAACCTCAAAATGCCTATAAATACACCCCTCACCACACCCACAATTCAGTTTTACGAATAGCCAAGAAGTGGGGTGATAAAAAAGTGCGAAAGCATATAAAATAAGGAATTGGAATAATTGTGCTTTATACAAAAATCATAACCACCACAAAAAAAGGGCGGGCCTCATGGACTCTTGCTAATATGAAAGAAATGAATTTATCAGGTAAGTTCTTACATAAATTATGTTTTCTTTCATGTAATTAGCAAGAGTCCATGAGCTAGTGACATATGGGATAATGACTACCCAAGATGTGGATCTTTCCACACAAGAGTCACTAGAGAGGGAGGGATAAAATAAAGACAGCCAATTCCTGCTGAAAATAATCCACACCTAAAATAAAGTTTAATGAAAAACATAAGCAGAAGATTCAAACTGAAACCGCTGCCTGAAGTACTTTTCTACCAAAAACTGCTTCAGAAGAAGAAAATACATCAAAATGGTAGAATTTAGTAAAAGTATGCAAAGAGGACCGAGTTGCTGCTTTGCAAATCTGATCAATCGAAGCTTCATTCCTAAACGCCCAGGAAGTAGAAACTGACCTAGTAGAATGAGCTGTGATCCTCTGAGGCGGAGTTTTACCTGACTCAACATAGGCAAGATGAATTAAAGATTTCAACCAAGATGCCAAAGAAATGGCAGAAGCTTTCTGGCCTTTTCTAGAACCGGAAAAGATAACAAATAAACTAGAAGTCTTTCGGAAAGACTTAGTAGCTTCAACATAATATTTCAAAGCTCTAACAACATCCAAAGAATGCAACGATTTCTCCTTAGAATTCTTAGGATTAGGACATAATGAAGGAACCACAATTTCTCTACTAATGTTGTTGGAATTCACAACTTTAGGTAAAAATTCAAAAGAAGTTCGCAACACCGCCTTATCCTGATGAAAAATCAGAAAAGGAGACTCACAAGAAAGAGCAGATAATTCAGAAACTCTTCTGGCAGAAGAGATAGCCAAAAGGAACAAAACTTTCCAAGAAAGTAATTTAATGTCCAATGAATGCATAGGTTCAAACGGAGGAGCTTGAAGAGCCCCAGAACCAAATTCAAACTCCAAGGAGGAGAAATTGACTTAATGACAGGTTTTATACGAACCAAAGCTTGTACAAAACAATGAATATCAGGAAGAATAGCAATCTTTCTGTGAAAAAGAACAGAAAGAGCAGAGATTTGACCTTTCAAGGAACTTGCGGACAAACCCTTATCTAAACCATCCTGAAGAAACTGTAAAATTCTCGGTATTCTAAAAGAATGCCAAGAAAAATGATGAGAAAGACACCAAGAAATATAGGTCTTCCAGACTCTATAATATATCTCTCTAGATACAGATTTACGCGCCTGTAACATAGTATTAATCACAGAGTCAGAGAAACCTCTTTGACCAAGAATCAAGCGTTCAATCTCCATACCTTTAAATTTAAGGATTTCAGATCCTGATGGAAAAAAGGACCTTGCGACAGAAGGTCTGGTCTTAACGGAAGAGTCCACGGTTGGCAAGAGGCCATCCGGACAAGATCCGCATACCAAAACCTGTGAGGCCATGCCGGAGCTACCAGCAGAACAAACAAGCATTCCTTCAGAATCTTGGAGATTACTCTTGGAAGAAGAACTAGAGGCGGAAAGATATAGGCAGGATGATACTTCCAAGGAAGTGATAATGCATCCACTGCCTCCGCCTGAGGATCCCGGGATCTGGACAGATACCTGGGAAGTTTCTTGTTTAGATGAGACGCCATCAGATCTATTTCTGGAAGTTCCCACATTTGAACAATCTGAAGAAATACCTCTGGGTGAAGAGACCATTCGCCCGGATGCAATGTTTGGCGACTGAGATAATCCGCTTCCCAATTGTCTATACCTGGGATATGAACCGCAGAGATTAGACAGGAGCTGGATTCTGCCCAAACCAGAATTCGAGATACTTCTTTCATAGCCAGAGGACTGTGAGTCCCTCCTTGATGATTGATGTATGCCACAGTTGTGACATTGTCTGTCTGAAAACAAATGAACGATTCTCTCTTCAGAAGAGGCCAAAACTGAAGAGCTCTGAAAATTGCACGGAGTTCCAAAATATTGATCGGTAATCTCACCTCCTGAGATTCCCAAACTCCTTGTGCTATCAGAGATCCCCACACTGCTCCCCAACCTGTGAGACTTGCATTTGTTGAAATTACAGTCCAGGTCGGAAGCACAAAAGAAGCCCCCTGAATTAAACGATGGTGATCTGTCCACCGCGTTAGAGAGTGTCGTACAATCGGTTTTAAAGATATTAATTGAGATATCTTTGTGTAATCCTTGCACCATTGATTCAGCATACAGAGCTGAAGAGGTCGCATGTGAAAACGAGCAAAGGGGATCGCGTCCGATGCAGCAGTCATAAGACCTAGAATTTCCATGCATAAGGCTACCGAAGGGAATGATTGTGACTGAAGGTTTCGACAAGCTGAAATCAATTTTAGACGTCTCTTGTCTGTTAAAGACAGAGTCATGGACACTGAATCTATCTGGAAACCCAGAAAGGTTACCCTTGTCTGAGGAATCAATGAACTTTTTGGTAAATTGATCCTCCAACCATGATTTTGAAGAAACAACACAAGTCGATTCGTATGAGATTCTGCTAAATGTAAAGACTGAGCAAGTACCAAGATATCGTCCAAATAAGGAAATACCACAATACCCTGTTCTCTGATTACAGACAGAAGGGCACCGAGAACCTTTGTAAAAATTCTTGGAGCTGTAGCTAGGCCAAACGGCAGAGCCACAAACTGGTAATGCTTGTCCAGAAAAGAGAATCTCAGGAACTGATAATGATCTGGATGAATCGGAATATGCAGATATGCATCCTGTAAATCTATTGTGGACATATAATGCCCTTGCTGAACAAAAGGCAAGATAGTCCTTACAGTTACCATTTTGAACGTTGGTATCCTTACATAACGATTCAATATTTTTAGATCCAGAACTGGTCTGAAGGAATTCTCCTTCTTTGGTACAATGAAGAGATTTAAATAAAACCCCATCCCCTGTTCCGAAACTGGAACTGGCATAATTACTCCAGCCAACTCTAGATCTTAAACACAATTCAGAAATGCTTGAGCTTTCACTGGATTTACTGGGACACGGGAAAGAAAAAATCTCTTTGCAGGAGGTCTCATCTTGAAACCAATTCTGTACCCTTCTGAAACAATGTTCTGAATCCAAAGATTGTGAACAGAATTTATCCAAATTTCTTTGAAAAAACGTAACCTGCCCCCTACCAGCTGAGCTGGAATGAGGGCCGCACCTTCATGTGGACTTAGAAGCAGGCTTTGCCTTTCTAGAAGGCTTGGATTTATTCCAGACTGGAGATGGTTTCCAAACTGAAACTGCTCCTGAGGATGAAGGATCAGGCTTTTGTTCTTTGTTGAAACGAAAGGAACGAAAACGATTATTAGCCCTGTTTTTACCCTTAGATTTTTTATCCTGTGGTAAAAAAGTTCCTTTCCCACCAGTAACAGTTGAGATAATAGAATCCAACTGAGAACCAAATAATTTGTTACCCTGGAAAGAAATGGAAAGTAGAGTTGATTTAGAAGCCATATCAGCATTCCAAGTCTTAAGCCATAAAGCTCTTCTAGCTAAAATAGCTAGAGACATAAACCTGACATCAACTCTGATAATATCAAAAATGGCATCACAGATAAAATTATTAGCATGCTGAAGAAGAATAATAATATTATGAGAATCATGAACCGTTACTTGTTGCGCTAAAGTTTCCAACCAAAAAGTTGAAGCTGCAGCAACATCAGCCAATGATATAGCAGGTCTAAGAAGATTACCTGAACACAGATAAGCTTTTCTTAGAAAGGATTCAATTTTCCTATCTAAAGGATCCTTAAACGAAGTACCATCTGACGTAGGAATAGTAGTACGTTTAGCAAGGGTAGAAATAGCCCCATCAACTCTAGGGATTTTGTCCCAAAATTCTAATCTGTCAGACGGCACAGGATATAATTGCTTAAAACGTTTAGAAGGAGTAAATGAATTACCCAATTTATCCCATTCTCTGGAAATTACTTCAGAAATAGCATTAGGAACAGGAAAAACTTCTGGAATAACCACAGGAGATTTAAATACCTTATCTAAACGTTTAGAATTAGTATCAAGAGGACCAGAATCCTCTATTTCTAAAACAATTAGTACTTCTTTAAGTAAAGAACGAATAAATTCCATTTTAAATAAATATGAAGATTTATCAGCATCAATCTCTGAGACAGAATCCTCTGAACCAGAAGAGTCATCAGAATCAGAATGATGATGTTCATTTAAAAATTCATCTGTAGGGAGAGAAGTTTTAAAAGATTTTTTATGTTTTCTAGAAGGAGAAATAACAGACATAGCCTTCTTGATGGATTCAGAAACAAAATCTCTTATGTTATCAGGAACATTCTGCACCTTAGATGTTGAAGGAACTGCAACAGACAATGGTACATTACTAAAGGAAATATTATCTGCATTAACAAGTTTGTCATGACAATTAATACAAACAACAGCCGGAGGAATAGCTACCAAAAGTTTACAGCAGATACACTTAGCTTTGGTAGTTCCAGCACTAGACAGCGATTTTCCTGAAGTATCTTCTGACTCAGATGCAACGTGAGACATCTTGCAATATGTAAGAGAAAAAACAACATATAAAGCAAAATTGATCAAATTCCTTAAATGACAGTTTCAGGAATGGGAAAAAATGCCATAGAACAAGCTTTTAGCAACCAGAAGCAATGAAAAATGAGACTTAAATAATGTGGAGACAAAAGCGACGCCCATATTTTTTAGCGCCAAATAAGACGCCCACATTATTTGGCGCCTAAATGCTTTTGGCGCCAAAAATGACGCCACATCCGGAATGCCGACATTTTTGGCGCAAAAGAACGTCAAAAAATGACGCAACTTCCGGCGACACGTATGACGCCGGAAACGGAAAAGATTTTTTTGCGCCAAAAAAGTCCGCGCCAAGAATGACGCAATAAAATGAAGCATTTTCAGCCCCCGCGAGCCTAACAGCCCACAGGGAAAAAAGAGTCAAATTTTTAAGGTAAGAAAAAAATGTTTGATTCAAATGCATTATCCCAAATATGAAACTGACTGTCTGAAAATAAGGAATGTTGAACATTCTGAGTCAAGGCAAATAAATGTTTGAATACATATATTTAGAACTTTATAAACAAAGTGCCCAACCATAGCTTAGATTGTCACAGAAAATAAGATTTACTTACCCCAGGACACTCATCTACATGTTTGTAGAAAGCCAAACCAGTACTGAAAAGAGAATCAGCAGAGGTAATGGTATATAAATAAGAGTATATCGTCGATCTGAAAAGGGAGGTAAGAGATGAATCTCTACGACCGATAACAGAGAACCTATGAAATAGACCCCGTAGAAGGAGATCACTGCATTCAAATTGGCAATACTCTCCTCACATCCCTCTGACATTCACTGCACGCTGAGAGGAAAACCGGGCTCCAACTTGCTGCGGAGCGCATATCAACGTAGAATCTAGCACAAACTTACTTCACCACCTCCATAGGAGGCAAAGTTTGTAAAACTGAATTGTGGGTGTGGTGAGGGGTGTATTTATAGGCATTTTGAGGTTTGGGAAACTTTGCCCCTCCTGGTAGGAATGTATATCTCATACGTCACTAGCTCATGGACTCTTGCTAATTACATGAAAGAAATGGCCACAGTTATGAATACTACCCTCACAGAGGTTTTATCTAAGCTGCCTGGGTTGCAGGGGAAGCGCAGTAGGTCTGGTGTGAGAACAAATGCTGAGCCCTCTGACGCTTTATTAGCCATATCCGATTGTACCCTCACAATGTTCTGAGTTGGGGGTAAGGGATTTGCTGTCTGAGGGAGAGATTTCTGATTCAGGAAAGATGGTTACCTCAGACAGACTCAGATATGACGGCTTTTAAATTTAAACTAGAACACCTCCGCTTATTGCTCAGGGACGTTTTAGCGACTCTGGATGATTGTGACCCTATTGTAGTTCCAGAGAAATTGTGTAAAATGGACAGATTTCTAGTGGTTCCTGCTTACACTGATGTTTTTCCGGTCCCTAAGAGGATTTCGGACATTGTTACTAAGGAGTGGGATAGACCAGGTATTCCGTTCGCTCCCCCTCCTACTTTTAAGAAAATGTTTCCCATATCAGACACCATGCGGGACTCGTGGCAGACGGTCCCTAAGATGGAGGGAGCTATTTCTACCCTGGCTAAGCGTACAACTATACCTATTGAGGACAGTTGTGCTTTCAAAGATCCTATGGATAAAAAAAATTAGAGGGTCTCCTAAAGAAAATATTTGTTCATCAGGGTTTTCTTCTCCAACCTATAGCGTGCATTGTTCCCGTAACTACTGCAACCTGAAGAGCCTCCTCCAGAGGCTCTTCAGGTTGAGACCCCATTAGATGATATTCTGGATAGAATTAGGGCTCTCAAGCTAGCTAATTCTTTCATTACAGATGCCGCTTTTCAACTGGCTAAATTAGCGGCAAAGAATTCAGGAAGACCTATATACCATGGGAGTGATCTGCCCAGTTCCGAAAACAGAACAGGGGCAGGGGTTCTCCTCCAATCTGTTTGTGGTTCCCAAAAAAGAGGGACCCTTCAGACCAATTTTTGATCTCAAGATCCTAAACAAATTCCTCAGAGTCCCATCCTTCAAGATGGAGACCATTCAGACTATTTTACCAATGATCCAGGAGGTTCAATATATGACCACCGTGGACTTAAAGGATGCGTACCTACACATCCCTATCCACAAAGATCATCACCAGTTCCTCAGGTTCGCCTTTCTGGACAAGCATTTCCAGTTTGTGGCTCTTCCCTTCGGGTTGGCCACAGCTCTCAGAATTTTCACAAAGGTACTAGGTTCCCTTCTGGCGGTTCTAAGGCCGCGGGGCATAGCAGTGGCGCCTTATCTGGACGATATCTTAATTCAGGTGTTGACTTACCAACTAGCCAAATCTCACACGGACATCGTGTTGGCTCTTTTAAAAAAGAGTTCACTTATCCCTCTCACAAGAGGTCCATTCCTAGGAACTCTGATAGATTCGGTGGACATGAACATTTTTCTGACGGAGGTCAGGAAATCAAAGATTTAACCACCTGCCGAGCTCTTCATTCCATTCCTCGGCCGTCAGTGGCTCAGTGTATGGAGGTAATTGGACTAATGGTAGCGGCAATGGACATAGTTCAGTTTGCTCGCTGGCATCTCAGACCACTGCAACTATGCATGCTCAAACAGTGGAATGGGGATTATGCAGATTTATCTCCTCAGATAAATCTGGATCAAGAGACCAGAGACTCTCTTCTTTGGTGGTTGTCACAGGATCATCTGTCCCAAGGAATGTCTTTCCGCAGGCCAGCATGGGTCATAGTGACGACGGACGCCAGCCTATTGGGCTGGGGTACAGTCTGGAATTCCCTGAAAGCACAGGGTTTGTGGACTCAGGAGCAGGCTCTCCTCCCGATAAATATTCTAGAACTGAGAGCGATATTCAATGCGCTTCAGGCGTGGCCTCAGCTGGCTTCGCCACATTCATAAGATTCCAGTCGGACAATATCACAACTGTAGCATATATCAATCATCAGGGGGGAACAAAGAGTTCTCTAGCGATGATAGAGGTTACCAAAATAATTTGATGGGCAGAGACTCACTCTTGCCATCTATCAGCAATCTATATCCCAGGAGTGGAGAACTGGGAAGCGGATTTTCTAAGTCGTCAGACTTTTCATCCGGGGGAGTGGGAACTCCATCCGGAGGTGTTTGCACAATTGATTCAGCAATGGGGCACACCAGAATTGGATCTGATGGCATCTCGTCAGAATGCCAAACTTCCTTGTTACGGGTCCAGGTCAAGGGATCATCAGGCAGTACTGATAGATGCTCTAGCAGTACCCTAGTGATTCAACCTGGCTTATGTGTTTCCACCATTTCCTCTCCTTCCTCGTTTGATTAACAGAATCAAACAGGAGAGAACTTCAGTGATTTTGATAGCACCTGCGTGCCACGCAGAACGTGGTATGCAGACCTGGTGGACATGTCATCTCTTCCACCATGGACTCTGCCACTGAGACAGGACCTTCTGATTCAAGGTCTGTTCCAGCATCCAAATCTAGTTTCTCTGCGGCTGACGGCTTGGAGATTGAACGCTTGATTTTATCCAAGCAGGGTTTCTCTGAGTCGGTCATAGATACCTTGATTCAGGCTCAAAAACCTGTCACTAGGAAAATTTATCATAAGATATGGCATAAATATCTTTATTGGTGCGAATCCAAAGGCTACTCATGGAGTAAGATCAGGATTCCTAGGATTTTGTCCTTTCTCCATGAAGGATTGGAGAAGGGGCTATCAGCTAGTTCCTTAAAGGGACAGATATCTGCTTTATCAATTCTACTGCACAAGCGTCTGGCTGATGTTCCAGACGTTCAGTAGTTCTGTCAGGCTTTAGTTAGAATCAAGCCTGTGTTTAAACCTGTTGCTCCGCCATGGAGTCTGAATTTAGTTCTTAAAATTCAAGGGGTTCCGTTTGAACCTATGCATTCCATAGATATTAAGCTTCTATCTTGGAAAGTTCTTTTTTTAGTTGCCGTCTCTTCGGCTCGAAGAGTTTCTGAACTATCTGCGTTGCAATGCGACTCGCCTTATTTTGTTTTCCATGCTGATAAGGTGGTTTTGCGTACCAAACCTGGATTCCTTCCTAAGGTTGTTACTAATGGAATATCAATCAGGAAATTGTTGTTCCTTCTCTGTGTCCAAATCCTTCCTCTAAGAAGGAGCGTCTGTTGCACAACTTGGACGTGGTTCGTGCTTTGAAGTTTTACTTGCAAGCAACCAAGGATTTCCGTCAAACATCTTCTTTGTTTGTTGTCTATTCTGGAAAACGTAGAGGTCAAAAAGCTACGGCTACCTCTCTTTCTTTTTGGCTGAAAGCATCATCCGTTTGGCATACCAGACTGCTGGACAGCAGCCTCCTGAAAGGATTACAGCTCACTCTACTAGAGCGGTAGCTTCCACATGGGCTTTTAAAAATGATGCTTCTGTTGAACAGATTTGTAAGGCTGCGACTTGGTCTTCACTTCATACCTTTTCCAAATTTTCCAAATTTGATACTTTTGCTTCTTCGGAGGCTATTTTTGGGAGAAAAGTTCTTCAAGCAGTGGTGCCTTCTGTTTAGGCATCTGTCTTGTCCCTCCCGTTCATCCGTGTCCTGTAGCTTTGATATTGTATCCCACAAGTAAAGGATGAATCTGTGGACTCGTCGTACCTTATAGAAGAAAAGTTGCTTACCTGATAAATTAATTTCTTCTATGGTACGACGAGTCCACGGCCCGCCCTGTCATTTTAAGACTGATTATAATTTTTTATTTTAAACTTCAGTCACCTCTGCACCTTTTAGTTTCTCCTTTTTCTTTCTGTACCTTCGGTCGAATGACTGGGGGGTGGAGTTAAGGGAGGAGCTATATAGACAGCTCTGATGTGGTGCTCTTTGCCACTTCCTGTTAGCAGGAGGATAATATCCCACAAGTAAAGGATGAATCCGTGGACTTGTTGTACCATAGAAGAAATTAATTTATCAGGTAAGCATAAATTTACTTTTCGTCACAGGAGGTTGGTAGAGAAGTGTCGGAAGATTCGGAGTAGTCTCTTATGCAGGGTAGTACTCTTCGAAATGGGACTGGAGTTTTAAGTAGTCCTGTCAGCCTCTCAGTGAGAGCTTGGGTGAATGTTAGAGTCCGGAGATGCAGGGAGAGTCTTTCTGCGAAACCACCCCGACTCATTTTAACAGCTCCATAAGCAATCAGATTTGATGCGTTTCGCTGCCTGCTTTCTTCACTCAAGTCCATGCCAGGAGCAATGCTACTACACTGTCACACTTGAGAGGCCGTGTTCCTGTTCCATGGCATAGATTCTGGTAAGATTGTTTCATTTTTTATACATGTAATGTAAACGCAGAAATCTTTTATCTTTATAGAAACATAGGTTAATATCCCTGGTAGTGGGATTATTGAACAGGGGTGGTTTTTATATGATATTGTTTATTGTGTCATTGCTGCGATATGTGTGAGATGAAGCTCTGGCAATGGGTGGACTTTTAGTTTCGTTTCCGGGAGTATTTGCATGGCCGATTTGGCGCGTTTTTCTCTCTAGTGCAAGGGCGGTCATGCGAGGCAATACTTCTAACCGGGTGTGGCCTAATCGACATCCTCTACTTGTCTGGCGGTTGCAGGAGACGTATCGGTTTCTGTGGTCCGGGTCATAGGAGGTGGTGAGTGCCCCGGCAATTGGAGGTTATAAAGATGCTGTTTTATATATAGTACATCTTGTCCGTAATAAAGACGCAAGCTATGGAGGACTCGCATGCAGCGCCCCAGGCACGACTATTTCTCCTACGGGAGAGATGCGTTGGCCACCAGATTTTGCGGATCAACTGCAAACGTCAGTGTCTAAGGTGATTAGTGCCTTACCAGGTTCTGCTAAGCGCAAGCGTAAGGTAAAATATGGGCGATCCGATCCAGGGGTCATCTACTCCAATGGATATTTCGAAAAGATTATCCCCTAACAAGGATGACTCAGACTCTTCGAAGGGCGTTCCTTCTGGGTCGGAGTCTGTCATCTAAAGCTCCGACTGCTGAGGAGACTGACTTTAGGTTTAGGATGGAAAATTTGCGCTTTTTGCTGAAGCAAGTGCTTGCTACCCTCAAGGTTCTGGAACCGAAATTACCTGAGGAACCTTCGATTCCTAAGCTTGATAAAGTATATGAGGACAGGTTGGTCCTTCCCGGTTCCTGTTAAGATGGCTAACATTATTAAGAATGAATGGGAGAGATTAGGTTCTTCCTTTTCCCCTTCTTCCTTTTGGAAGCTGTTCACCGTCCCGGATTCTCAGCTCAAGTTATGGGGGACTGTCCCTAAGGTGAATAGTGCTATCTCTACACTCGCAAAGCAGACGACGATTCCTCTTGAGGATAGTTCGTCGTTTAAAATGCCCATGGATAAAAAGTTATAGAACATATTCAACATACAGGGTTTGATTTTCAGCCGGCAGCGGCGGCAGCCGCGGTTTCCGCAGCTGCAACATATTGGTGTGAAGCTCTGCCTGACATGGTCGAGAGGGAGATTCCCCTCGACGAGATACAGGAGAGAATTAAGGCCTTGAGGGTCGCTAATTCTTTTATTTGTGATGCCAATATGCAAATTATTCGCCTGAATGCTAAGGTGTCAGGTTTTTCCATATTAGCCCGCAGGGCTCTGTGGCTAAAGTCGTGGTCTGCGGACATGACCTCTAAATCTAGACTACTATCCCTTCCATTTCAGGAAAAGATCCTGTTCAGTCCAGGATTGGACTCGATCATATCCACGGTTACAGGAGGCAAGGGCGCTTTCCTACTGCAGTATAAGAAGGTTAAGCCTAAGGGATCTACTTTTCGCCCCTTTCGTGCGGACAAGGCCCAACGCCAACAGCCCGCCGCAAAAGCGGATCAGTCCAAGGGCACTTGGAAACCAGCTCAGTCTTGGAATAAGTCCAAGCAGAACAAGAAGGCCGCCGAAACAAAATCGCCATGAGCGGGCGGCCCCCGACCGGTCTCCGGACCAAGTAGGGGGCAGATTATCTCTCTTCTCAGAATCCTGGTTGCAGGATGTTCAGGACCCTTGGGTTCTGGAGGTTATCGCCCAAGGATACAGAATAGGGTTCAGATCTCATTCGCCCAGGGGCAGATTCCTCCTGTCAAACCTGTCTTCCAGACAAGAAAAGAGATGCCTTTCTAGAATGTGTGAGGGATCTCTCTTCCCTCGGAGTAATTGTAACAGTACCCCCAGCAGAAAGGGGTGTAGGGTACTATTCAAACCTTTTCGTGGTCCCAAAGAAGGAGGGCTTGTTCCGCCCAATTCTAGACCTAAAGTGTTTAAAGATATTTCTGGCTGTTCCATCGTTAAAAATGGAAACGGTCAGATCTAGTCTGCCCTTATTTCAAGAGGGTCAGTTCATGACAACAATAGACTTGAAGGATGCCTACCTTCATGTGCCAATCCACAAGGATCACTTCAGGTTCCTGAGATTTGCATTCCTGGACCAACATTTCCATTGTGGCTCTTCCCTTTGGTCTTGCGACGGCCCCGAGAGTCTTCACAAAGGTTCTGGGGGCGCTACTTGCAGTGGCCAGATCCAGAGGCATTGTTGTGGCGCCATATCTGGGCGACATCCTAGTCCAGGCGCCGTTGTTCGGCCTTGCAGAGGATTTCTCGAGGGCTCTTCTTCTTTTGCTCCAATCCCACGGTTGGAAGATAAACTTAGAAAAGAGCTCCCTGATTCCCAGAAACAGGCTGGAGTTCCTGGGAACGATTATAGATTCTATATCCATGAGGATATTTCTCACAGATCAGCGATGCAGGAAGATTGCATTCACCTGTCTTGCCCTTCAGTCCTCCTCCAGTCCCTCGGTGGCTCAGAGTATGGAGGTGATCGGGCTCATGGTGTCCAGCATTGATGTCATTCCATTCGCCAGGTTCCACCTCAGACCTCTTCAGTTATGCATGTTGAGACAGTGGAACGGCAATCATACAGACCTATCCCAACAGATTTCTTTGGACGATCGGACAAGGGAATCCCTCTCTTGGTGGATCCGTCTGGGACAACTGTCCCAAGGGACATTCTTCCTGAGACCGTCCTGGGAGATTGTGATCACGGACGCGAGTCTGGGAGGATGGGGAACTGTTTGCGGTGTCAAGATGCACAGGGCAAATGGTCTCGAGAGGAGTCTATCCTCCCGATTAAATATTCTGGAACTTCAAGCGATCTACAATGCTCTGAAGGCATGGCCTCTACTAAAGTCGTTAAGCTTCATCAGATTCCAGACAGACAACATTACCTCGGTGGCTTATAACAACCACAAGGGGGGGACGAGAAGCTCTCTGGCGATGAGGGAGGTTTCTCAGATAATGCAATGGGCAGAGTACCACAGCTGCTTGCTCTCAGCAATCCACATTCCGGGTGTGGACAACTGGGAAGCGGATTTCCTCAGCAGGCAATCCTTCCATCCAGGGGAATGGTCTCTCCATCCCGAGGTGTTTGAGGAGATTTGTCACAGATGGGGGACGCCAGAGATAGACCTCATGGCGTCCAGAGTCAATTGCAAGCTACCAAGATACGGGTCGCGGTCCAGGGATCCCCAGGTAGAGCTGATAGATGCTTTAGCGGTGCCTTGGGGGTTCAACCTAATTTACATTTTTCCACCGTTGCCACTTCTACCTCGTGTAGTGGCCCGCATCAAGCAGGAGCAAGCTTCGGCTATTCTGATTGCTCTGACGTGGTTTGCGTATCTGGTGGGGATGTTATCTTCTCCTTCATGGAGGTTTCCCTGTCGCAGGGATCTGTTGGTACAGGGTCCTTTTCAACATCAAAATCTAGATTCTCTGAAACAGACTGCATGGAGTTTGAACGCTTAGTCTTGGCCAAGAGAGGTTTTTCTGAGAGAGTGATTGATACTCTCGTTCAGGCAAGGAAACTGGTCACTCGTCGCATCTATCATAAGGTGTGGAGGACTTACTTGTTCTTGAGTGAGAAGCATGGATTTCCTTGGCACAAGGTTAAGGTAATCCAGGATTCTGTATTTTCTCCAGGACGGTTTGAAAAAAGGACTTGCTGCTAGTTCTTTGAAGGGACAGATTTTGGCATTATCTGTTTTGCTGCACAAGAGGCTCGCTGACCTTCCTGATATTCAGTCCTTTGTTCAGACTTTGTCTAGAATCAGGCCTGTTTTTAGACAGTGTGCTCCTCCCTGGTGCTTGAACTTGGTTCTGAATGTATTGCAGAGGGTTCCGTTTGAACCTATGCACTCTATTAACATTACGATTCTTTCCTGGAAGGTTCTCTTTCTGTTGGCTATTGCATCGGCTCGCAGAGTCTGAGTTGGCGGCCTTGCAATTTGAACCTCCTTATTTGGTCTTTAATGCTGATAAGGCTGTTATGCGCACTGGTTTGGGTTCTTCCCAAGGTTGTGTCTAACCGTAACATCAATCAGGAAATAGTAGTCCTTCCTTTGTGTCCTAACAGCTTTATCTTCAGGCTACAAAGGATTTCAGACAATCTACATCTCTTTTTGTGGTGGAAGCGCAAGGGGCAGAAGGCCTCTTCTACTTCTTTGTCCTTTTGGTTGAGGAGCATGATTTGCTTAGCCTATGAGACAGCGGGACATAAGCCTCCTCAGAGGATCACGGCTCATTCGACTAGAGCTGTGGCTTCTTCTTGGGCCTTCAAGAATGAAGCCTGGAGCAGATTTGTAAGGCGGCTACCTGGTCCTCCTTACATACCTTTTACAAGGTTTCACAAATTTGACGTTTTTGCTTCGGCGGAAGCAGTTTTTGGGAGAAAGGTTTTACAGGCTGTGGTGCCCTCAGATTATGGTCCGCCTTTTTTTGCCCTCCCGTTTTTCATTCATTCATTCTACCCCTTTGTAGAAAGCCAGGGTTGGTTACTCTGTTCTTTCTTTCTCTAAAGGTGACTGTTGGTGGTCAAATGACCTGCAGCTGCTGTAACTGATCAACAGCAGAAGACCCTGGAGGGTAAGTCTTTTTTTTTTTTTCATATATATTTCTCCGGATAGAAATACCATAGAAATGACTAAGAGACAAGGGACCTAGTGGGACCTGAAGTGATCTTCTAAGGGGTTTGTATATTCATATATATATATATATATCCGCTTATTCAGATGTATTGCGGCTGAGCAGCTACTGCCTTCTGACAGTGACAGGGATTTGCTGCTCCATTGCTAGGCAATTAACAGTCTAGCCCAGTATTTAGGATGTGTGGGGATGGGGTGTCATGATGACTTACTATTTCCCCCCTTCTATCCCTGTATAGTTTCTTAAAGATTTAAAAGGGGTTTTCTCTTGTTTTTTTTATTGTGATGTGTGTTTGTCAGTCTATGGGATAAGCAAGCTGCTTGTTGCGCAGTTAGAGTTCTGACCATTAGTCTGTCAGGTTTATCTCCCTATTCTCATTTGCGAGTGCAACTGCGAGTATTCTCTCTACACACATCTCCCCTTTTCTTAGTGCACATTACCGTCTATGCTTTAGGACTCTAATAAATTATCTGCAGCATGGTGTTAGCCATGGCAAAGTGTTGTCGGCTATGTTAAAGATGGCGGTGCACTAACTTCTGAGATCCGTTTTTTCTGCACAAACGTCTGGCAGATTCTAGGAATCTCTTATTGAAAAGGGGATTAGAGTGGTTATGGTTGCTTATTCCTAACCCTTTTCTTCTTTACGCGCTACCTCCGTTATAGCGGTTACTCCGCAGTCTCAATTTTGGGTTGGCTTTATTTGCGATTCAGCTTTCTGCCCCTCTTTTATTTCCCGCTACTTTTTCCTTAGAGGCATCCCACTGTGGGATTCAAATAATCTGGAGCGGACCGTAGTAACACAATCTCATGTCCAGTGTATGCATCTTTCCATTTAAAAAGGAAAGAGCCTGGAGAAACAGCTCTGTTTTAATTAGTAGGAGATTCCTTTTTTCTATGGAAATGAAGGAAGTCCTCTCCAGGGAATTACTCATGTAGTTCAATGGGAATTACTGCTGCGGTGTCCGTTTTATGTTATAGGGAATGTATGTACTGATGTGTTGGTACAATAGACGATAGGAGGTGTTTTACGACCTTAACTTGTTTGTTTTTCAGGGATCTAGCATTTCTGGCTCCATTTTCTCTAACTCCCTTTTAACCCCCTTGGTGTTTTTTTGGCGCTGCTCAGTATTCTGCCGGTACATTTCATACTGATCTGTATTATGTTTTTTTTTCTCCTTTTTACTATAGATCAGTTTTATAGCTGTTTTTTTTATTAAGGATTCTTGCTTAATGCATTTGTTATGTAGCTGTTGAGTGCTATTCAAAATTGTTTCTCTCTACTTTGAGTTGAGTATAAACTGGCCTTTGCTGCCATCTGATGACCCCGTTATTGGTATCAGGTTTCTTTTTGAAATGACGTTTATATGATTTAATTTCTGCTTGATTACACCTTATATGGTTCTTTGTATCTCAAGGAACTTAAGTCCTTCTAATGTATTTTGATGTACTCTGGACTTATTAGTGTAATCCCTTTTTCCTTTAAGATTTTTTCTGTGTAGGTCTGTGACCTCATGCATCTTTATGTTTTAGGGTTAATAGCTTATTTCTGCATATTTTACCCTAACTGACGTATATGTATTTTATTAGTGATGTTCACTAATATACTTATTTTTGTTTGCCCTAATATGTATAGGGGATCTACAATACACATGTTTATATATACCGTATTTTTCGCTCCATAAGACGCACTTTTTTCCCCCTCAAAAGTAAGGGGAAATGTCTGTGCGTCTTATGGAGCGAATGTGTGGACTGCCGGTTACCTTTGGCCCCGCCCACTGACTCTGAGACTTTGGAGGTTCCCTTAGCCCCAGCCACCATTAATTTACCGCACACACAGCAGATTTTTTTAGAAGTGCAGCTGCACATTTTATTCTGAAGAGCGCACAGCTTGGTAAGTTAAAGCACTGCTGGAGCTAAAACACCATTTACAGGAAGGAGTGGCACATGCAGCAGCAGCTTGCTTATCAGTGGGTATTTAAATTTGTATGAGAAGTCCTAAGTTGTAGAGGAAGTGTCTCCCTGACCCCTTTACTTTCCTCTGATGTTATTTTGGTCATGTGATCCATCATGTACTGCAAACAGTGCTGCATGTGAAAACGGCTCCTTTTCTCTTTGCTTTTCAAATATGTGAGCGGGAACGACGTTGTGCAGGGTGAGTATAATGTGATTCTCTGGCTGTGGATATTACAGACTTTAAATGACACCAAAGGCTGCTTACTTAAGGAATACACAGGTCAGGTCATCATTAATCAAGCTGTCTTATTGTGTGTAATATACCGGTATGTACTAAAGAAAAACGAAGGAGCATATATTTATTTTCTGCATACTTGTTACTTTCCACCTCTGCCATTTATGTTATCTGCCTTTGCTGAGCTGTAAACCATAACCTCTGTGACCTGAGTGCTTAGTTTTTTATTTTATGGCTGTGTTAGTATCTCAGTTTGTTCAAATGTTTTGAAAGTGCTTATCAAAATATTCAGTACACATTAGTAGGATATACTGGCTATGTCTGAATATATTGTGGTACTGATTTAGTGTTTACTATGTGTATCAATTTGACAAGAAATACCATCTATATAAATGTTTAAAAAAAGAAAAACCAGGCTTTGGTATTTTTATTCTGTGTTTTTTTAATATATAATGTAATCAACTGGACCCCAAGTTGGAAAGGATGAGGGTGCCATAAATGTGAGTTTCTCTTGTTAAGTGTGTTCAGTCCACGGGTCATCC
Organism: Bombina bombina; assembly: GCF_027579735.1. Classification (NCBI taxonomy): domain Eukaryota; kingdom Metazoa; phylum Chordata; class Amphibia; order Anura; family Bombinatoridae; genus Bombina; species Bombina bombina. The sequence continues at coordinate 978,805,387 of NC_069502.1, forward strand.
ATTACTTATGGGATATATTCTCCTTCCCAACAGGAAGTTGCAAGAGGATCACCCAAGCAGAGCTGCTATATAGCTCCTCCCCTCACATGTCATATCCAGTCATTCTCTTGCAACCCTCAACAAAGAAGGAGGTCGCGGGAGGATTTGGAGTTTTTACTTAATTATTCTTCAATCAAAAGTTTGTTATTTTAAATGGCACCGGAGTGTGCTGTTTTTCTATCTCAGGCAGTATTTGGAAGAAGAAACTGCCTGCGTTTTTCTATGATCTTAGCAGGCGTAACTAAGATCCACTGGCTGTTCTCGACATTCTGAGGAGTGGGGTAACTTCAGAACATGGGAATAGCATGCGGGGTCCCCCGCAAATGAGGTATGTGCAGTACAATATTTTCTGGGAACGGAATTGACTAAGAAAACACTGCTGTTACCCGTATGATGTAAGTACAGCCTTAAATGCAGTAGTAGTGACTGGTATCAGGCTGATGAATGTATGCACAGTAGAGTTATTTTCTAGGGACTAGAATTTGACTGAGAAAATACTGTTAATACTGAAATAATGCTTAAGCCTTATCTGCAGTGGAAGCGACTGGTAGCAGGCTTAGTGATAACTTTGCATGACATTAAAAGATGTTTGTTTTTAAAAAACGTTTACTGGCATGTTATTTGTTTTTGTGAGGTACTTTGGTGACAAATCCTTTTGGGCATGAATTTTTTCTTTTTTTCCACATGGCTAACGTATATTTCTGCATAGAAACCGTTATATCAGGTCTCCCACTGTTGTAAATGAGCGGGAGGGGCCTTTTTTTTTTTAGCGCCTTGTTGCGCAGTTAAAATTCTAGCACAGTCTTCCTGCTTCTTCCTCCTTGATCCAGGACGTTCGTTTTTGAGGGAGGTAATCAGTCACAGCAGACCTGTGACAGTGTGTTAGACTGTGATAAAAACGTTTAATATTAATTTGATATCCGTTTTTTTGGGTACTGAGGGGTTAATCATCCTGTTGCTAATGGGTGCAATCCTCTGCTAATTAATACATTTAAAGAATTGTTGACTATTCAACTGTGTTTTTTAAAAGCGCTGCAGCGTTTTTTATATTGCTTGTGAACTTATTGAAAGTAATTTCCAAGCTTGCTAGCTTCATTGCTAGTCTGTTTAAACATGTCTGATACAGAGGAATCTGCTTGTTAATTATGTTTAAAAGCCGATGTGGAGCCCAATAGAAATATGTGTACCAATTGTATTGATATTACTTTGAAAAGTCAATCTGTACCGATAAAAAATTATCACCAGACAACGAGGGGGCAGTTATGCCGTCTAACTCTCCTCACGTGTCAGTACCTTCGTCTCCCGCTTGGGAGGTGCGTGAGATTGAGGCGCCAAGTACATCAAGGCCCTTACAAATCACTTTACATGATATGGCTAATGTTATGAAAGAAGTATTATACAATATGCCCGAGTTAAGAGGCAAGCGCAACATTTCTGGGTTAAGGACAGAGCGCGCCGATGACACGAGAGCCATGTCTGATACTGCGTCACAATTTGCAGAACATGAGGACGGAGAGCTTCATTCTGTGGGTGACGGTTCTGATTCGGGGAGACCGGATTCAGAAATTTCAAATTTTAAATTTAAGCTTGAGAACCTCCACGTGTTGCTAGGGGAGGTGTTAGCGGCTCTGAATGATTGTGACACGGTGGCAATCCCAGAGAAATTATGTAGGCTGGATAAATACTACGCGGTACCTGTGTGTACTGACGTTTTTCCTATACCAAAGAGGCTTACAGAGATTATTAGTAAGGAGTGGGATAGACCCGGTGTGCCTTTTTCCCCTTCTCCGACATTTAGAAAAATGTTCCCTATAGACGCCACCACACGAGACTTATGGCAGTCGGTCACAAGGTTTTATATTACAGCCTCTTGCATGCATTGCGCCTGTCACTGCTGCAGCGGCATTCTGGTTTGAGTCTCTGGAAGAGGTGATTCGCACAGCACCATTGGATGAATCTCTGAGCAAGATTAGAACCCTCAAGCTGGCTAATGCGTTTGTTTCGGATGCCGTAGTGCATTTAACCAAACTTACGGCTAAGAATTCCGGATTCGCCATACAGGCGCGCAGAGCGCTATGGCTTAAATCCTGGTCAGCAGATGTAACTTCTAAGTCTAAATTACTAAACATTCCTTTCAAAGGGCAGACCTTATTCGGGCCCGGCTTGAAGGAAATTATTGCTGACATTACTGGAGGTAAGGGCCACACCCTTCCTCAGGACAGGGCCAAATCAAAGGCCAAACAGTCTAATTTTCGTGCCTTTCGTAATTTCAAGGCAGGAGCAGCATCAACTTCCTCCGCTCCAAAACAGGAAGGAACTACTGCTCGTTACAGACAGGGTTGGAAAGGCAACCAGTCATGGAACAAGGGCAAGCAGGCCAGAAAGCTTACTTCCGCCCCTAAGACAGCATGAAGACAGGGCCCCCTTTCCGGAGACGGATCTAGTGGGGGGCAGACTCTCTCTCTTCGCCCAGGCTTGGGCAAGAGATGTACAGGATCCCTGGACGTTGGAGATTATATCTCAGGGATACCTTCTGGATTTCAAAACTTCTCCTCCACAAGGGAGGTTTCATCTGTCAAGGTTATCAACAAACCTAGTAAAGAAAGAGGCATTTCTACAATGTGTACAAGACCTCTTAGTAATGGGAGTGATCCACCCAGTTCCGCGGACGGAACAGGGGCAAGGGTTTTATTCAAATCTGTTTGTGGTTCCCAAGAAAGAGGGAACCTTCAGACCAATCTTAGATTTAAAAATCTTAAACAAATTCCTAAGGGTTCCATCGTTCAAGATGGAAACCATTCGAACATCCTACTCATGATCCAAGAGGGTCAATATATGACCACAGTGGATTTAAAGGATGCCTACCTTCACATACCGATTCACAAAGATCATTATCGGTACCTAAGGTTTGCCTTTCTAGACAGGCATTACCAGTTTGTAGCGTTTCCCTTCGGATTAGCTACGGCCCCGAGAATTTTTACAAAGGTTCTGGGCTCTCTTCTGGCGGTACTAAGACCACGAGGCATAGCGGTGGCTCCGTACCTAGACGACATTCTGATACAAGCGTCAAGTTTTCAAACTGCAAAGTCTCATACAGAGATAGTTCTAGCATTTCTGAGGTCATATGGGTGGAAAGTGAACGTGGAAAAGAGTTCTCTGTTACCACTCACAAGTGTCCCTTTTCTAGGGACTCTTATAGATTCTGTAGAGATGAAGATTTACCTGACGGAGTCCAGGTTATCAAAGATTCTCAATGCTTGCCGTGTCCTTCACTCCATTCCAAGCCCATCAGTAGCTCAGTGCATGGAAGTAATCGGCTTAATGGTCGCGGCAATGGACATAGTGCCATTTGCGCGCCTACATCTCAGACCGCTGCAACTCTGCATGCTAAGTCAATGGAACGGGGATTACTCAGATCTGTCCCCTTTGCTAAATCTGGACCAGGAGACCAGAGATTCTCTTCTCTGGTGGTTGTCACGGGTTCATCTGTCCAAAGGAATGACTTTTCGCAGACCAGATTGGACGATTGTAACAACAGATGCCAGCCTACCAGGCTGGGGAGCAGTCTGGAACTCCCTGAAGGCTCAGGGATCGTGGACTCAGGAGGAGAAACTCCTCCCAATAAACATTCTAGAATTAAGAGCAATATTCAATGCTCTTCTAGCTTGGCCTCAGTTAGCAACACTGAGGTTCATCAGATTTCAGTCGGACAACATCACGACTGTGGCTTACATCAATCATCAAGGGGGAACCAGGAGTTCCCTAGCGATGTTGGAAGTCTCGAAGATAATTCACTGGGCAGAGTCTCACTCTTGCCACCTGTCAGCGATCTACATCCCAGGCGTGGAGAACTGGGAGGCGGATTTTCTAAGTCGCCAGACTTTTCATCCGGGGGAGTGGGAACTTCACCCGGAGGTATTTGCTCAACTGATTCATCGTTGGGGCAAACAGGATCTGGATCTCATGGCATCTCGCCAGAACGCCAAGCTTCCTTGTTACGGATCCAGGTCCAGGGACCCGGGAGCGGTGCTGATAGATGCGCTAGCAGCCCCTTGGGTTTTCAACATAGCTTATGTGTTTCCACCTTTTCCGTTGCTACCTCGACTGATTGCCAGGATCAAACAGGAGAGAGCATCAGTGATTCTGATAGCACCTGCGTGGCCACGCAGGACCTGGTATGCAGACCTAGTGGACATGTCGTCCTGTCCACCATGGTCTCTACCCCTGAGGCAGGACCTTCTAATTCAGGGTCCTTTCAACCATCCAAACCTAATTTCTCTGAGGCTGACTGCTTGGAAATTGAACGCTTGATTCTATCAAAGCGTGGGTTTTCGGATTCGGTTATTGATACATTAATACAGGCTGGGAAACCTGTTACCAGAAAAATTTACCACAAGATATGGCGTAAATATTTATATTGGTGTGAATCCAAGAGTTACTCATGGAGTAAGGTTAGGATTCCTAGGATATTGTCTTTTCTACAAGAGGGTTTAGAAAAGGGCTTATCCGCTAGTTCACTAAAGGGACAGATTTCTGCTCTGTCTATTCTTTTACACAAGCGTCTGGCAGAGAATCCAGACGTCCAGCTTTTTGTCAGGCTTTGGCTAGGATTAAGCCTGTGTTTAAAGCTGTTGCTCCTCCGTGGAGCTTAAACTTGGTTCTTAAAGTTCTTCAGGGTGTTCCGTTTGAACCCCTTCATTCCATTGATATTAAGCTTTTATCTTGGAAAGTTCTGTTTTTGATGGCTATTTCCTCGGCTCAAAGAGTCTCTGAGTTATCTGCCTTACATTGTGATTCTCCTTATTTGATCTTTCATTCAGACAAGGTAGTCCTGCGTACTAAACCTGGGTTTTTACCTAAGGTTGTTTCTAACAAGAATATCAATCAAGAGATTGTTGTTCCATCCTTATGTCCTAATCCTTCTTCAAAGAAGGAACGTCTTTTGCATAATCTAGACGTGGTCCGTGCCCTGAAGTTCTACTTACAGGCAACTAAAGATTTTCGACAAACTTCTTCTCTGTTTGTCGTTTACTCTGGACAGAGGAGAGGTCAAAAGGCTTCGGCTACCTCTCTCTCTTTTTGGCTTCGTAGCATAATACGCTTAGCCTATGATACTGCTGGACAGCAGCCTCCTGAAAGAATTACAGCTCATTCCACTAGAGCTGTGGCTTCCACCTGGGCCTTTAAGAATGAGGCCTCTGTTGAACAGATTTGCAAGGCTGCAACTTGGTCTTCACTTCATACTTTTTCCAAATTTTACAAATTTGACACTTTTGCTTCTTCGGAGGCTGTTTTTGGGAGAAAGGTTCTACAGGCAGTGGTTCCTTCTGTTTAATGTTCCTGCCTTGTCCCTCCCATCATCCGTGTACTTTAGCTTTGGTATTGGTATCCCATAAGTAATAAATGACCCGTGGACTGAACACACTTAACAAGAGAAAACATAATTTATGCTTACCTGATAAATTTATTTCTCTTGTAGTGTGTTCAGTCCACGGCCCGCCCTGTCTATTTGAAGCAGGTTCTAACTCCAGTCACCACTGCACCCTATAGTTTCTCCTTTCTCGTCTTGTTTCGGTCGAATGACTGGATATGACATGTGAGGGGAGGAGCTATATAGCAGCTCTGCTTGGGTGATCCTCTTGCAACTTCCTGTTGGGAAGGAGAATATATCCCATCAGTAATGGATGACCCGTGGACTGAACACACTACAAGAGAAATAAATTTATCAGGTAAGCATAAATTATGTTTTTTACATGGGGCATATCACACACTCTCAATCACACACAAGCTCTCTCACACATCACACACTCTCAATCACACACAAGCTCTCTTCAGAATATTTTTTTTCTTGTTTTCCTCCTCTAAAAATTAGGTGCGTCTTATGGTCAGGTGCGTCTTATGGAGCGAAAAATACGGTATATATATATATATATATATATATATATATATATATATATATATTCTTCCCAATTTCCCAATTGGAAAGAGTCCACAGCTGCATTCATTACTTTTGGGAAAATAAGGAGGAGGCAAAGACACCCCAGCCAAAGGCTTAAATACTCCTCCCACTTCCCTCATCCCCCAGTCATTCTTTGCTTTTCGTCCCAGGAGGTTGGCAGAGAAGTGTCAGAATTTGTTTTGTCTCTTATGGAGGGTACTACTCTTCACAATGGGACAGGAGTTTTAAGTAGCCCTATAAGCTTCTCAGTGAGTGCCTGTTTGAAAGTTAGTGTCCGGAGATGCAGGGAGAGTTCTCTTTTGCGACGCCATCATGACTCATATTAACAGCTCCTACAGCAAGCGGCGTTGACGGGTTTTGCAGACTGCTTTTTCTCTCAAGTCCATGTCAGGAGCGATGCTACGACCTGTCACACTTGAAGGGCCGTGTTCCTGTTCCACGGCATAGATTCTGTTTTGTTTTTTTTTATTACATAATGTTAACACAGAAGACAGGGTCACGGTGTGGCGCCTTTTATCTTTATAGAATCAAGGGTTAATATCTCCTTAGGGGGATTATTGAACAGGGGGGAATAATAATCTTATATGTTTATTTGATTTCTTTCTAATGACACGGTGAGTCCACGGATCATCATCAATTACTGTTGGGAATATCACTCCTGGCCAGCAGGAGGAGGCAAAGAGCACCACAGCAAAGCTGATAAGTATCACTTCCCTGCCCACACAACCCCCAGTCATTCTCTTTGCTTGCGTTGCAAGGAAGATGTGAAGTTTAGGTGTCTGATAAGAAGTTTTCTTCAATCAAGAGTTTATTATTTTAAAGCAGAGCAGATTTGCTCTGATCTTTTCTGGGGTCTAGCCATAGCCCACGTCAGTCTCTTCAGTAGTGCAGTGGTGGCTTTTAAGCAATTGGGAACTTGTGGGGTACAATCCCCACTGCGCCTCTCAAACAGCTTACCCAGTCTTTCCTTTTTTCCACAGATCCATGTGAGGAGAGGCATCCTCTCATACCGGGTGGGCTGTCCTCCTGCCGGACAGCTGAATGTACAGGTAAGTGCCTTTTTGTCTTCTGGGGCTAGGAGGCTGGCACTACAGGGCTTAATTTCTCTCTGTACTTTATGTGGGACATTACATCCATAATCCAGGATGTTTAATGGCAGTGGGCAGGCACTTCATAGTGACATGGAGACTTTGGGGTTATCCTCCTTATAGCAAGGAAGGGGTTAACTTTATATGGTGACTCAGTTAAAACATTTTTAAGACATTGTTGTGTGAGGTTCATCATTCCCTCGTTCATGATGTGCATTTTGCAAAGTTCCTCTAGGTTCTGCACGGAGCTAGAGGCGCCATTCCAATGAGGCTATTTGCAGATTTTATCTTCTGCTTGCTAGTTAAGAGTGGACCTAAAATTATTATTTTGCCTGAAAGGGGGAAATTTACACAGGAAGGTCGGGACGTCTGCACTGTGTTGTGTTTTATACTTTCGGGAGAATGAAGCTTTATTTTCTGTCCATTTTTGGTTCCCGCCTCTGTCTTTTCTGTGTCAAGTGCGACACTATCTTATAAAATGTTCGTTGGATATTCCTCCGTGTCAAGCTGTCAGCTTGTAGGAATTAGAGCAGGGGCGCTCAGAGATAAAAATTCTAATTATTTAATGAGTGCTCATTTTTACAACTGTATGTTTTAAAGCTTTTTGTCAGCAAGCAGCCAAATTTCCTCACTTTTAGAGCATATTGTTATTAATATAGATGTTTCCCTGACAATAACGTTATTTTCACATCTAGGTTTATGGCCATACCGTGTTTTAAATATTTGTGTCATATTTCTTAAGGTTATATTCCACTTTTGTTAGGACATTCATTTGTCCTTAAAATAGGGTCTATTTTTCTTTATAAGATTATGGCTCTTAAGGACAACATTTGTTTGGTAAACATTTATGTCCTTTATATTATTTTAAGGGCAGATTGTTGTAAACATTTATGTCCCTCATGTTAAATAAAATATTTTTGGAAATAAGGATATTTATTTTTCTTTGAGCCTTTTGTTTCTCAGTACATAATTTCTAGACAATTTAATTGGTCTTTGCCTTTTGGTTTATATTAGCCATAGCTATGGAATGTACACCTAGTTGTTGCAATCTGAGTCTCATGTCTCCCAGGATAATGCTTTTCAGGCATTGCCACAGATTTCTCCTTATACGTCACAAGCCTCTATGGCGTCGCATGCAGTGTCCTGCGGTTCCTCTAAATCTCCTGGAAGAGTGTATTTGCTACAGAACAGCTCAGGTACCCTCTGCGGTATCTATGGTTTTGTCTGTTTTTCCTTACTTACAGGGAAAATGCAAGAGGACATTAAAGTTTCCAGATAGTAGTAGGGTTTCTGTTCCACATTCTGCTATACAGGTCGATGTCTCGCCTACGTCTGGTGAGAAGGATTCACCGGCAGTTTCTGAGGGTGAAATCTCAGATTTGGGCAGTATAATTCCTTCTTCTGATGCTGAAGTGATCTCCTTCAGATGTATGCTTGAACACCTTGTGTATTGTTAAAAGAGGTTTTTGGCTACTTGGACGACATCGATGCCCCCGTCGTTGTCAATCCTTGGAAGTTTGGTAAATGATGTGATGTTCCTTTCTTCAGGGCAGGTGCTAGAAGTGCTATAAATAATTTTTCATAGAAGTAGAAGAAGCTAGCGATACCTTTCTCCCTGTCTCCAGTCATTTTAGGGATTCTCCTGTTGCTGACTCTTTATTTGCACGGTGTCCTAAGTAATAGGGAACTTTTCTACTATGTTGGATAAAGTATCTTTAATTGTTCTTTTAGAGCAATGCCTTGTCTCTTTAGACTTGCTATACTAGCCGCCAGACATCGAGGCTGCAGTCTTGGCAGCTGAGTAACCTACCTGTGGTTTAGTGGTACAGCTTAGGTTTTATAATTCTGCAGTTGCAGGTTCAGTTTTTATTTTTCCTCCTAATCAACGCTTTTGGCGTCTCCTTTTAAGATTGAGACCTTGTTGGGACTTGGAATAGCAGAATATTTTTCTGGCTGTAAGGGTGAAAGATTTTTTCTTTCTACCTTATGTCAGAGTATGACTGAAGGATAGTTTTCTTTTACCTTATTTTGCTCAGTCATGCCCTTTGGAATCCAATTCAAGATTTCCTTTCAGGGTCAGATTTCTATTTCTAGGGTATCGGTAATCCAGGTTTAATGAGAGGCTTTTCTCGAACTGTATGTTCAGGATTCACCTCTCTGGGAGTGACATTCACAGTCCCAGTTTGGGAACAGGATCTAAGTATTTACTTCACGTAACTCAGATTCTTTCCGTCAATCTCGAGTTTCTGAGTTTTCGTCATCCTAGACAGACTGGTATGTCTTGGGATATTGCAAGGGTTGTTTTTTCTGGAGAATTTATAATTCAGGTGTCATCCTTATTTCGAGTTAAATCTCCTTTAAGAGATCTTGTCCACTCTTCTTCCCCATGGAGGGAAAATTAATCTGGAGTAGGGGTCCCCTTCTCTATCCTCAAGGATCATTATTAGGGTTTACCGTCACTATACCTTGATGCACCCGATTCCGGCTGATCTCAGGAGTTATACAGGGTCAGGCCTGGCCTGTACCTGTATGGGAGACCACCTGTGAACACCAGGTGCGGTATGTTTGGTCCTTGATAGAGCTCTATTTTGGCAACCAGTAGATTGGGAATTTGAATCTAGCTACAGCTGATTCCTCGCTTTTCAGTGATTTGACATTGGAGGGAATTGGTCTACCACAGACATAATTTCCTTTGCTATTTTTCATAGCAGGGAGATTTTTCAGATGTATCTCAAAAGATAGATCTAGATCAGTCATGTGACTCTCCCGTAGTATTTTTTTCGGGGGTATCTATCTCAGGGCGCGTGCTTCTGGAGATTTTCCTGGGTAATGTGACCAACATGCCAATCTGCTGGGCTAGTAAGGAGTCTACCTCATTGTACATCAAATAATTTATTTTACAAAGATATGACGAGTCCACGGATTTCATCCTTACTTGTGGGATATTAACCTCCTGCTAACAGGAAGTGACAAAGAGCACCACAGCAGAGCTGTATATATATAGCCCCTCCCCTTCCCCTCCACCCTCAGTCTTTCTCTTTTTTTAAATGGTACCTTTTAAATGGTACCAGTGCATACTATTTTCCTCAGGGGGATATGGAAGAAGGTTTCTGCCCTGAGGTTTAATGATCTTAGCATTTGTAACTAAGATCCACGCTGGTTCCCACAAGACTTCTGAAGGTAACCATGAGACATCTTCAGTGTGGAGACCGGTTTCATGCTACAAGCAGCATTAAGGTATGTGCAGCCTTTTTTTCTGAGGAGACTTGGTGTATCAGAACTGGCTGGCATTATTTCCCTGTATGGGAATGGGGTAAGCAGTAAAACCTATTTTAATAAGAGGGGTGTTACTGGAGTTCCTATATTATATTTATCATTAGTTGATATTTGGGCATTATGTGACATGGGAGACAATATAAAAAACGATCTTTTATGTTTTTTATTTTTGGCACTTAAAACTTTTTGGTTTTATGCTTGAGGGTTGTATTGTGTGTGTGTATTTTTACTTTAGTGCAAAACTGCATTTCCATGCGGTGTTGTTTGGGCCTACTCCAACTTTTGACCTTAAGGGGCGGAGCCTATTTTGGCGCAATTCCTTCAGGCTTAGCAGCAGCAAACAGTAACTCGGTGTCTCCTGGACTGTGTAGCTGGTTTGAAGGGTTGGAAACTTGATTCAAAGTACCCTGGGGGCAGGTAGGCGCCACAGCTCTGCAGGTGCAGAGTGTATTTTTATCTGTCTTTTGACTACATGTTGATATAAGTACTTCTAAAGCCTTATTTCTGCCCTTGCTTCGGGGTGCAGTAATTTTTGGATTAACCAACGATATTAAGTTAAATTTGGGAATAATTTAAAGTTTTTTTGTGCATTTTGGAAAAATTGTTCACTTTTTCTTTTCTTAAAGGCACAGTACACGTTTTTTCTAATGTTTATTTTATGCTATAAATAAGTGTTTAAACGACTTTTGTGGTATTACTAGTCTGTTTAACATGTCTGACATTGAGGTTTCTCATTGTTCTATGTGTTTAGAAGCTATTGTGCAACCCCCTCTAACATTGTGTAACTTTTGTACTGAAAGGGCTTTACAATGTAAAAAGCATATTCTAAATAAAGTATGTGTGCCTAAGGATGATTCTCAGTCTGAAGAGAATCAGGATATGCCATCCCATTCTCCCCAAGTTTCACAACCTTTTATGCCCACACAAGCGACGCCAAGTACTTCTACTGCATCTAATTCCTTTACTCTGCAAGAGATGGCTACAGTTATGTCAACTACCCTTTCAGAGGTATTGTCTAAATTACCAGTGTTGCAGGGTAAACGCAGTAGGTCAAGTATTAATGTAAATACTGAATCCCCTGATGCTTTATTAGCTATTTCCGATGTTCCCTCACAGTGCTCTAAGTTGGGGATCAGGGAATTACTGTCTGAGGGTGAAATTTCTGATTCAGGGAATGTTTTGTCTCAGACAGATTCGGATGTCATTTAAATTTAAGCTTGAACACCTCCGCCTGTTGCTTAGGGAGGTTTTAGCGACTCTGGATGTTTGTGATCCTATTGTGATTCCTCCAGAGAAATTGTGTAAAATGGATAAATATTTGGAAGTTCCTACTTACACTGATGTTTTTCCGGTTCCTAAGAGAATTTTGGAAATTATTAGTAAGAAAATATAATTTATGTAAGAACTTACCTGATAAATTCATTTCTTTCATATTGGCAAGAGTCCATGAGCTAGTGACGTATGGGATATACATTCCTACCAGGAGGGGCAAAGTTTCCCAAACCTCAAAATGCCTATAAATACACCCCTCACCACACCCACAATTCAGTTTAACGAATAGCCAAGAAGTGGGGTGATAAGAAAGGAGCGAAATCTTCAAACAAGGAATTGGAATAATTGTGCTTTATACAAAAAAATCATAACCACCACAAAAAAGGGTGGGCCTCATGGACTCTTGCCAATATGAAAGAAATGAATTTATCAGGTAAGTTCTTACATAAATTATGTTTTCTTTCATGTAATTGGCAAGAGTCCATGAGCTAGTGACGTATGGGATAGCAGATACCCAAGATGTGGAACTTCCACGCAAGAGTCACTAGAGAGGGAGGGATAAAATAAAGACAGCCAATTCCGCTGAAAAAATAATCCACAACCCAAATCAAAAAATTGAAATAATAAGCAGAAGAATCAAACTGAAACAGCTGCCTGAAGTACTTTTCTACCAAAAACTGCTTCTGAAGAAGAAAAGACATCAAAATGGTAGAATTTAGTAAAAGTATGCAAAGAAGACCAAGTTGCTGCTTTGCAAATCTGATCAGCAGAAGCTTCATTCCTAAAAGCCCAGGAAGTAGAAACTGACCTAGTAGAATGAGCCGTAATCCTTTGAGGCGGGGATTTACCCGACACTACATAAGCATGATGAATCAAAGACTTTAACCAAGACGCCAAAGAAATGGCAGAAGCTTTCTGACCTTTCCTGGAACCGGAAAAGATAACAAATAGACTAGAAGTCTTTCTGAAATCTTTAGTAGCTTCAACATAATATTTCAAAGCTCTTACTACATCCAAAAAATGTAAAGATCTCTCCAGAGAATTCTTAGGATTAGGACACAATGAAGGGACAACAATTTCTCTACTAATGTTGTAAGAATTCACAACTTTAGGTAAACATTTAAATGAAGTCCGCAACACCGCCTTATCCTGATGAAAAATCAGAAAAGGAGATTAACAAGAAAGAGCAGACAACTCAGAAACTCTTCTAGCAGAAGAGATGGCCAAAAGGAACAAAACTTTACAAGAAAGTAATTTAATATCCAGAGAATGCATAGGTTGAAACGGAGGAGCCTGTAAAGCCCTCAGAACCAAATTAAGAGTCCAAGGAGGAGAGATTGACTTAATGACAGGCTTGATAAGAACCAAAGCCTGTACAAAACAATGAATATCAGGATGATTAGCAATCTTTTGTGAAAAAGAACAGAAAGAGCAGAGATTTGTCCTTTCAAGGAACTTGCAGAGAAACCCTTATCCAAACCATCCTGAAGAAACTGTAAAATTCTAGGAATTCTAAAAGAATGCCAAGAGAATTTATGAGAAGAACACCAAGAAATGTAAGTCTTCCAGACTCGGTAATAAATCTTTCTAGACACAGATTTACGAGCCTGTAACATAGTATTAATCACTGAGTCAGAGAAACCTCTATGACTAAATATCAAGCGTTCAATCTCCATACCTTCAAATTTAATGATTTGAGATCCTGATGGAAAAATGGGCCTTGAGATAGAAGGTCTGGCCTAAACGGAAGTGTCCAAGGTTGGCAACTGGCCATCCGAACGAGATCCGCATACCAAAACCTGTGAGGCCATGCTGGAGCCACCAGCAGTACAAACGAAGGCTCCATTAGGATTTTGGAAATCACTTTTGGAAGAAGAACTAGAGGCGGAAAGACATAAGCAGGTTGATAATTCCAAGGAAGCGACAACGCATCCACCGCTTCCGCCTGAGGATCCTTGGATCTGGACAGATACCTGGGAAGTTTCTTGTTTAGATGAGAAGCCATCAGATCTATTTCTGGAAGTCCCCAGATTTGAAAAATCTGAAGAAATACCTCTGGGTGAAGAGACCATTCGCCCGGATGTAACGTCTGGCGACTGAGATAATCCGCTTCCCAATTGTCTATACCTGGGATGTGAACCACAGAGATTAGACAGGAGCTGTATTCGGCCCATACAAGTATCCGAGATACTTCTTTCATAGCCTGAGGACTGTGAGTCCCACCTTGATGATTGACATATGCCACGGTTGTGACATTGTCTGTCTGAAAACAAATAAACAATTCTCTCTTCAGAAGAGGCCAGAACTGAAGAGCTCTGAAAATCGCACGGAGTTCCAAAATGTTGATTGGTAATCTCGCCTCCTGAGATTCCCAAACTCCCTGCGCTGTCAGAGATCCCCATACAGCTCCCCAAGCTGAAAGACTTGCATCTGTTGAGATCACAGTCCAAGTTGGACGAACAAAAGAGGCCCCTTGAATTAAACGATGGTGATCCAACCACCAAGTCAGAGAAGATCGAACATTGGGATTTAAGGATATTAATTGTGATATCTTTGTATAATCCCTGCACCATTGGTTCAGCATACAAAGCTGGAGAGGTCTCATGTGAAAACGAGCAAAAGGGATCGCGTCTGATGCAGCAGTCATGAGACCTAGAATTTCCATGCACAAAGCTACCGAAGGGAACGATTGAGACTGAAGGTTTCGACAAGCTGAAACCAATTTCAGACGTCTCTTTTCTGTTAGAGACAAAGTCATGGACACTAAATCTATTTGGAAACCCAAAAAGGTTACCCTTGTCTGAGGAATCAAGGAACTCTTTGGTAAATTGATCCTCCAACCATGTCTTTGAAGAAACAACACAAGTTGATTCGTGTGAGATTCGGCAGAATGTAAAGACTGAGCAAGTACCAAGATATCGTCCAAATATAAGAAAAGAGAATCTCAGGTACTGATAGTGATCTGGATGAATTGGAATATGAATATATGCATCTTGTAAGTCTATTGTAGACATATAATGCCCTTGCTGAACAAAAGGCAGAATAGTCCTTATAGTCACCATTTTGAAAGTTGGTATCCTTACATAACGATTCAATATTTTTAGATCCAGAACTGGTCTGAAGGAATTCTCCTTCTTTGGTACAATGAACAGATTTGAATAAAACCCCAGACCCCGTTCCAGAACTGGAACTGGCACAATTACCCCAGCCGACTCTAGGTCTGAAACACATTTCAGAAACGCCCGAGCCTTTACTGGGTTTACTGGAATGCGTGAGAGAAAAAATCTTCTCACAGGCGGTCTTACCTTGAAACCTATTCTGTACCCTTGTGAAACAATGTTCTGAATCCAAAGACTGTGAATCGAATTGATCCAAACATCTTTGAAAAATCGTACCCTGCCCCCTACCAGCTGTGCTGGAATGAGGGCCGCACCTTCATGCGGATTTAGGAGCTGGTTTTGACTTTCTAAAAGGCTTGGATTTATTCCAGACTGGAGAAGGTTTCCAAACGGAAACTGTTCCTTTAGGAGAATGGTCAGGCTTCTGTTCCTTATTCTGACGAAAGGAACGAAAACGATTAGCAGCCCTATATTTACCTTTAGATTTTTTGTCCTGAGGCAAAAAGGCTCCCTTTCCCCCAGTAACAGTTGAAATTATCGAATCCAACTGTGAACCAAATAATTTATTACCTTGGAAAGAAAGAGAAAGCAATGTTGACTTAGAAGTCATATCTGCATTCCAAGACTTAAGCCATAAAGCTCTTCTAGCTAAAATAGCTAAAGACATATACCTGACATCAATTCTAATGATATCAAGAATGGGATCACAAACAAAGTTATTAGCATGTTGAAGAAGTTTAAGAATGCTATAAGCATTATGGTCTGACACTTGTTGCGCTAAAGCCTCCAACCAGAAAGTGGAAGCTGCAGCAACATCAGCCAAAGAAATAGCAGGTCTAAGAAGATTACCTGAACATAAATAAGCCTTCCTTAGAAAGGATTCAAGCTTCCTATCTAAAGGATCCTTAAAAGAAGTACTATCTGCCGTAGGAATAGTAGTACGTTTAGCAAGAGTAGAGATAGCCCCATCAACTTTGGGGATTTTTTCCCAAAACTCTAATCTATCAGATGGCAAAGGGTACAATTTTTTTAAACCTTGGAGGAGAGTAAATGAAGTACCCAGACTATTCCATTCCCTAGAAATTACTTCTGAAATAGCATCAGGAACTGGAAAAACTTCTGGAATAACTACATGGGGTTTAAAAACTGAATTTAAACGCTTATTAGTTTTAATATCAAGAGGACTAGACTCCTCCATATCTAATGCAATCAACACTTCTTTAAGTAAAGAACGAATAAACTCCATCTTAAACAAATATGAAGATTTATCAGTTTCAATATCTGAGGCAGAATCTTCTGAACCAGATAGATCCTCATCAGAAATAGATAAGTCAGAATGATGGTGGTCATTTAAAAATTCATCTGAAATATGAGAAGTTTTAAAAGACCTTTTCCGTTTACTAGAAAGAGGAATAACAGACAGAGCCTTCCGAATAGAATTAGAAACAAATTCTCTTACATTAACAGGAACATCCTGAACATTAGATGTTGAAGGAACAACAACAGGTAATGGATTATTACTAATGGAAACATTATCTGCGTTAGAAAGTTTATCATGACAACTAACACAAGCTACAGCCGGAGGAACAGTTACCAAAAGTTTACAACAAATGCACTTAGCTTTGGTAGAACCAACATCAGGCAGCGTCTTTCCAGAAGTAGATTCTGATCCAGGGTCAGGTAGTGACATCTTGCAATATGTAATAGAAAAAACAACATATAAAGCATAATTATCAAATTCCTTAAATGACAGTTTCAGGAATGGGAAAAAATGCAAAACAAAACAAGCCTCTAGCAACCAGAAGCAACTAAAAAGTGAGACTGAAATAATGTGAAAAAAACTGGCGCCAAGTATGACGCCCACATTTTTTGGCGCCAAAAAAAGTCTAACACGTATGCGTCAAAAAATGACGCAACCACGTGAAAACTTCCGGCGTCAACTATGACGCCAGAAATGCCGAAATTTTTGCGCCAAAAAAGTCTCGTGCCAAAAATGACGCAATAAATTGAAGCATTTTCTGCACCCGCGAGCCTAACAGCCCGCAATTTAGAAAAAAAGTCAAATTGAAATTTTTAAGGTAAGAAAAATATTTATTCATATGCATTTTCCCAAAAAAAATGAAACTGACAGTCTGAAAGAAGGAATACTGATTATCCTGAATCATGGCAAATATAAGTTTAAAACATATATTTAGAACTTTACATATAAAGTGCCCAACCATAGCTTAGAGTGTCATGAATAAAATAAGATTTACTTACCCTAAGACACTCATCTACATATAGTAGATAGCCAAACCAGTACTGAAACGAGAATCAGTAGAGGTAATGGTATATAAGAGTATATCGTCAATCTGAAAAAGGAGGTAGGAGAAGAAATCTCTACGACCGATAACAGAGAACCTATGAAATAGATCCCCTAGAGGAAGACCATGGTATTCAAATAGGCAATACTCTCTTCACATCCCTCTGACATTCCCTGCACTCTGAGAGGAAAACTGGGCTTCAGCCTGCTGCGAAGCGCATATCAACGTAGAAATCTAGCACAAACTTACTTCACCACCTCCATGGGAGGCAAAGTTTGTAAAACTGAATTGTGGGTGTGGTGAGGGGTGTATTTATAGGCATTTTGAGGTTTGGGAAACTTTGCCCCTCCTGGTAGGAATGTATATCCCATACGTCACTAGCTCATGGACTCTTGCCAATTACATGAAAGAAATGGGATAGACCAGGTATACCGTTTTCTCCCTCTCCTAATTTTAAGAAAATGTTTCCTATATCAGATACCATTCGGGACTCATGGCAAACGGTCCCTAAGGTAGAGGGAGCTTTATCTTCCCTAGGTAAGCGTACTACTATACCCATTGAGGATAGTTGTGCTTTCAAGGACCCTATGGATAAGAAATTAGAGGGTCTACTATAAAAATTATTTGTTAATCAGGGATTTCTTTTACAACCTACGGCTTGCATTGTTCCAGTAACTACTGCAGCAGCTTTTTGGTTTGAGGCTCTAGAAGAGTCTCTTAAGGTTGATACTCCATTAGATGACATTCTAGATAGAATTAAGGCTCTTAAGCTAGCTAATTCTTTTATTACTTATGCCGCTTTTCAAATTGCTAAATTAGCAGGATTTGCTATTTTAGCACGTAGAGCATTGTGGCTCAAATCTTGGTCTGCTGATGTGTCATCAAAACATAAGCTTTTAGCTATTCCCTTTAAAGGTAAGAACCTTTTTGGGCCAGAATTGAAGGAGTTCATTTCTGATATTACAGGAGGTAAGGGCCATGCCCTACCTCAGGATAGGTTGGTTAAAAAGAGGGGTAAACAGAATAATTTACGTTCCTTTCGGAACTTTAAAGGAGGACCCCCCACTTCTTCTTCTTTCACTAAGCAGGAAGGGAATTTTTCCCAATCTAAGTCAGTCTGGAGACCCAATCAGAACTGGAATAAGGGTAAACAATCCAAAAACCCACTACTGGTCCTAAGACAGCATGAAGGGGTGGCCCCCGATCCGGGACCAGATCTAGTAGGGGGCAGACTTTCTTTCTTTGCTCAGGCTTGGGCAAGAGATGTTCAGGATTCCTGGGCACTAGAAATAGTGACCCATGGTTATCAATTAGAATTCAAGGATTTTCTCCCAAGAGGGAGATTTCATTTTTCAAAATGATCTGCAAACCAGATTGAGAGAGGCGTTCTTACGCTGTGTACTATGAGAGTAATACTCAAACCTATTTGTGGTCCCCAAAAAAAGAGTGAACGTTCAGACCCATTTTGGACCTCAAGTGTCTAAACAAATTTTTAAGCGTTCCATCATTCAAGATGAAGACAATTCGAACAATTTTGCCAATGATCCAGGAGGGTCAATATATGACTACCCTGGATTTGAAGGATGCTTACCTTCATATTCCAATCCACAAAGATCATCATCGGTTTCTAAGGTTTGCCTTCTTGGACAAACATCAGTTCATGGCTCTTCCTTTTGGGTTGGCCACAGCACCCAGAGTCTTCACAAAGGTTCTAGGGTCTCTTTTGGCGGTTCTCAGACCGCAAGGGATAGTGGTGGCGCCTTATCTGGACGATATTCTGATTTAGGCGTCAACATATCATCTGACAAAATCTCACACGGACACAGTGTTGTCTTTTCTGAGAACTCACGGCTGGAAGGTAAACATAGAGAAGAGTTCACTTGTTCCACAGACAAGGGTTCCTTTCTTGGGAACTCTGATAGACTCGGTAGCCATGAAAATATTTCTGAAGGAGATCAGAAAATCAAAGATTTTGAATACTTGCCGAGCACTTCTGTCCATTCCTCGGCCATCAGTGGCTCAGTGTATGGAGGTAATCGGATTAATGGTAGCGGCAATGGGCATCGTTCCGTTTGCTCGCTTTCATCTAAGACCACTGCAACTATGTATGCTCGGTCAGTGGAATGGGGATTATGCAGATTTATTTCCAAAGATAATTCTGGATCAAGAGACCAAAGATAATTCTGGATCAAGAGACCAGAAACTCTCTTCTTTAGTGGTTGTCGTCGGATCATCTGTCCCAGGGGACTTGTTTCCGCAGACCCTCATGGGTGATAGTGACAACAGATGCCAGCCTTCTGGGCTGGGGTGCAGTTTGGAATTCACTGAAGGCTCAGGGTGTTTGGGCTCAAGTGGAGTCTCTACTTCCAATCAATATTTTGGAACTGAGGGCAATATTCAATGCACTTCAGGCATGGCCTCAGTTGGCTTCGGCCAAATTCATCAGATTCCAGTCGGACAACATAACGATTGTGGCATATGTCAATCATCAGGGGGGAACAAAGAGTTCCTTAGCGATGATAGAAGTATCCAAGATAATCAGTTCGGCAGAGGCCCACTCTTGTCATCTGTCAGCGATCTACATCCCAGGAGTAGAGAACTGGGAAGCAGATTTTCTTAGTCGACAGACTTTTCATCCGGGGGAGTGGGAACTTCACCCAGAGGTATTTGCCTCATTGATTCTCAGATGGGGCAGACCGGAATTGGATTTGATGGCATCTCGTCAGAATGCCAAGTTACCAAGATACGGATCCCGGTCAAGGGATCCTCAGGCCGAACTGATAGATGCCTTGGCAGTACCTTGGTTGTTCAGCCTAGCTTATATGTTTCCACCATTTCCTCTCCTCCCACGCGTGATTGCTCGAATCAAACAGGAGAGAGCTTCATTGATCCTGATAGCGCCTGCGTGGCCACGCAGGACTTGGTATGCGGATCTAATGGACATGTCCTCTCTGCCACCGTGGAAACTTCCGTTGAGACAGGACCTTCTCATTCAAGGTCCTTTCCAACATCCAAATCTAATTTCTCTGCAACTGACTGCGTGGAGATTGAACGCTTGATTTTATCGAAACGAAAATTCCCTCATTCAGTTATCAATACTTTGATACAGGCTAGAAAGCCTGTCACTAGAAAAATCTATCATAAGATATGGCGTAAATATCTTTATTGGTGTGAATCTAAGGGTTACTCATGGAGTAAAGTTAGGATTCCTAGGATTTTGTCTTTTCTCCTAGAAGGATTGGAGAAAGGGTTATCAGCAAGTTCCTTAAAGGGACAAATTTCGGCTTTGTCAATTCTGTTTCACATACGTTTGGCAAATGTATCAGATCTTCAGTCTTTTTGTCAGGCTCTATCTAGAATTAAGCCTGTATTTAGACCTATTACTCCTCCCTGGAGTTTAAATTTAGTTCTTCGAGTTCTGCAAGGAGTTCCGTTTGAACCTATGCATTCCATAGATATTAAACTATTATCTTGGAAAGTTCTGTTTTTGGTTGTTATTTCTTCTGCTCGAAGAGTTTCTGAGCTTTCAGCATTACAGTGTGATTCGCTTTATGTCATATTTCACTCTGATAAGTTGGTTTTACGTACCAAACCTGGGTTCCTTCCTAAGGTTGTTTCGAATAAGAATATTAATCAGAAAATTGTTGTTCCTTCCTTGTGTCCTAATCCTTCTTCTAAGAAGGAGCGTCTGTTACATAACTTGGACGTGGTCCGTGCCTTAAAGTTTTACTTACAGGCAACTAAGGATTTCTGTCAATCATCTTCATTACGGCTCATTCTACTAGGGCTGTGGCTTCCACATGGGCTTTGTTGAACAGATTTGTAAGGCTGCGACTTGGTCACCCCTTCACACTTTTTCCAAATTTGATACTTTTGCTTTTTCTGAGGCTATCTTTGGGAGAAAGGTTCTTCAAGCAGTGGTGCCTTCCGTTTAGGTTCCTGTCTTGTCCCTCCCTTTCATCCGTGTCCTATTGCTTTGGTATTGGTTTCCCACAAGTAAGGATGAAATCCGTGGACTCGTCATATCTTTGTAAAAGAAAACTAAATTTATGCTTACCTGATAAATTACTTTCTTTTACGATATGACGAGTCCACGGCCCACCCTTTTTAAGACAGTTTTTCTTTATATTTTTTGTAAACTTCAGTCACCTCTGCACCTTTTAGCCTTTCCTTTTTCTCTTCCTATACCTTCGGCCGAATTACTGAGGGTGGAGGGGAAGGGGAGGGGCTATATATACAGCTCTGCTGTGGTGCTCTTTGCCACTTCCTGTTAGCAGGAGGTTAATATCCCACAAGTAAGGATGAAATCTGTGTACTCGTCATATCGTAAAAGAAAGTAATTTATCAGGTAAGCATAAATTTAGTTTTTTGGATTTAACTGATAGGGTTATCCAAGGATGAGGTTCTTTCTGAAACTTCAGAGTATGAACTTTCTGGGTCGGAGTCTGCTGCCTCTCATCCTCCAGCTGCCGAGGAACCAGACTTTAGTTTTAGGAATTTGCGCTTCTTCTAAAGGAAGTTTTTGGCGAGTTCAGGGGTTTCAGAGGTCATATTGCCTGATGAACCTTTATTTCCTAAATTAGAGTTTGAGGACAGGGTGGTGCCTTCCCTGTCCTGCTCCTGTTGTCCCGGGTATTCCACCTTGGACTGTACAGTTCCCTGCGGGTGCGACTGTCCCTGAGTGTTGTACCTTTCGTTACAGAATTGCGCGCCTTTGCGTGTTACTCAGACATGTTTTTTTTCAGTTATTGAACAACCTTATCGGATACGGGAATATTCAGTCTGCTCTTCTAATGGCGCACCTCATTAGACGTGGGGATGATGTAATCTGATTGTCCATGTATTGAGATCTTTTCCAATTTTTTTTAGAAGATCAGGGATCCGTTTGGCTGGTCCTGCGGTAGGCCTGTTTCTTTTTGGGCGTTAACCTATGGGTTGCCTTGTATTTTATTTTCATCCAATAGGATGTCCTGTCTGTTTTCCTCCTTCCCCTCTGAGGGAGGATTTATGCGGCTAGACGGTTAGGACCCGGATTGCAGACTGGTTCTGTTTGGATTTAGTTATGTCTGGTAGCTGTTCGGACACGTGGCACTGCTCTGCTTGGTTGGTCCGGTAGAGGCGCAGAGTGCTCATGTTATCCTCTGTGTTCAACTAAGCATTCTAGAGGACAGGTGGGTCCGTGAGGCAGGAAGGATTGTCTCAGTCCTTATAGCCTTCTATTTGGATGACTGGGTCAGTGGAGTTCCGCTCTGTCTCTCTCTTGTGTCTGGGGTTGCCAGACCCTAAAGCTCCTTCCCATGTAGTGGAGGGTTGGTGGGCTTGCGCCCTTTTGCCGCCAAGTTGGCGGTTTGGCATTTTTTTCTTTTGAGGCCCTGGGATTTGTCCTTCTGGACTTAGTTCTCAGCAGCTAGTAGTGTATTGGGTAGTTCAGCTACCTTGCAGCAGATAGCTTGCAGAATGTGACCAGCTGCTGCTATTGCACATTGACTGTGTACTGTCTAGCAGTTTTTATGAGACCTTTTGGTCTTCCTCTGTTGTCTCCATGTGAGTTGCGTCTCCTTTTAGGGACCTGGGTTCCCCTCTGGGATATGGTCATTCCCTGTTAGGGGCACTGGGCGTGGTCTCCTTGGGCTCTGCTCGGAGCTGGGGATGCTGTGTGTCCTTTTCTCTCTATGATCCTCTGATTGTATGGAGGTGATGCAGAGACCAGTCTTTGCTCGAGTGATTTTGGCCTTGGGGTATCCCCTTGCTTGTTGTCCTGCGGCTGTTTGAGAGTCTATGGGCTCTAGTGTCATTGTACAACTTTTAACGTCTTAGCTCCTTTGGAGCATTGGACTTTAGCAAGAGGTGGTCTCTTCCTTGGGTCGGGACTTGCAAGTTTTCTCGTTATCTGGGTTAATCTGGATATTGCATTGATATCTCCCTGTGGTCTGTTTTTTTTTTTTTCAGACGGGGTGTTAAGTTCTCGGATATTGTTTGTTTAAACAATAGGGGGTTTGGATCTGTTTTCTCCCTTGTGCTTCTTGTTGTTGAGGCTTCCCTCAGTGTTTTCCTTTGTGGATTTGTTGCCGGACTTTTTGGCTTTGGTTTGGGGTTCCCCAGTTCCTGGGAACTTGGGCTATGTCCTTTTACTTGGACTAATTGACCTGTTTACAGTTGGCCAGGTTGTCTGAGTGCTGATGCTTATTGGGCTGGACTTGTGCCTTTATGGTCGGTTTCACTTGGTCAGCTTGCTGTGGAAACCTTATGGATTCACTGCTGTGTAGGCGAATGGGTTTGCAGTGTCGCTGCTGCAGCTATTGTACATTGAATGCGTGTTAGCCAGCTAATTCCTTTGAGGGATTTCTTCCAAGTTCATCTGCGTTGGAGATTGATCTCTCCTTTAGCCTGTGGCTTTGTGTCTTGTGGGCAGGTGCTCTGCCTTTTTGGCCCCATCCTTTTCTTAGAGTGGGGGGGCTTATTCTCCTTCTTATGGAGGTGTGATCCCTTTTCTAGGGATTCTCTTGGATTCAGTAGGTTCGAACTGAGAGTTTACCTTTCAGAGAGGGGTGTTTTTCTCTGGGTTGTTACGTTCCATCTGGAGTCTTGCTGGCTCCGTGTAGAGCCTATGGTGGGCCTTTTGTTAGATTCCTTTGGGTCTACGGCCTTGTCGTCTGTTTCTAAGGAGTCAGGTTGGCACCCGTGCTCTGTTGGGATGGCTGTGGCCATTCTTCCGCTAGTTTTTGAGCTGGTGTTGGGATTCTTCTGTTCTGTTTTCAAGACCTACCAATGTTTGAACTGGCGCAGTTGGGAGTGGGTTCTGAGATGCGTTGTCATCTTCAGGATCTAGGTTTGCATTGTAGCTAGCCCCCTGGGTTTACAAGCTGAGGGTCCTGGGTTACCATTCACCTTCGGCTTCTGGGTTTAACCTCTCTCTTTCTTGGGGGGTGCAGTGGGTCTCGTTGAGGTTATGTGCTTCTCCTTTTGGAGCCATCTGTGTAGGTCTAGTGGCTTTGATTGCCTGGAAGTGTGCCTTCTGTCTGCAAGTTCTCCCTTTGCAATCTGTTCTCTTGCTGGCCGCTTTTTACTTCTCAGCAAGTATTCTTCTGTGTCATCCTAATGATGGCTGTATGTTCTTGACTCAGGGTTTTTTGTCTGGGTCTGTTAGACGTTCTTTTTTTTGTCTGAATACTTCAGTATTCTTAGTTCTGACGATGTGAGGACTCGTCTTCAGTTGTCTTTCGGTGCTTTTGCACAATGTTGAAAGAAAGGTTTCTCTGTTTAAAGGCCCGGTCCTAAACCTCTGGTTTCTGCTTGGTCTGGGCGTAGCCTCCCCTGTCTGTCAGGACCCATTTGATATATGTAAATGTATAATGCAATAATAATTGTCAGTTCTGTTTTGAGTAGAAAATATGCTTTTTTTTCTGTGTATCGCTTTACTTAATTAGCCCACTCTTTTTGTACAGATAGAAGAAACTAGTTTTTCCTGTTATTTAACATTGAATTTTATAGCTACTAAAACTAAAGGCCAAAGCAACAAGACTAAAAATATAGGATAAGATACAGTTTTATAGAATTTTTTTTTTCATATTTTACGGAGTGATAATAATCAGGCTTAAATATAGGCTAAGACCACACCTTCCAGACGAAATGTATCAGCTCTTGTTATTGATGCTAGAATCACTGATTATTTGTGATAAAAGCTATGTTTTATTTTAGTAAATACTGGATTATTTCTGCATTATTTCTATTTTTGTTACATTAAATGTAGCCACCAATCAGCATGAGCTATCCAGTGTGCTGAACCAAACTTGGTCTGTCTCCTTAGCTTAGAATTCTGCTTTTTCAAATAAAAATAGCAAGAGAATAAAGAAAAATTGATAATAGTAGTATATTAGAAAGTTGCTTAAAATTCCATTCTCTATCTGAATCATGAAGGAATCATGAAAGAAAGAAATTGGGTTTAGTATCCCTTTAAGTGAACTGCTCTTTGAATAAAGGTAACTGTTCTTGTAGCATCATGCAGAACTTTTTTCATTACATATCCAAGAGTTTTTTTTTTTATTAAAACCAGCACTTTTCTATGAAGAAAGTAGTGCGTTATGACATAAGGATTTTTTTACAAGACAGGTAAAACATTGTATGGAGCCCACAAATGATGGGGCTAAAATATATGTACCCTAAAATGTTATCAGTTTCACCATTATATTCATATTTAGACATTTAATGTAGAACTCATATCAACAGTAGATATTGATGATTAAATATATCAAATGCCTGGTGTTTCATTACTTGATTACATATACACACTCTAGTAAGCAAAGGACGACTGCTGTCAGTTGCTCCAAATTAAAGAGGATCTTTTTAATTGTGTCAGGAAAAGAGTCCAGCTGTCCAGCAGGGAACTATAAATAAAAAGTGCCTGTGCAGGATGTGGACTGCATTAATAAAACACAGAGGGCTACATTACAAGTGGATCGCTTATTTATTGTGTGCCTGTAAACGAGGTCGCGTTCACTTTGCGCTCAACTTGTAATACCAGTGCACATGTGCGTGCACTGGTATTACTAAGTGGAGCGCAAATATAGTTTTCACGAAAGCGATATTTTGCGCTGCACTTGTAATCTAGCCCAGAATAAGAAATCATACCTTGACAAGAAAGATGAGCCACTCAAAAATAAAGTATTACACAAAACTATAGCGATATGTAGAAATACTATCAATGCTATTGAATCTCAGTATATCTGCTGTCTATTTCTGGGATAGGTATATCCCAATTATTGATATTTAATGTGTGAAAAATTCTCCAATAATTATGGTTTTTGTTTCAGGAAATGACAGAAGAAGAGAAGAAAAACTTAGAGAAAAGGAAGCATCTAGCAGAAACACTTAAGAAAGAAGTCATTAAGAAGTGAGCTATAGGAAATTGTATTTTGAGGCTTCACCCAACTGCTTATGGATAACATGTTCAAACTTTTTTTTTTTATTCCTTAGATTGTTACTGTGTTTGTAAAAGTTTATTTTTAGTAATTTTCTCACAATAATATTCAGTGTATTTTTGTTGTAAATTCTTATCAGTCAAACTGTTCATTTCAAAATTAAAAAGTGCCATATTTTGATATAACACAGATCATTTACCTTATTTGTTGTAATTTACCAGTAAAATATAATGTTCCACGAAAGGTTCATATTATATATAAATAATATCTTCATTTTAAAACACCTTTAAGAGGAGGAGGAGAATAAAGGGGAATGGAAGGGAGAAAGAAGAAATATCATATGCTATATATATTCAAACTGATGTGCATTATATATCTTGCAATACAAACTGTACTGCAATGTCAGTTGAAAGAAGGTAAAAATATATGAGCTCTAAACCAAAAACATTATTATATTGTACCATATGTACCATATCAAAGGTATAAAAAAACGAGGGAAATAAATAAGAGTAAAAAAGATAAATGTGTGGTGTATTATGTGAAATATATAGAGAAAAAAGATTAGTAAAAGTGGTATGTGCTATATACACAAAATGTTGTACTAAATATTAATAATATTGCATTATTAAATGTAAAAGGAAAAAAGGGGGGTTATATACTATATACAAGGCATGTGCTAAATACTAACATTTGTGACAATAGCAACAAGAATATATATTATTATATACATAAGCAAAGCTTCTACACACTCAGATTTTTTGCCACATTCAAGTTATTAGCGTTTTGGGAAGAACATCCCCTTTATTACAACTAGCCATCAGTGCACAGTATAAATACACAACCGTTGTCCACAAATTGAACCAAAAGTTATTTAAAACTGCACTGCTGCAGTGGTAAGCATGTATGTAGCAAATCTTGTATGTAGCAAATCTTGCAAAAAAAACCAACATAATTTATGTAAGAACTTACCTGATAAATTAATTTCTTTCATATTGGCAAGAGTCCATGAGCTAGTGACGTATGGGATATACATTCCTACCAGGAGGGGCAAAGTTTCCCAAACCTCAAAATGCCTATAAATACACCCCTCACCACACCCAATTCAGTTTAACGAATAGCAAAGAAGTGGGGTGATAAGAAAGGAGCGAAAGCATCAACAAGGAATTGGAATAATTGTGCTTTATACAAAAAAATCATAACCACCACAAAAAGGGTGGGCCTCATGGACTCTTGCCAATATGAAAGAAATGAATTCATCAGGTAAGTTCTTACATAAATTATGTTTTCTTTCATGTTATTGGCAAGAGTCCATGAGCTAGTGACGTATGGGATACCCAAGATGTGGAACTTCCACACAGGAGTCACTAGAGAGGGAGGGATAAAATAAAGACAGCCAATTCCGCTGAAAAAATAATCCACAACCCAAATCAAAAAGTTTTAATCACATAACGAAAAAAACTGAAATTATAAGTAGAAGAATCAAACCGAAACAGCTGCCTGAAGTACTTTTCTACCAAAAACTGCTTCAGAAGAAGAAAAAACATCAAAATGGTAGAATTTAGCAAAAGTATGCAAAGAAGACCAAGTTGCTGCTTTGCAAATCTGATCAACAGAAGCTTCATTCCTAAAAGCCCAGGAAGTAGAAACTGACCTAGTAGAATGAGCCGTAATCCTTTGAGGCAGGGTTTTACCCGACTCCACATAAGCATGATGAATCAAGGACTTTAACCAAGACGCCAAAGAAATGGCAAAAGCCTTCTGACCTTTCCTAGAACCAGAAAAGATAACAAATAGACTAGAAGTCTTTCTGAAATCTTTAGTAGCTTCAACATAATATTTCAAAGCTCTTACTACATCCAAAGAATGTAAAGATCTCTCCAGAGAATTCTTAGGATTAGGACACAATGAAGGAACAACAGTTTCTCTACTAATGTTGTTAGAATTCACAACTTTAGGTAAAAAATTAAATGATGAAAAATCAGAAAAGGAGATTCACAAGAAAGAGCAGATAACTCAGAAACTCTTCTAGCAGAAGAGATGGCCAAAAGGAACAAAACTTTCCAAGAAAGTAATTTAATATCCAGAGAATGCATAGGTTCAAGCGGAAGAGCCTGTAAAGCCCTCAGAACCAAATTAAGACTCCAAGGAGGAGAAATAGACTTAATGACAGGCTTAATACGAACCAAAGCCTGTACAAAACAATGAATATCATGAAGATTAGCAATTTTTCTGTGAAACAGAACAGAAAGAGCAGAGATTTGTCCTTTCAAAGAACTTGCAGACAAACCTTTTTCCAAACCATCCTAAAGAAACTGTAAAATTCTAGGAATTCTAAAAGAATGCCAAGAGAATTTATGAGAAGAACACCAAGAAATGTAAGACTTCCAAACTCGGTTATAAATCTTTCTAGATACAGATTTACGAGCCTGTAATATAGTATTAATCACTGAATCAGAGAAACCTCTATGACTAAGTATTAAGCGTTCAATCTCCATACCTTCAAATTTAAGGATTTGAGATCCTGATGGAAAAATGGGCCTTGAGATAGAAGGTCCGGCCTTAACGGAAGTGTCCAAGGTTGGCAACTGGCCATCCGAATGAGATCTGCATACCAAAAAGCTGTGTGGCCATGCTGGAGCCACCAGCAGTACAAACGAATGCTCCATTAGGATTAGAAATCACTCTTGGAAGAAGAACTAGAGGCGTAAAGATATAAGCAGGTTGATAATTCCAAGGAAGTGACAACGCATCCACCGCTTCTGCCTGAGGATCCCTGGATCTGGACAGATACCTGGGAATTTTCCTGTTTAGATGAGAAGCCATCAGATCTATTTCTGGAAGTCCACAGATTTGAACAATCTGAAGAAATACCTCTGGGTGAAGAGACCATTCGCCCGGATGTAACGCCTGGCGACTGAGATAATCCGCTTCCCAATTGTCTATACCTGGGATGTGAACCGCAGAAATTAGACAGGAGTTGGATTCCGCCCATACAAGTATCCGAGATACTTCTTTCATAGCCTGAGGACTGTGAGTCCCACCTTGATGATTGACATACGCCACGGTTGTGACATTGTCTGAAAACAAATAAACGCTTCTCTCTTCAGAAGAGGCCAGAACTGAAGAGCTCTGAAAATCGCACGGAGTTCCAAAATGTTGATTGGTAATCTGGCCTCCTGAGATTCCCAAACCCCCTGTGCTGTCAGAGATCCCCATACAGCTCCCCAACCTGAAAGACTCGCATCTGTTGAGATCACAGTCCAGGTTGGACGAACAAAAGAGGCCCCTTGAATTAAACGATGGTGATCCAACCACCAAGTCAGAGAAGATCGAACATTGGGATTTAAGGATATTAATTGTGATATCTTTGTATAATCCCTGCACCATTGGTTCAGCATACAAAGCTGAAGAAGTCTCATGTGAAAACTAGCAAAAGGGATCGCGTCCGATGCAGCAGTCATGAGACCTAGAATTTCCATGCACAAAGCTACCGAAGGGAATGATTGAGACTGAAGGTTTCGACAAGCTGAAACCAATTTCAGACGTCTCTTTTCTGTTAGAGACAAAGTCATGGACACTAAATCTATTTGGAAACCCAAAAAGGTTACCCTTGTCTGAGGAATCAAGGAACCCTTTGGTAAATTGATCCTCCAACCATGTCTTTGAAGAAACAACACAAGTTGATTCGTATGAAATTCTTCAGAATGTAAAGACTGAGCAAGTACCAAGATATCGTCCAAATAAGGAAATACAGCAATACCCTGTTCTCTGATTACAGAGAGAAGGGCACCGAGAACTTTTGAAAAGATCCTTGGAGCTGTTGCTAGGCCAAACGGAAGAGCAACAAACTGGTAATGCTTGTCCAGAAAAGAGACTCTCAGGAACTGATAGTGATCTGGATGAATTGGAATATGAAGATATGCATCCTGTAAGTCTATTGTAGACATATAATGCCCTTGCTGAACAAAAGGCAAAATAGTCCTTATAGTCACCATTTTGAATGTTGGTATCCTTACATAACGATTCAATATTTTTAGATCCAGAACTGGTCTGAAGGAATTCTCTTTCTTTGGTACAATGAACAGATTTGAGTAAAACCCCAGACCCCGTTCCAGAACTGGAACTGGCACAATTACCCCAGCCGACTCTAGGTCTGAAACACATTTCAGAAACGCCTGAGCCTTTACTGGGTTTACTGGAATGCGTGAGAGAAAAAATCTTCTCACAGGCGGTCTTACCTTGAAACCTATTCTGTACCCTTGTGAAACAATGTTCTGAATCCAAAGACTTTGAATCGAATTGATCCAAACATCTTTGAAAAATCGTAACCTGGAATGAGGGCCGCAACTTCATGCGGATTTAGGAGCGGTTTTTGACTTTCTAAAAGGCTTGGATTTGTTCCAGACTGGAGAAGGTTTCCAAAAGGAAACTGTTCCTTTAGGGGAAGGGTCAGGCTTCTGTTCCTTATTCTGACGAAAGGAACGAAAACGATTAGCAGCCCTATATTTACCTTTAGATTTTTTGTCCTGAGGCAAAAAGGCTCCCTTCCCCCCAGTAACAGTTGAAATTATTGAATCTAACTGAGAACCAAATAATTTATTACCTTGGAAAGAAAGAGAAAGCAACGTTGACTTAGAAGCCATAAAGCTCTTCTAGCTAAAATAGCTAAAGACATATACCTGACATCAATTCTAATGATATCAAAAATGGCATCACAAACAAAGTTATTAGCATGTTGAAGAAGTTTAACAATGCTATAAGAATTATGGTCTGACACTTGTTGCGCTAAAGCCTCCAACCAGAAGGTGGAAGCTGCAGCAACATCAGCCAAAGAAATAGCAGGTCTAAGAAGATTACCTGAACATAAATAAGCCTTCCTTAGAAAGGATTCAAGCTTCCTATCTAAAGGATCCTTAAAAGAAGTTCTATCTGCCGTAGGAATAGTAGTTCGTTTAGCAAGAGTAGAGATAGCCCCATCAACTTTGGGGATTTTTTCCCAAAACTCTAATCTATCAGATGGCAAAGGGTACAATTTCTTAAACCTTGGAGAAGGAGTAAATGAAGTACCCAGACTATTCTATTCCCTAGAAATTACTTCTGAAATAGCATCAGGAACTGGAATAACTACATGAGGTTTAAAAACTGAATTTAAACGCTTATTAGTTTTAATATTAAGAGGACTAGACTCCTCCATATCTAATGCAATCAACACTTCTTTAAGTAAAGAACGAATAAACTCCATCTTAAACAAATATGAAGATTTATCAGTGTCAATATCTGAGGCAGAATCTTCTGAACCAAATAGATCCTCATCAGAAATAGATAAGTCAGAATGATGGCGGTCATTTAAAAATTCATCTGAAATATGAGAAGTTTTAAAAGACCGTTTACGTTTACTAGAAGGAGGAATAACAGACAAAGCCTTCCGAATAGAATTAGAAACAAATTCTCTTACATTAACAGGAACATCCTGAACGTTAGATGTTGAAGGAACAAGAACAGGTAATGGATTATTACTAATGGAAATATTATCTGCGTTAGATAGTTTATCATGACAACTAACACAAACTGCAGCTGGAGGAACAGTTACCAAAAGTTTACAACAAATGCACTTAGCTTTGGTAGAACCAACATCAGGCAGCGTCTTTCCAAAAGTAGATTCTGATCCAGGGTCAGGTAGTGACATCTTGCAATATGTAATAGAAAAAACAACATATAAAGCAAAATTATCAAATTCCTTAAATGACAGTTTCAGGAATGGGAAAAAATGCAAAAACATAATTTATGTAAGAACTTACCTGATAAATTCATTTCTTTCATATTAGCAAGAGTCCATGAGCTAGTGACGTATGGGATATACATTCCTACCAGGAGGGGCAAAGTTTCCCAAACCTCAAAATGCCTATAAATACACCCCTCAGCACACCCACAAATCAGTTTAACGAATAGCCAAGAAGTGGGGTGATAAGAAAAAAGTGCGAAGCATAAATGTAAGGAATTGGAATAATTGTGCTTTATACAAAAAAATCATAACCACCACAAAAAGGGTGGGCCTCATGGACTCTTGCTAATATGAAATAAATGAATTTATCAGGTAAGTTCTTACATAAATTATGTTTTCTTTCATGTAATTAGCAAGAGTCCATGAGCTAGTGACGTATGGGATAATGACTACCCAAGATGTGGATCTTCCACGCAAGAGTCACTAGAGAGGGAGGGATAAAATAAAGACAGCCAATTCCGCTGAAAAAAATCCACACCCAAAAATAAAGTTTAAATCTTATAAAGAAAAAACTGAAAATATAAGCAGAAGATTCAAACTAAAACAGCTGCCTGAAGTACTTTTCTACCAAAGACAGCTTCAGAAGAAGAAAACACATCAAAATGGTAGAATTTAGTAAAAGTATGCAAAGAAGACCAAGTTGCTGCTTTGCAAATCTGATCAACCGAAGCTTCATTCCTAAACGCCCAGGAAGTAGAAACTGACCTAGTAGAATGAGCTGTAATCCTTTGAGGCGGAGTTTTACCCGACTCAACATAAGTATGATGAATTAAAGATTGAACCAAGATGCCAAAGAAATGGCAGAGGCCTTCTGACCTTTCCTAGAACCGGAAAAAATAACAAATAGACTAGAAGTCTTTCGGAAATTCTTAGTAGCTTCAACATAATATTTCAAAGCTCTAACTACATCCAAAGAATGCAATGATTTCTCCTTAGAATTCTTAGGATTAGGACCTAATGAAGGAACCACAATTTCTCTACTAATGTTGTTGGAATTCACAAACTTAGGTAAAAATTTAAAAGAAGTTCGCAACACCGCCTTATCCTGGTGAAAAATCAGAAAAGGAGACTCACAAGAAAGAGCAGATAATTCAGAAACTCTTCTGGCAGAAGAGATAGCCAAAAGGAACAAAACTTTCCAAGAAAGTAATTTAATGTCCAATGAATGCATAGGTTCAAACGGAGGAGCTTGAAGAGCCCTCAGAACCAAATTCAAACTCCGAGGAGAAATTGACTTAATGACAGGTTTTATACGAACCAAAGCTTGTACAAAACAATGAATATCAGGAAGATTAGCAATTTTTCTGTGAAAAAGAACAGAAAGAGCAGAGATTTGTCCTTTCAAGGAACTTGCAGACAAACCTTTATCCAAACCATCCTGAAGAAACTGTAAAATTCTCGGAATTCTAAAAGAATGCCAGGAAAAATGATGAGAAAGACACCAAGAAATATAAGTCTTCCAGACTCTATAATATATCTCCCTAGATACAGATTTACGAGCCTGTAACATAGTATTAATCACAGAGTCAGAGAAACCTCTTTGACTAAGAATCAAGCGTTCAATCTCCATACCTTTAAATTTAAGGATTTGAGATCCTGATGGAAAAAAGGACCTTGCGACAGAAGGTCTGGCCTTAACGGAAGAGTCCACGGTTGGCAAGAGGCCATCCGGACAAGATCCGCATACCAAAACCTGTGAGGCCATGCTGGAGCTACCAGCAGAACAAACGAGCATTCCTTCAGAATCTTGGAGATTACTCTTGGAAGAAGAACTAGAGGCGGAAAGATATAGGCAGGATGATACTTCCAAGGAAGTGACAATGCATCCACTGCTACCGCTTGAGGATCCCTGGATCTGGACAGATACCTGGGAAGTTTCTTGTTTAGATGAGAGGCCATCAAATCTATTTCTGGAAGTTCCCACATTTGAACAATCTGAAGAAATACCTCTGGGTGAAGAGACCATCCGCCCGGATGTAACGTTTGGCGACTGAGATAATCCGCTTCCCAATTGTCTATACCTGGGAAATGAACCGCAGAAACTAGACAGGAGCTGGATTCCGCCGATACCAGAATTCGAGATACTTCTTTCATAGCCAGAGGACTGTGAGTCCCTCCTTGATGATTGATATATGCCACAGTTGTGACATTGTCTGTCTGAAAACAAATGAACGATTCTCTCTTTAGAAGAGGCCAAGACTGAAGAGCTCTGAAAATTGCACGGAGTTCCAAAATATTGATCGGTAATCTCACCTCCTGAGATTCCCAAACCCCTTGCGCTGTCAGAGACCCCCACACAGCTCCCCAACCTGTAAGACTTGCATCTGTTGAAATTACAGTCCAGGTCGGAAGAACAAAAGAAGCCCCCTGAACTAAACGATGGTGATCTGTCCACCACGTCAGAGAGTGTCGTACAATCGGTTTTAAAGATATTAATTGAGATATCTTTGTGTAATCCCTGCACCACTGGTTCAGCATACAGAGCTGAAGAGGCCGCATGTGAAAACGAGCAAAGGGGATCGCGTCCGATGCAGCAGTCATAAGACCTAGAATTTCCATGCATAAGGCTACCGAAGGGAATGATTGTGACTGAAGGTTTCGACAAGCTGATATCAATTTTAGACGTCTCTTGTCTGTCAAAGATAGAGTCATGGACACTGAATCTATCTGGAAACCTAAAAAGGTTACCTGTGTCTGAGGAATCAATGAACTTTTTGGTAAATTGATCCTCCAACCATGATGTTGAAGAAACAACACAAGTCGATTCATATGAGATTCTGCTAAATGTGAAGACTGAGCAAGTACCAAGATATCGTCCAAATAAGGAAATACCACAATACCCTGTTCTCTGATTACAGACAGAAGGGCACCGAGAACCTTTGTAAAAATTCTTGGAGCTGTAGCTAGGCCAAACGGCAGAGCCACAAACTGGTAATGCTTGTCTAGGAAAGAGAATCTCAGAAACTGAAAGTGATCTGGATGAATCGGAATATGCAGATATGCATCCTGTAAATCTATTGCAGACATATAATGCCCTTGCTGAACAAAAGGCAGGATAGTCCTTACAGTTACCATTTTGAATGTTGGTATCCTTACATAACGATTCAATATTTTTAGATCCAGAACTGGTCTGAAGGAATTCTCCTTCTTTGGTACAATGAAGAGATTTGAATAAAACCCCAGTCCCTGTTCCAGAACTGGAACTGGCATAATTACTCCAGCCAACTCTAGATCTGAAACACATTTCAGAAATGCTTGAGCCTTCGCTGGGTTTACTGGGACACGGGAAAGAAAAAATCTCTTTGCAGGAGGCCTTATCTTGAAGCCAATTATGTACCCTTCTGAAACAATGTTCTGAATCCAAAGATTGTGAACGGAATTGATCCAAATTTTTTTGAAAAAAACGTAATCTGCCCCCTACCAGCTGAGCTGGAATGAGGGCCGCACCTTCATGTGGACTTAGGAGCTGGCTTTGATCTTCAAAAAGGCTTGGATTTATTCCAGACTGGAGAAGGTTTCCAAACTGATACCGCTCCTGAGGATGAAGGATCAGGTTTTTGTTCCTTGTTGTGACGAAAGGAACGAAAACGATTATTAGACCTAAATTTACCTTTAGATTTTATTACCCTGGAAAGAAAGGGAAAGCAGAGTAGACTTAGAAGACATATCAGCATTCCAAGTTTTAAGCCATAAAGCTCTTCTAGCTAAAATAGCTAGAGACATATACCTGACATCAACTCTAATGATATCAAAGATGGCATCACAAATAAAATTATTAGCATGTTAAAGAAGAATAATAATGCTATGAGAATTATGATCTGTTACTTGTTGCGCTAAAGCTTCTAACCAAAAAGTTGAAGCTGCAGCAACATCCGCTAAAGATATAGCAGGTCTAAGAAGATTACCTGAACACAAGTAAGCTTTTCTTAGAAAGGATTCAATTTTCCTATCTAAAGGATCCTTAGCAAGAGTAGAGACAGCCCCATCAACCTTAGGGATTTTGTCCCAAAACTCTAATCTGTCAGATGGCACAGGATATAATTGCTTAAAACGTTTAAAAGGAGTAAATGAATTACCCAAATTATTCCATTCCCTGGAAATTACTTCAGAAATAGCACCAGGGACAGGAAAAACTTCTGGAATAACTACAGGAGATTTAAAAACCTTATCTAAACGTTTAGATTTGGTATCAAGAGGACCAGAATCCTCAATTTCTAATGCAATTAGGACTTCTTTAAGTAAAGAACGAATAAATTCCATTTTAAATAAATATGAAGATTTATCAGCATCAACCTCTGAGACAGAATCCTCTGAACCAGAAGAACCATTATCAGAATCAGAATGATGATGTTCATTTAAAAATTCATCTGAAAAATGAGAAGTTTTAAAAGACTTTTTTACGTTTAGTAGAAGGAGGAATAACAGACATAGCCTTCTTAATGGATTTAGAAACAAAATCTCTTATGTTATCAGGAACACTCTGAGTATTAGATGTTGACGGAACAGCAACAGGTAATGAAACTGTACTAAAGGAAATATTATCTGCATTAACAAGTTTGTCATGACAAACAGTACAAACAGCAGCTGGAGGAACAGATACCATAAGTTTACAGCAGATACACTTAGCTTTGGTAGCTCCAGCACCAGGCAGCGATTTTCCAGAAGTATCTTCTGACTCAGTTTCAACGTGGGACATCTTGCAATATGTAATAGAAAAAACAACATATAAAGCAAAATTGATCAAATTCCTTAAATGACAGTTTCAGGAATGGGAAAAAATGCCAGTGAACAAGCTTCTAGCAACCAGAAGCAATAAATAATGAGACTTAATGTGGAGACAATAGTGACGCCCATATTTTTTTAGCGCCAAAAATGACGCCCACATTATTTGGCGCCAAAAATGACGCCACATCCGGAACGCCGACACTTTTGGCGCAAAAGAACGTCAAAAATGACGCAACTTCCGGCGACACGTATGACGCCGGAAACAGGAAAAAAAAGTCAGCGCCAAGAATGACGCAATAAAATGAAGCATTTTCAGCCCCAGCGAGCCTAACAGCCCACAGGGAAAAAGTCAAATTTTAAGGTAAGAAAAAAATGATTTATTCATATGCATTATACCAAATATGAAACTGACTGTCTGAAATAAGGAATGTTGAACATCCTGAGTCAAGGCAAATAAATGTTTGAATACATATATTTAGAACTTTATAAAAAAGTGCCCAACCATAGCTTAGAGTGTCACAGAAAATAAGACTTACTTACCCCAGGACACTCATCTACATGTTGTAGAAAGCCAAACCAGTACTGAAATGAAAATCAGCAGAGGTAATGGTATATAAATAAGAGTATATCGTCGATCTGAAAAGGGAGGTAAGAGATGAATCTCTACGACCGATAACAGAGAACCTATGAAATAGACCCCGTAGAAGGAGATCATTGAATTCAAATAGGCAATACTCTCTTCACATCCCTCTGACATTCACTGCACACTGAGAGGAAAACCGGGCTCCAACCTGCTGCGGAGCGCATATCAACGTAGAATCTAGCACAAACTTACTTCACCACCTCCATAGGAGGCAAAGTTTGTAAAACTGATTTGTGGGTGTGGTGAGGGGTGTATTTATAGGCATTTTGAGGTTTGGGA
Organism: Bombina bombina; assembly: GCF_027579735.1. Lineage (NCBI taxonomy): Eukaryota > Metazoa > Chordata > Amphibia > Anura > Bombinatoridae > Bombina > Bombina bombina. Next base: position 978,842,790 of record NC_069502.1, read on the forward strand.
AACTTTGCCCCTCCTGGTAGGAATGTATATCCCATATGTCACTAGCTCATGGACTCTTGCTAATTACATGAAAGAAACAAAACAAGCCTCTAGAAACCAGAAGCAACTAAAAAGTGAGACTGAAATAATGTTTGTGCCAAGAATAACGCCCACATTTTTTGGCGCCAAGAATGACGCCCATATTTTTTGGCGCAAAAAACATCCGCAACACACATACGTAAAAAATGACGCAACCACGTGAAAACTTCCGACGTTAAGTATGACGCCGGAAATGACGACATTTTTTGCGCCAAAAAAGTCTCGCGCCAAAAATGACGCAATAAATTGAAGCATTTTCTGCACCCGCGAGCCTAACAGCCCGCAATTTTAGAAAAAAAGTCAATTGAAAATTATAAGGTAAGAAAAAATATAAATTCATATGCATTTTCCCAAAAAATTAAACTGACAGTCTGAAAGAAGGAATACTGATTATCCTGAATCATGGCAAATATAAGTTTAAAACATATATTTAGAACTTTACATATAAAGTGCCCAACCATAGCTTAGAGTGTCATGAATAAAATAACTTACTTACCCTAAGACACTCATCTACATATAGTAGATAGCCAAACCAGTACTGAAACGAGAATCAGTAGAGGTAATGGTATATAAGAGTATATCGTCGTTCTGAAAAGGGAGGTAGGAGAAGAAATCTCTACGACAGATAACAGAGAACTTATGAAATAGATCCCCTAGAGGAAGACCATGGTATTCAAATAGGCAATACTCTCTTCTCATCCCTCTGACATTCACTGCACTCTGAGAGGAAAACCAGGCTTCAGCCTGCTGCGAAGCGCATATCAACGTAGAATCTAGCACAAACTACTTCACCACCTCCATGGGAGGCAAAGTTTGTAAAACTGAATTGTGGGTGTGGTGAGGGGTGTATTTATAGGCATTTTGAGGTTTGGGAAACTTTGCCCCTCCTGGTAGGAATGTATATCCCATACGTCACTAGCTCATGGACTCTTGCCAATTACATGAAAGAAACCACCACAGTTACTGCAGTAAAGTACATGTGGGTACCATACAGTTCAAAGCGCAGTATCTGCAATGTATCTAACATATTGTGGCCACAGTGCAGTTAAAAGTGATATAAAGCATATGACAATAAATCCTCAAAATGTTCCACTCAAGTTTCATTTCATATTTATTGCAAATAAATTATGAAATGTAAGCACATCCATTTCCTGTGGGTTTGTATAATATTGTGAATATATCCAAACACTAGGGACAGGTGTTGCCAACACTGGTATATTGAGGTACAGGTGCAAAATGTGTGTCATTATTAAATAATTCCTTGTTCACATACAAGCCCGGAGCTAGCCTGGTAACTATGGGCTATACATTGTAGAAAAAAATTATCATAAGTAAAGGTATTAAGGTATGTATGATGCATTAAACAATGGTTAACCCTACAACATAATCTTTTAAATAGTTATGCCCATACAATGCCAGGAAAATGGCATACTCACCGCATAGGAACCCACTGGTCCAGATTACCCACATTGAATTGGAATCCATTAGGACAAATTAGAAGAAACATCAAATAGGGTAAGCATAATGGCATGGGTGTAATGCACATTGAGCAAGTTACAATAAAAGAACAAAGACCTTCCAGCAAGACTAATGTCGTCTAGTGTATCCATCCCACTTACCCAAATAAGATGCCTGTACATTCAATCCATAAAACTTTAAACTATGGTATGGTATTAAGTTATTTATGATAAATAGTGCTTAATTTCTCCTGTTAAGTGTAGTCAGTCCACGGGTCATCATTACTTCTGGGATATTAACTCCTCCCCAACAGGAAGTGCAAGAGGATCACCCAAGCAGAGCTGCTATATAGCTCCTCCCCTCTACGTCACAACCAGTCATTCTCTTGCACCCAAGTAATAGATAGGATGTGTGAGAGGACTGTGGTGATTATACTTAGTTTTTATATCTTCAATCAAAAGTTTGTTATTTTAAAACAGCACCGGAGTGTGTTGTTCCTTCTCAGGTAGAATTTGAAGAAGAATCTACCTCAGTTTTTGGATGATTTTAGCCGGCGTAGCTAAAATTCATTTCTCCAACATAGGTGTGTCCGGTCCACGGCGTCATCCTTACTTGTGGGATATTCTCTTCCCCAACAGGAAATGGCAAAGAGCCCAGCAAAGCTGGTCACATGATCCCTCCTAGGCTCCGCCTACCCCAGTCATTCTCTTTGCCGTTGTACAGGCAACATCTCCACGGAGATGGCTTAGAGTTTTTTAGTGTTTAACTGTAGTTTTTATTATTCAATCAAGAGTTTGTTATTTTGAAATAGTGCTGGTATGTACTATTTACTCAGAAACAGAAAAGAGATGAAGATTTCTGTTTGTATGAGGAAAATGATTTTAGCAACCGTCACTAAAATCCATGGCTGTTCCACACAGGACTGTTGAGAGCAATTAACTTCAGTTGGGGGAACAGTGAGCAGTCTCTTGCTGCTTGAGGTATGACACATTCTAACAAGACGATGTAATGCTGGAAGCTGTCATTTTCCCTATGGGATCCGGTAAGCCATGTTTATTACGATCGTAAATAAGGGCTTCACAAGGGCTTATTAAGACTGTAGACTTTTTTTGGGCTAAATCGATTCATTATTAACACATATTTAGCCTTGAGGAATCATTTTATTTGGGTATTTTGCTATAATAATATCGGCAGGCACTGTTTTAGACACCTTATTCTTTAGGGACTTTCCCAAAGCATAGGCAGAGCCTCATTTTCGCGCCGGTGTTGCGCACTTGTTTTTGAGAGGCATGGCATGCAGTCGCATGTGAGAGGAGCTCTGATACTTAGAAAGACTTTCTGAAGGCGTCATTTGGTATCGTATTCCCCTTTGGGCTTGGTTGGGTCTCAGCAAAGCAGATACCAGGGACTGTAAAGGGGTTAAAGTTCAAAACGGCTCCGGTTCCGTTATTTTAAGGGTTAAAGCTTCCAAATTTGGTGTGCAATACTTTTAAGGCTTTAAGACACTGTGGTGAAAATTTGGTGAATTTTGAACAATTCCTTCATGTTTTTTCGCAATTGCAGTAATAAAGTGTGTTCAGTTTAAAATTTAAAGTGACAGTAACGGTTTTATTTTAAAACGTTTTTTGTACTTTGTTATCAAGTTTATGCCTGTTTAACATGTCTGAACTACCAGATAGACTGTGTTCTGAATGTGGGGAAGCCAGAATTCCTATTCATTTAAATAAATGTGATTTATGTGACAATGATGCCCAAGATGATTCCTCAAGTGAGGGGAGTAAGCATGGTACTGCATCATTCCCTCCTTCGTCTACACGAGTCTTGCCCACTCAGGAGGCCCCTAGTACATCTAGCGCGCCAATACTCCTTACTATGCAACAATTAACGGCTGTAATGGATAATCC